>NC_090807.1:54349978-54691049 GCF_036512215.1 Solanum lycopersicum
AACTTAATCTTGGATTCAATGGACTTTGAAGCTTGTTCTTGATCTTTGATTTATGGGCTTTGGAACCTGTTCTTAAATCTTTGATGAACTTGAACATGGACTTTATTTTGATCTTAACTTTTACTAGAATTTAAGAGCTTCGAGTTTAATCTTGAATTTTGTAGTCTTGATCTAGATGTGTGGATTTGATTAACCAGATATGGATCTAAACTTGATGATCTTGATCTTTGATTCAAGGGCATTGGAGCTTGTTCTTGCATCTCAGATGAACTTGAGCTTTCTCTTGATCTTGACTTTTACTTGAATTTAAGGGCATTGAGCTTGTTCTTGAATCTTGTGGTCTTGATTTGTGGATTTGATGAACTTGATGTGGACTTGAACTAAATGATCTTGATCCCGAACTTGATCGTGGATTCAATGGCTTTTGAGTTTATTCTTGAATCTTCGATAAACTTGAACTTTATCTTGACTTTTACTTGAATTTAAGGGCTTTGAGCTTATTCTTGAATCTGGTAATTTTAATCTTGATATGGAATTCAACTTGATGATCTTGATCTTGGATTCAAGGGCCTTGGAGCTTTGTTCTTGAATCTTCGATTGAACTAGAACTTGAACTTTATCTTGATCTTGACTTTTACTTGAATTTAAGGGCTTCAATCTTGTTCTTGAATCTTGTGGTCTTGATCTTGATCGTTCTTGAACTTGAATAATTAAATTCTTGAAGTTCTAGCTTGTAGATAAATCAATGACTTTCCTTCCACGATCTTTCTCTAGCTTCTTGTTAGAATTCTTGGTCTCTGTTCTGAATTATGAGGATCCTTATTTATAGTTTTAGAGTAGAGGAGTTGTGATAGGAATGAAATTATCTTCGATCGGCCAATCAGATTTAAGTGACATGACAGATATGCTTTATGGGCGGGCTTGTCATTTTGTTACATGTCATGATCCTATTGTCTTTTTTGTTTGACTTAATAGTCACGTCGCACCAAAACGGGCCTCTAGAATAAGATGAAGTTTGACCTAACAAATTGGGTTCATCTATTGTAGCCCAAATCAATTAATTTGGATTTTAATTAAATTCATATTTATTGAATTTAAATAATTAACCTCATTATATTAATCCACAATATTTATTTAGACTAATATATTCATGAATCTATATATCTATATAAATGAGGAACATAGTGGAGGTGATGTGGCACCTCTCAATGACCTCCATTTATTTTTTTATTTTTTTTCTTTTATTTGACATTGTCTTTTTTTTTCAATTGTTTTTTCTTATAAAATTATCTTCTTAACTTATACCTCTTCAATTATATAAATTATATCCTTAAATTAGTATTAATAATATTCATAACTCCCAAACCTTTCATATTAATAACCTCTCAAGCCTTTCATATTCATAACTTCTAAATAAATAATAAATTTATAACTCCCAAACCTTTCATATTAATAACCTCTCAAGCCTTTCATATTCATAACTTCTAATTATTTAATGTGGAAACTTACATTAACACTATAAAATCACACTAAAATTGTGTGTTATTTTGTAGTCATCTTTGGTTAGAGAATTAGTGGAAGACATGTTACAATATTTGTAAGCTTAGAGGTGCATTATCTTTTTCGAATATTATTTCATATATTAATTTTAGTTAGCAAGTAAGGTTAATACGTCAGCATATTTTTATTTCTTCTAGATAAATTATTTTGTTTTGTTCTCTTTGAGATTCATTTTACGACTAATAATGCATTTGTTATTATTTTTCTTGACTCTTGTATATAGGATGAAATGATAAAATCAAGCGATGGAGATTAATGGATTTTGAGATATATATATTGATTATTCTTTATTTTTTTAAGTGCATAGAAATAACGTTTCTATTATATTATTTCCTTTTGAATTATGTATGTTTTGTCAAAAATGATTATTTAGGAGAATTTATGATAAAATGTATTTTTCCCTTATTCTTTATGAGATCTAATATTTTATTTTGTTATCTTTGAGATTCATTTTAGGACAAATAATTTATTTGTTATTATTTTTCTTGACTCTTGTATATAGGATGAAATGAATATATCCAGGGATGGAGATTAATGAATTTTGAGCTATATATATTGATTATTCTTTATTTTTTTTTAGGTGCTTAAAAAATAATGTTTCTATTATATTTTTTCCTTTTGAATTATTTATGTTTTGACAAAAATGATTATATATGTCTAAATGCAATTTTCTCCTTATTTTTTGTCTTTTTCTTCTTTTGGTAGGTAATTTTTTTTTTTGCTTATTTAACCATATTTTGCCGATTATGGGAGATATATCTATAATGAAATGGTTAGACATTTTTGCATAATTCGATTTTACCAAGAAAAATAATTTGATTTGTCTAATATAATTACAATTCTTTTTTTGTTGAAATCATAAATTTAATATTTTTTATTTGTGTTCTTGACTGAGTTTTTTTAAGAAAAATATTTAATTAATTCTCTTTAGACCTCTATATGATTCTTTGATAGTTTAATTAATTATATTATAATGATAACACTCTTCAAAAATAATTATTTGCTCAGGTAAATTAATCTCTTACTTTTTTATTGATAATATTAGTTTATTGTGTTTGTGGCGTATAATATTTTAAAACATAGAAATAGAAAATGAGTAAATGGATACCGATATGCTATTTAAAGTAGTACTTACATATACTTCCATAGTCTGGTGAAACAATTTTTATTAACAAAAATGATAGAACATATGAATGTAAAGTTAATTTATAATTTTGAAAATATAGTTGATTTTATTAAAAATAAATTATTTATTAACGTATAAAATTGCAGTCCTTAAATTTTTTATTTTTGTTGTTTTTTAGAAGATTTATAGTTGTTTATTAATAAGTCAAGTCGTCGTCTTTATATTTTTCATATTTGTTATTCAATAATTCTTAAGTTATTTCAAATTGCCATTAATTTATAATTTTTAAAAAGTAGTTGGTTTCCTTCCTTTCTATTTACTTATAATAAAATATTTGTCTCAATAATCTATTTGTTTGTTTTTTTCATTTTCTATAATTAATGTTCTTTATTAGTGTAATAATATACAAATATTACTCCTATTATGTTACAAACAAGTTCAAAGCCACATTATTAATCCTCTTAATACTGTAACTCTTTATCCTTAGAAATGTATTATATTAAATGTAATATTTATTTAAAATGTGAAATATACTTTCAAATATTTTTGTTTTTAAGCCAAACAAAATTAAAAGAAATAATACAAATTTGTATGTGTCATTTTCTTTTTGAATCTTTTTTGCGTAGTTAGTTCTCCATTTTGTTCTCTTTTATGGTATTATTAAGTTTTACATTATTCCCCCCCCCCCCCCCCCCAATATAAGTTATCCGAAAAATAATTGGATGTCTAAATATAATAATAATAATAATAATAATAATAAGATATGGAATTTAACTAATTAAGATTGTCATTTTTCATCATTTAAATATGTAAACTTTCTTTTATTTAAAATTTGATTATTAAAAAGTTATTAATACAAATATTAAAATCAATCTAGTATTGTACAATAAAAATAATTAAAACATGTGGTGACTGGGTGATAACGAGAACAAGTAATAGTAATTGTGGATAATGATTAATAATAGTGTTGGCTAACTGTATAGTCATGAATAATAATTAGGAAAAATAACTTAAATACACAACTATAATTTTTATATTCTCCAATTTTCCCTACTTTTTTTAAATATTACATAATTCCCTATTTTTTTTATTTTAGTGTAAGTTTTTAGATACATTACACTCTCTCCTATAATACATATTTACCAATTTTAATGCCTATTTTTTCTCCATTAAAACACTCAACCTCTTAAATCAGTTTTTGAATTTTAAATTTTTTCCATTTAAACACTCAACCTTTTAATCAGCTTTTTAATTTTGAATTATTAAATTTAATTAAATTTAAATAAAAGAACAAATTTTGAAATTTTGAATTTCAAAATTCAAAAAATATGGAAGCAGGGTAACTTCCACTGCATTCTACCGTTTTGTTCTTACCAAAGTCACCTTTCACTTCTTTTTTTTCCTTAATCGTCTTCATCCCACTATTTCTTCATAACTTTGAATCTTCTCAACCCAGCAGATTTTTCTATTTTCTTCTTTTTATTCTTAATTCATATTCGACTATTTCTTCCTAATATTGAATCGTAAGAACCCAGACCCTTTTTAGTTAATCCATCATCAATTCGTATATTCTTCTCTTTTTCGTTTTTGTTAATTGTTCTATTACTTCATAGTAATATAAGTGTAGTAAAGTATAATCTGTGCTTGATGATACATGTTGAATCTGTGTGTACATTGTTTAGTCAATGTAATGATACATGTAGTAGCTATGTATCACATGTTCTGCATGTAGTATGAATTCCTGTATGATATCATGTATCAGTAAGGTATTAGTTGTTTAGTTGATTTACTCATACATGTTTTGAAACTTGTTATAATGTATCATTCATTAAGTTTAATAAATGCTTCATCAGATATAGTTGATGATACATATAGATTCTTTGTGTATGTTGTTTAGTCGCTGTTTATGATACATGTATTAGACATGTATCACATGTTATAATGTTTTATTTAATTCAATGATACATGTTATAGACATGTATCACATGTTTTTCATATAGTATGAAATTCTGAAAACTGAAACCATGTATCATTAAGCTATTTTCAACTATTGCCAAAGCCTGTGTATCATTTGTTGTGCCTTCTACACACGTTATTTCTCCACTTCTTCCATCAAAGTTATGTACAGTACCACTATTCTTCTCAATTGTGTCAATACATAATGGATATATTGAAAATCCAGGCTCGTTTTTTTCAGTTCAAAATATAGTTTAACACTCATATCGTTCTTAAGTTTCATCGGACAGGAGTTACCTTCTACAATGTATCGAATTTCAATTTCTTTCCTTGATACATCAATGTCCAACTCGGCCGCAATTGCTGCTTTGAGATTAGAAAACGAAATTGAATCACCAACAACGATTCCATCAATTTTGTAATTTTCATACTGCAATTCGTTCACCCAAATTCCGGAATATCTCATCAAAATCGAAGTATTCATCTTCAAAAACCCACTGCAACAACAAAAAAATTTCGGCAGCTCCAATTGTTTTCTAAATAACTGATACAATCTTTGATTTTCAAATTATGAAATTAATATCCAATTAAGTGCTGATTTAATGCTGATTAATGATCTGTTACCACAAATTAAGCTGTTTTAGTAACAGCTTTAAATTTACCGTTTTTATCCCCTATTTTTTCTTAACAGTTTTAAGTTACTATGTATCATTTACCATGTATCATAACTTTCTAAAGTATCACGGCTCAGCAATTTTAAGGGATTTTTTGTAATTATTAAACTTATCGGGACATAATGTAATTATTGAATTACACTATGGGATTCCTTAAATTTATACTAATAATTATTAATAGTAATTTGAGTTACACATTGCCAAAAAATTATACTAAGAATATAATTAAAAAGATTTAAAAGAACAATCTGATTTCAAGTTTACATAAATATATATAAATTATACTAAAAAAATCTCAAATAAAAAAGAAAAAAATGATCACAAGTTTACATTTTATAGTTCTAATATTACTCAATCTTATTACCTTCTCTTTTTCTTTATGAAATTTAATTTTAATATTGAACTTTCCAAAGTTTACATATATTGATTTCTTAATGAATTTCATATTTAATCTAAATATTTTTCATAACTTCTCTTCTATAAGATTATGTGATTAACAAAAAATTCCTTTTATTGAAATAATTATTGATATTAATATGTAATTTTATTTTAATTCTTTCCATAACCGTGCGAAGCATGACCAAATACATTAATTTTATATAATTCAAACTATTTTTATAAAGCTATATTTAATAAATTTTAAATAATTACAGTAATATATGAAATGATGCAAGAACCTCTCAAATTATAGTAACTACAGAATTCGCTTTTGCTAGTAATTATAATTTGTATCAATTTAGATATTCTTTTATCCTAATTTGTATCAATATAATTGAACATTTTTTTATCCTCCATTTAAGACCTTTCCAATTGAGGAACCTCTCATCCCTAATTTGACAATAAGTTCACTAATCAGTCCAGACGCAGGGTCAGAATAAAAAATTTGAGAGTTTTAAATTTTAAAAATAGAGAAAGAAAATATTATAAAACATTTTTTTAACAAAAGAGAATCATCTGTTGATAGTAGAATTCAAAACCATAATACTAGTGTGGTAATAACTTCTTCACTTCTTTTATATCATTGAGCTGTCATTCAATTTTGTTTGGGGGTTCATAAGTTAATATATAAATATAAGATCTACGAAAAAGTTACTGGATTCGGTTGAACCTACTAACACCCACCTAACCACATACTTTAGTAATATTTTCTCTATTTCAACTTATTTGACCTGATTTTTTTGTCCAATTAAAAAAAAATAACTCTCTTATTTATCAACTCTAGAATTTTAACCTTTTAACTTCTACATTTTTACATGATGTGTTTAGTATCACAAAATTAAATGATATTTTGATACATTTGATAAATTTTAAATTTCAGACTATAAAATTCAAAAAAAAAATTATTTTCTTAATTTTATATCCAGTTAAAATATGTGAAACATAAAAGAAATAATAAAGAAATAGACCTGAAGTCTAATTCAACAACAAAGATAGAATTAAACATCATTTTTTTAAAAAGGCCTAACCATGGTAGCCACCTAAAGTTGACATCAATTCTCACTTGGACACCTCAAGTATGTCTTATTCATTTTAAACAAATTAAGTAGGGGGTCGTTGCGTCATATTGACACCTTTTAGGCAAGAACTAAATATATAAGATGTATTACACTCGCTGTTGACGTATCAAAGTAGCGAATTAAATAATCAAATGTGGCAATATATAAAACTTAATTATTAAAAATATATTGTGAATAAAAATCTATTTTAAAATTATTTTATTAATTAATTACTTTAAAAATTACCTTTCAACAAAGAAGAAAAAGGAAAAAAAAATCTATAACAGCTTTCTTTTTCTCCTCCACCATTTCCATCCTTCACCATTTCCACATCTCCTCCTCCTCTAACCATTATTACCTTGATTCCTTCTTCTTTAAATTTGAAGATTATCATTACTACCATCTCTTTCTTCAAATCTACCTATTATAACTAATTTGGGTCATAAGCAAATATCCATAATCCAACTAATCATACTATTATCATCTCTTCCATCCTTCAGTTTCATCTTTTTTCCCCTTTAGTCATGTAGACATTGAAATTTTGTGGGACTCTACAAGATGCGTTCAATTCGAGTTGGGACTCTACACACTATGTTCAACTCAGATAAGGATTCTTGGAGGCTATTTAACCCTAAACCTTAGTTTATGCCTATATAAGGGTACTAAATTTCCTTAAATCGCATCTCGGAAATTCCATAAAGAGATCAAGATCTCGAATACTCCGCAAACTGATGCATTATTCATATAGAGAGGTCAAATCTAAATCATCCTAGTTCGAGAAAAATACGCCACTACGACCCTCGAATCATGGATAAATCTTAAGAGAGTATAATCAAGGAAAGAACAGATTTGTACTCGCAATCTAATTTTGTTTGCAACAAATTTTAAAGTGACAGAAAATAAATTAAAATCACAAAATAAAATATGAAGAAAATAAATTTATTGATCAAGATAAATTGTGGGTACAATTCTGTTGATCCCTTGATTCTACTCTCTTAAGATTTATCCATGATTCGAGGGCCGTTAGTGGCGTATTTCTCGAACTAGATTGATTTAGATTTGACATCTCTATATAAATAATCCATCAATTTGCGGAGTATTCGAGATCTTGATCACTCTATGGAATTTTTGAGATGCTCTTTAAGGGAATTTAGTACCCTTTATAAAGGCATAAACTGGGTTTAGGGTTGAATAGCCTCCAAGAATCCTTATCTGAGTTAAACAAAGTGTGTAGAGCCCCAACTCGAATTGAACGCATCTTGTGGAGTCCCACAAGATTTAACTCTAACTTGAAGATTTAAGTGACATACAACAAATCAACTTGAAGATTTAACTCTAACTTGAAGATTTAAGTGACATACAGTTTATGCTCGTATTCAAAGAACATTTAAACTTGAAGATTTATCTCAAACTTGAAGATTTAAGTGACATACATTTTAAGCTCGTGTTTCAAAGAGCATTTGAACTTGAAGATTTAACTCAAACATGAAGATATAAGTGACATACAGTTTAAGCTCGTGTTTCAAGAAGCATTTCAACTTGAAGATTTAACTCAAACTTAAAGATTTAAGTGACATACAGTTTATGCTCATGTTTCAAAGAGCATTTCAAATTGAAGATTTAACTCAAACTTGAATATTTAAATGATATACAGTTTAAGCTCGTGTTTCAAGGAGCATTTCAACTTGAAGATTTGACTCTAACTTGAAGATTTAAGTGATATACAGTTTAAGCTCGTATTTCAAGGAGCATTTCAACTTGAAGGTTTGACTCTAACTTGAAGATTTAAGTGATATAAAGTTTAAGCTCGTGTTTCAAGGAGCATTTCAACTTGAAGATTTAACTCAAACTTGAAGATTTAAGTGACATACAGTTTAAGCTCGTGTTTCAAAGAGCATTTCAACTTGAAGATTTAACTTTAACTTGAAGATTTAAGTGACATACAGTTTAAGCTCGTGTTTCAAGGAGCATTTCAACTTAAAGATTTAAGTCAAACTTTAAAATTTAAGCGACATACAATTTAAGATCGTGTTTCAATGAGCATTTCAACCTGAAGATTTAACTCAAACTTGAAGATTTAAGTAATATGCAGTTTAAGCTCGTGTTTCAAGGAGCATTTCAACTTGAAGATTTGAATCTAACTTGAAGATTTAAGTGATATACAGTTTAAGCTCGTGTCTCATCTCAACTTTTCAAGCCTTAAAAAACACCGAGATGACTTCCATGAAGAACAACTAATAATCAACTGCCTCTAAGGCCACTAGCTCCAAGTTCTCTACTAAAGTTCAAGACATTCTGGGTGTTACCTTTGGAAGTTTTGGAGCTGTCACAAGAAGCAAAGCTACTATGCTAGGATAACAAACACTTCAAGTGTCATCCGCGTCAACTCCAATTTTTGGGTCTGCAAATCCAAGAGGATTAACTTCCTCCACAAATGCTTTAGAAGGGGAAAGTAGTGTTGCTAAAAAAATCAAGAAGACCTTATCTCTACTTGAGCAATCTGGTTCCAAGAACTCTACGACAAGGAAGAGCTATTATTAACGTGAGTCCACTGAAGATAAACTTACACAATAATCCATGTTACTCTCCTACATCTCCAATGATCATGCAAACAATGGTGACTACTGTTTCTTCCCCTGAAAAACAACTCGCAAATCTGGAAAAGTTTGTTGAAGGATTGACAAAAGATGTACAAAACCAAGAGTCTAGAATCGATAAGTTGATGGATCGAGTGGAAGGACTTTTAGATGGAGAAACGAGTCATGCGCCTGGAAAATGGGTTGAAGTTCAAGAGATTGGAGATCCTGCGAAGAAGGCACCGCTTGTTACTGAGATTCAGTGTCTTCCGAAGGAATGATCCCACTCAATCGCTTGAAAGATTTCATTGAAGGCGCTATCAAAGATAAGTATGAAGTCTCTACCAAGTCGTTTCATATGTATGCCAATCCACACACTACAAGAATTGATAACTTCAAAATGCATGCTGGTTATCAACCACCCAAGTTTCAACAATTTGAAGGCAAAGGAAATCCATAGCAACACATTGCACACTTTGTGGAAACATGTAATAATGCTGGAACCTATGGAGACCACATTGTCAAGCAGTTTGTTCGCTCTTTAAAGGGAAATGCCTTTTATTGGTATACGAATCTCGAGCCCAATTCTATCTATAGTTGGGAACAACTAGATCACGAGTTTCTCAATCGCTTCTACAGCACAAGGCGTACAGTGAGTATGATAGATATCACGAATACTCGTCAAAGAAAGGATGAACGAGTTATAGATTTTATAAATCGGTGGAAGAACACGAGCCTGAATTGCAAGGATAGGCTTAGCGAAGCTTCTACGATAGAAATATGTATTCAAGGGATGCATTGGGAGCTTCTTTACATCTTACAAGGAATAAAGCCAAAGTCCTTCGAAGATATCGCTACTCGCGCCCTAATATGGAGTTGAGCATGTCCTCCACTAGGAAAGATGTGAATTTTGTCCATGATCCTCGCAATGAAGAGAAAAGCAAGAGCCCAAGAGAAGATGGAGCAAATTTGTGCCCAGGAGTGACAATAAAGAATCCATGAATGTTAATGTGTCGCCTACAAAGTTTAATAGGAAGGAGGACACAAAGCAAAATGTGAGAATGAATCTTCAATCACGTTCTAACCAAAAGTCGACCCTAAGATAGATGCAAGAAACGGAATACCACTTCTTGGATTCTGACGTTTCTGATATTTTTGATGAGTTACAAGAGTTAAAGCTCATTGAGTTGCCGGAGATGAAGCGGCCTGATGAAGTTGGTAAAGCTGATGGCCCAAATTATTGCAAGCATCATAGACTTGTAAGTCATTCTCTTGAAAAAAAATTTGTCTTCAAGGATAGAGTGATTGGTTGATTAGAGAAAAAGATTGTCGTGGATGATGAGAAAGCTAGTTCTAACCAAATCTCTGTCACATTTGTCTAACTCGATCTGGTCCAAATACGTGTCTCTAAAGATCATGAAGGAGATTCATTGGAGAAAGAGAAATCTCAAGTTGATATAAATGCTAATGAAGGTTGGATTCTTGTGACTAAGAGAAGACGCAACAAGTAAAGCTTACCAAAGGAATCATTAGAGAAGGAAAATGGTGAAGAAACTGGTGAAGCAAAAATCGATCAAGCGTCCAAAGAAGGCACAAGTTCAAGAATTCAAGTTTCAAGAACGATCAAGATCAAGAACGATAAAGATCAAGATGATCAAGATCAAGACTGCTAGATTCAAGATCAAGCTCGAAGACTTTGGATTCAACTAGAAGTCAAGATCAAGATAAAGTTCAAGTTCAAGTTCAAGATCAAAATACAGTTCAACATAAAGTCCAACTCCAAGTTCAAGTTCAAGTCCAAGATCAAGATCAAGATAGAGATCAAGATAAATTCCAAGTTCAAGATCAAGCTTTAAGCCCTTGAATTTATATTTGAAAAGGCAAATTCAAAGGAACTATAGAGATTGTAACACTCGCATTTGAAATAATAAAATCGATTGTTGCTATAAATTTCCATTCTTGATTATTATTTTCTTGACGCGAATTTTATTGTCTACAAATTCTGGCACACCCAGTGGGATAATCTCTACCTCTCATCTCTACTTTTCAAGCATCCAAGAATATCAAAATGTCTTCCACCATAAAAGAACAACTAGCAAGCTTAATCAAAGCAATTGAAGGCCTGAAAAAGTGCGCACACGAACAAGATGCTAAATTTTCCAAGCTAACAAATAAGATGGATAACATGATTGAGAAAAGATCAAGTCAATCACCTCTGAAGCTTTCTAAAATTCAAGACGAAGGACAGTCTTGCTTAAAGCAAACAAAGATCAAAGAGATTCATATCCCATCTGAAGGTTTGATTCCAATTGATCAATTGATGAACTTTATCGTAGAGGCCATCGAAGACAAATCTGAGTCTTTATTCAAATTTTTTCCAATATATGCAAAGTCATATACACTAAGGATTGATAAATTGAAAATGTACGAGGGTTATCAACCTCCTAAGCTTCAACAATTTGATGTCAAAGGAAATCTCAAACAACATATAACGCACTTTATTGAGACTTGTAATGTTGTTGGGACCTATGGTGATTATCTTGTTAAAGAGTTTGTTCGATCACTCAGAGAAAATGCCTTTGATTGGTACACAGATCTTGAACCTAATTCTATAGATAGTAAGGATCCATTAGAGAAAGAGTTCCTTAATCGTTTCTACAGAATGAGACATGTCGTTAGTATGATGGAACTTACAAAGGCTTGTCAAGGTGAAGATGAGTCAGTTGTTAACTTTATCAATCGCTGGAGGAGTCTAAGTCTCAACTGCAAAGATCGCCTTAGTGAAATTTCTAGCATTGAAATGTGCATCCAAGGTATGAATTGGGGTCTTCACTACATTTTTCATGGATTAAAGATCAATACATTTGAAGAGTTGGCAACTCGTGCACATGACATATAATTAAGCATGACTTTAAGAGAAGATCAACGATCTCTTATCTATGGACCTCATGAATATGAAGATATAGAAGAGCTCCAAAATGGTTGCAATTCTGCATCCGAAAATGACTTTGAAGAGTCAATGTATATCTAGACGCTCCTTAATGCATAAGCTTAAACTGCAAGTTACAATGCTCCATGAAGCACGAGCTTAAACTGTGTGTCACTTAAATCTTCAAGTTAGAGTTAAATCTTCAAGTTGAAATGTTCTTTCAAAAACGAGCATAAACAGTATGTCACTTAAATCTTTGAGTTTGAGTTAAATCTTCAACTTGAAATGCTCCTTGAAACACAAGTTTATATTGTATGTCACTTATATCTTCAAGTTTGAGTTAAATCTTCAAGTTCAAATGCTCTTTGAAACACGAGTTAAACTGTATGTCACTTAAATCTTCAAGTTTGAGTTAAATCTTCAAAATTGAAATGTTCTTTGAAATACGAGCATAGACTGTATGTCGCTTAAATCTTCAAGTTAGAGTTAAATCTTCAAGTTGAAATGCTCCTTGAAACACAAGCTTAAATTGTATGTCACTGAAATCTTCAAGTTAGAGTTAAATCTTGTGTGACTCTACAGGATGTGTTCACTTCGAAATGGGACTCTACACACTGTGTTCAACTCAGATAAGGATTCTTGGAGGCTACTCAACCCTGAACCCTAATTTATGCCAATTCCCTTAAAAGGCATCTCGAAAATTTTATAAAGAGATCAAGATCTCGAATAATCTTTAAATTGATGGATTATTTATATAAAGAGGTCAAATATAAATCTTCCTAATTCGAGAAATACGCTACTAACGGCCCTCGAATCATGACTAAATTTTAGAGAGTATAATCAATGGAGGAACAGATTTGTACTCGCAATCTATCTACATTAATAAATTCATGTTTCTTCAAATTTTATTTGTATGGTTTGTTTATTTTTCAGATGTTTAAAATTTGTTGCAAACAAATTGGCACGCTCAGTGGGACCAAATTTGCCCTTCATCTCTTCTCTCTTAAATCAAATCTGAAAATTTGAAGCTGCAAAGGTGGAAGAATGAGTATTTCAAGCCTCGTATTTGAGATTCACAAGTCTACGCTCCGTCAAGTCTTGAAGTTGGGGGCATTTGTAGACATTGAAATTTTGTGGGACTCTAGAAGATGTGTTCAATTCGAGTTGGTACTCTACACAATGTGTTCAACTCAGATAAGGACTCTTGGAGGTTACTCAACCCTAAACCCTAGTTTATGCCTATATAAAGGGTACTAAATTCCCTTAAAAAGCATCTCGGAAATTTCATAAAGAGATCATGATCTCGAATACTCTGCAAATTGATAGATTATTCATATTGAGAAGTCAAATCTAAATCATCCTAGTTTGAGAAATATGCCACTAACGGCCCTCGAATCATGTATAAATCTTAAGAGAGTAGAATCAAGGGATCAATAGAATTGTACCCGCAATCTATCTTGATCAGTAAATTTATGTTTCTTCATATTTTATTTGTGATTTTAATTTATTTTCTGTTACTTTAAAATTTGTTGCAAACAAGTCACATTCACCATTGGAAATGCTCATTTTTTAAAGTTTCACAGCATCCAAAAAAATTTATCGATGATAAAATCAAATTTATTTATGAATTTACTTAAAATGGGTTCATCAAAATAGAAAAAAGTTGAAAGTTTTGAGAAATAAAAAATTAGTATTTCAAAAATTGAATCTGAAAAAACACAACTTAAATTGAGAGAGGTTAAAATAGACCAATGAACATTTGAAGGATTCGTTGAACTTTCTGATAATTAAAATACTGAAAAAATTAGGTGAAGAAATTTGATATCATGAAGAAGATTTATGCTCTAGACATATTGTGATAATTTCTTAAATTATTTTTGTTGATATATATTATTAATTTAATTTTTCTATTAAGAAATGACAAAGAGAGGAAAAAGTTGAATATAAAATGATGGCAAGTGTGGGAATGAGAGAGAAAGAAGAAGAAGAAGAAATAAAAAATGTCAACATGATATAATAAACCCTATTTAAAGTGTTTAAAATGAAAATCGTTCAATGATGTCTATAAAACTTGATGTTAACTTAAGGGATCACGATAGATTTGACCTAAAAAATCAAGGCCAAAGTCATATGCGGCCACTCAAACTTGTCCCGATTATTCATTTAGACACCTTAACTAGACGTACTACCTATTGAACACCTCAACCACCCCAGATATGAAACGTACAACTATTTTTAATCACTTTTCATTAATTATGTGGCGCGTGTAGTTAACCTCCCCACGTGTATCTGACGTGTATTAAATGACCATTTAAAAAATACCACGTGTATTCGATGTGTATTTGTTAATGCCTAAATTGGGGAAAATTCCTAAATCGTTAACTTTCACAGAACAGTTCTCTCTCTCTCTCTCTCTTTCTCTCTCTCTCTCTCTCTCTCTCTCTCTCTAACTTCGCAATATCTTTAGATTTCAAGCTCTCCATCTTGCGATTCATTCCAGATTGAAGTTCAATTGTCGTTTGATTCCTCTTCTTCGTGTTACAATCTATCCTCCTGTAAGTTTGATTTTTGTTTCTTTACATGCTTTCATATATGAATTTCATAAAGCTCTGGTTTTGTAAAAATGTAGGGTTTGCGAATATTCTGTTCATTCTTTACTATTACCAAAAAGTATGATTTAAAGCTTTGTTTTTTAGTTGTTTGTATGAGAATATTCTGTTAAATCTAGGGTTTGGTTGATATTTTGTAGGGCTAACAATTGACCATGGAGGAAATCATATTTATGAAGGTTTACCATGGTGGAATCTTATCTAAGTTATCTATCCCTACTTATGTTGGAAACTGTGTGTCTGCACTCAAGTATATCATCAAGGACCACTTTTCCATTTTGGAACTATTGTATTATACTAAAAAATTAGGGTATGAAACTATTGGAGGATTTTATGTGAAAGATTTACTGAATAAAAAATGGATCCTAATTACAACTGACCAACATTTACTACACCTTATTAAAGACTTAAAACATGAGGACACTTTTGAAGTATATGTCTGTCAATGTATTAGATAAACCCTTACTTGACACTGAAGTAACTATAGGATATCTAACTAATGGTGAAGATGGTGAGGCTGTTAACTTAGGTGAAGAAGGTGAGGCTTGTAACCTTAGTGGTGAGGGTGGTGAGGGTGAAGCTGTTAACCTAGGTGGAGAAGGTGAAGCTTGTAACCTTACTGGTGAGGGTGGTTAGGTTGAGCATGTTAACCTGGGTGGAGAGGAAGTGGATGATAACCTAGGTGGAGAAGATTCATCTGATTTCTTTAGTAGTGACTCAGATTTAGATATACCTTCAGAAGATGGTTCAGATATTAATGAGGAGCTGAGAGATTTTAGAGAAGAAAGAAGAAACAAAAAACAGAGAAAAAAGGCTACTAAATTTAAAGAAATACCAGTTGAAGAGGCTGGTGGTATAGATAGAGGCTTTGAGGATATTGGAAAGAACAAAACTGACAAATATGTAGGAAAATTAGGTGGAGATGAATATTATATTGATAGCTCTGACTGTTGGAGTGATGATAGTGATGAACAACTAAATGTAGATGTTGTTAAGGGAGTAGACATACCTACTAGAAGGAGAAGCAAAAAGGTTAGGTATGATGAAGATTGTGAAGAGGCAATTTTTTAGCTTGGAATGGTCTTTGAAGGTGAAAATTAATTCAGGAAAGCAGTGGCAGATTATGATATAGAGTATAGAAGACAGTTAAAGCTAAGACCTTATGAATAACATAGAGTGACGGTGAAGTGCAAAAATGTTAAGTGTAAGTGGTTGTTATATGCTTCGATTGAAAGGGACTCAGGTGATTTCATTGTGAAGAACTATCATCCTATTCACAAGTGTATTCCATTAAACAGAAATAAGTTGTGTAATTCAAAGTTTATTGCTAGAAAGTTTAAGGACAGAATTATATCTCAACTATACGTAAGGATTTGGGAAATTCAAGATTTGATTAGAAAGATATTGGGTCTTTATGTTGGTAAGACTCTTTGTTACAGGGCTAAACAGAAATTTATAAGGGAAGACATGGGTGATTGGACTATGGAATTTGCCAGATTGTGTGACTATGCAGATAGATCAAACAAACCAATCCTGGAAGCTCTTGTTGGGTAAAAAAATTGATAAGGAAACTGAACCAGGGAAGAACCTTTTTGTGTATTTTTATATGTGATTTCATGCATTTAAGCAAGGATGGTTGGAGGGGTGTAGGAATATAATTGGATTTGATGGTTGTTTTCTCAAGGGAGCTTGTAAGGGTGAATTATTAGTTGATGTTGGAAAGAATGAGAACAATCAAATATATCTCATTGCCTGGGTTGTTGTGGATACAAAAACAAAACATAGTTGGAGCTAGTTCATAAGTTATTTAATTGCTGATTTAAACTTGGGAACTGGTGAAGATTAGACTATGATGTCAGAAATGCAAAAGGTATTGTTTACACCATTTCTTCTTTTTTTAGTTTTAGTTTTACTACTCCAATCACTTATTTTGTATATATTTTTTGTTAGGGACTTATTCCTGTCTTGTTGGAGTTGTTACCAAATGTTGAGAAAAGGATGTGTGCTAGACATATATGGAGTAATTGGCATGTTAACTGGAAAGGAGAAGAAAGAAGAAAACAGTTTTGGAGATGCTCAAAGGCCTCGTTTGAAGTCAAGTTTGGTGAAGAAGTTCATGCAATGTCTAAGCTAGGTAAGAAGGAAATAACAGAGGACTTACTACATTATGATCCCATAAATTGGTGTAGAGCTTTTTTTTCAAACTCATTCTAAGTGTGATGTTGTAGAAAATAACATGTACGAGACTTTCAATTCTTGGATCTTAGCTACTAGACATAAATCAATTATTACCATGCTAGAGGATATTAGGCATAAAATGATGAACAGACACATAGACATGATCAAATTTGCTGAAACATGGATATCAGACAATTCACCTATGGCAAGGGAAATGCTAGAAAGAAACAAGGAGTATTCAAAGAGCTGTAATGTTCAATGGAATGGGGTGAATAGTTTTGAGATTAGTGATGGTGAATACTCATTTGTTGTTGACTTGGAGAAGAAGCATTGTGACTGTAGGTTGTGGATGTTGAGAGGTATTCCTTACCCTCATGCTATTTGTGCTTATTATTAGTTGAATCAAGATCCTGATCAACATATAGAACACTGGTATATGAAGGAAACATTTCTCAAGGCTTACAATCATTTCATCCAACCAATACCCAATATGAGAATGTGGCCTAAAACTACAAATCCATCAATAGAGCCTCCAAAACCAAGAAAAATGCTAGGCAGACCTGGCAAGAAGAGAAGAAAGAGTAAAGATAAGCCCAAAAATGAAAAAAAAATTCCAGAAAAGGAGTAAAGATGATATGTTCCATTTGTAAGAAAACTGGTCATAACAAAGTTGTGTGTGCAAGAGTAAGTAATACTAGTTATATTCACATTTGTAAATTGCTTATGATTTATAATCATATGTTTTATTTTGTGGTGACATAGTATGGGAGGGGGAATACTTCTCAAACTACAAGTCAAGGAAACAGCTAGCAAAGTTATTCTCAAACAGGAGTAAGAGTTTCTTTACATATTCATTTGCCTTAATTTTCATTTAGACAGTTATTCATATGTAGTTATTTTTGTTCAACAGGTTAGAACACAAAGTTCTGTTTGTCCAGATACCAGTGTTGTGCCAAGAACTGTGCCAAGAACTATCCAAACAACAGTAAGATTAGATAATATCTAGCCTTTAGAAAATCATTTGCATTTTAAGTTTGTTTTACAAGTTTTCATATATCCTTATTTATGTTATATAGTCTACAATGGGAGGTCCATCACATTCTACTTCCAGAACCACATATACAACTACACAATCAAGTCAACCAACTTCTATTTGTGCTGACACAACTTCTGTGCCAAGACCTGTTCAAAATAGGGTTCAAGTTGAAACTGGGAGAGGATTGGAAAGAAAAAAAGCTAATGAAAGAGGAACCCCATTTGTTACAGAAAGAGATAGTTCTTCTAGTCAATTGTCACCTTTATTAAGTCACAAGAGACCATACAGTTCTGCCTCATTTGCTGCTGCTATTGGAGAAAACAGAAGGCCTGCAACTGGTTTTGGTGTTTACTTTAATCCTACAACTGGAGCCCAAGAATTTAATGTATGTTCACTTAACATGTTTACTCTGTTTTAATGTATATTTCATAGCCTTATAATCTAACCTTATTTTACATTTTCTATCTTATATTGCAGCCTGGTACATCAAGTGAGAAGATTCTACGTGGGCCAACAACATTGAAGAGTGCTTCACCAACCAATATAGACATTGGTTTTAAACCCCGTGGCCTAAAATGGATCAGCACCTCACAGTTACAACAAATGAAAGCTAAAAAGAAAAATTGGAAGTAGTTCATTTGGGAAGTTGTTATGATTTTGGCCCATGTTAAAAGGGTGTCTATTTGAAAAAAATTTACTGTTTAGTTTATTTGAACACTCGTCTAATGTATTTTTGAACATTGTATTTGTGTTAGCAAGACTATGTATTTTATAACACAATGATTTTTTATTACCTCTCAATGCATTTGCGTTATGTATTTTTCAACCATTACTTTGTGTTATGTATTTTTTTGTCATGCATTTGTGTTATTAGCTCACTTTTTGAACAACAACTACACTACCTTTCAATACATGCCTTGTGTTTTTGTCAATAAGACTACTGGTCAATTTAATTAAACATTGATCAATTCAATTCCAGAAAAAAATTTCAAAACATATGGCAAGTGATCAATTCAACTCAAACTTTCAATTTGATACAAAATATGAAGGCAATATACCAACTAAAACATCACTAATTGATCTAGAATAGCTACCTAACTACTGCGAAACTAAACAATTAAGTACTACAATCCTGAACTACTATCAACTACAAAATATTAATGAACAGGGGCGGACCCACATGGGGCTGCCTGGGTGCTCGAGCACCCATTAAGCTCATATCGAACTATGTATATTTATATCAAAATTAAGGTAATACCGTATAAAACAAAAAGTCGAGCACCTAATAAATAAATGTATTAGTTGGCATGGTGGTTGGAAGTGGGTTCTCAAGGTTTTATATTGCTAAGAAATGCCCAAGTTCAATTCCCTGTAGTTACATTCTTTTTATTTTAAAATCAACTCTATCTTTCTACCTTTTCTTTTTCCCCCTTTCACGAATTGTCGTATTTCTAATTTTTCTAAAACAAAATTATTTTTTGAAGATTATTTTTCTTTTTGATTTTTTTGGCTATTTTATATAAATATAATTATTTTTTCTTTTGACAAGTATAAGATTTATACATTTATATTTATGATAGATAGCTTCAAAAGTAACCTCGATCTTAAAATCTTGAATCGTTTGCTTCTCATGTTTATTATGTAACTTAATCTCCAAAAAAATATAAACAGTCATGATTTTCCATTACTATTAACTTTTTCTTCTCATCAGTCTAATTAGAAAAAATAAAAGGAAAGGAAAAAAATGTGTTCTAGCGCCTTTATTTCAGTTTTTCAATTTAAAAGCGAAAGAGTCTTCCTTCCGTTGGTTTGTCTTTTTGGTAACTACAATTGTATGTGAAAGTATATTGTTTCTCCTCCTTTTTTTTTTGAACCAATTCAAATATTTCGATTGTCTATTACATTGAAAAAATAACACCTATTTTGACGAATTTTAACTCGCAGTTACGCTCTTTGGTTGATATAAGTTGAAAATGGTGAGCACCCATAGTTGAAAATTTCTGAATCCGCCACTGTTAAAGAACCATTTAATAGTTAGTAGACAAAGAAAAACAATCACAACTTGGTTAAATTTGACATTTTCTCAATCCGTTTGGAGTTAAACTTCCTTAAGCTTCTTGTTTAATACCATCAATTTCACTTCACTTTCATTCAATTGAAATTTCAAAGAATCTTTTTCTTCTTCAAGCTCTTTCACTTTTCTCTTTAGTCGATCAATCGGATTTTGACCATCTATGATTCTATTCATTGAGGATGATTCATCAACATTTTCAAGCGACGGATCAATCCATCTAAAATATCCACATTCACCATTTTCCTACAAACCATATAACAGTAGTAAGGCGTAATAAATATACAAAAATGTTGATTTTTCAAATAGTACAACAAGAATAGTTTTTGTTCGAAAAATAACAAACCTTTGATGCTTTGCATCCAAAAAATAGACGACCTGGGTTCAAATGAGTTCTCAAAGTTTTCAGTCGACAATAATAACCACACTTGCATATATCAACTTCCTCGATATTCACTGAAATTTGCGACATTTGATAAAAGAGAATTGATTTAGAGAAGAAGAGAGAAACTTGGATATTTAGAGAAGAAGAGAAAAACTTGGAGATTTAGATAAGAAGAGAGAATTTGAGATTTAGGGTTCTAAAATGGATTTTGGGGAAGAGAAATTGGGGATTTCACTTCAACTTTAACATTGAAGTATAATATTAACGTTGGTGTCATGTAGGCAGGGTAAAAAATGAGAGAAAAACAAATTCACGCACTCTATTTGCGTGAATCACAAACGATTTGCCATGTAGGCAAAAAATGGTTGTACGGTTCAAATCTGGAATGATTGAGGTGTTCAATAGGTAGTACGTCTAGTTGAGATGTCTAAATGAATAATCGGGATAAATTTGAGTGGCCACATATGACTTTGGCCAAAAATCAAAGTAACACATACTCATCCAACGTGGGATTCTTCACTAACTGTCCAATTTCAATCTAGGGATTTGCAATCTATTCTTCTTGGTCGTATTAATTAAACTAAATGGGATTCAGACAATATTTTTTGTTCTAGCTAGTTCTTAAAACAAAACAAAAACATAAAAGTGTGTGATATGAATGATTGAGGTAAGAACCATGATATATAAAGATATATATATGGTGTCGACATATATTAGCATAGGAAAAAGTTCACTCATAATGTAGGAAATTTGCAGCAACATAATTGAACATATATGACATGTCATTTTATTTCTAACAAAAAAATATGGAGTTGTAATTACTTTCATATACCCTCCCAACAAGCAAAGGCAAAGCTAAGTGACGATTTATAGCAAAGAATGAATTTATTAGTTTATTTATAGATTTTATATTTGTTTTAAAAAAATTAAATAAATATATATGTATATTAAATTGTGAATTCTTAACAATTGATCCGATAATTCGATAATAAAAAAATAGCAGTGAAATAAAAATGTCTTTTACACTAATGATATAAGTTCAAACCCACAACTTCTTAATACTGGTTCGGCCTCTGCTCATACAACTAAATGTACATCCCTCTAACAACATAGAAAATCCACTTTGCACAAAGTTTACATTTATTTTGTTCTCTCATATCACGGCTCATATTCTTCTTTAAACATTAATGAAGAAAGTCTTTTTCACCAAACGGCCAGTAGGAGGTCAGAGGATTAAAAAAGAATAAATTGTATGTTTAGCAAACATAAAAATTATATTTGTATTCTATATTTATAGTTTGTATAATTATATTCCATAGCAAATTTTATGTTTGTTATGGCTATTAATATGTATATTTCGGTATACATAAACATAAAAATATGTATTTGTGTATTTCAATATACAAACTAAAACATAGTAATTGTATATAAACAAAATTACTACATATATACAACACATATGTATACCGAAAGGGTCTATTTGTATATTTTGGTATACAAATGGGCCCTATAATTAATTTTTTGGAAAAGGGCCTAAAATACCCACCACCACCCCCCCAAAGTATTGAAAATGATACAAAATTATCCTCCATCTACCTAGTGGTTCCAATATACCCTTCCCACCCACGTATTGGGTCCAAAATACCCTTGTCATCTACTTTTTGGTTCAAAATTGACCACCTATTTAACGGTTGTATATTTAAACTATTTAAATGTTTTTTAAAATACGTGGCGTTCTTAGTATAATTTATAAATGTCACGACCCAAATCGAGCCGCGACTGACACCCACACTTACCCTCCTATGTGAGCGAACCAACCAATCTAAACCTTAACATTTCAATATAATATCAACAGAAAGTAATGCGGAAGACTTAAACTCATTAATAAAAACCAATTCAATAACTTCTAAAAACTCAACAACTATTATTATCCCCAAAATCTGGAAGTCATCATCACAAGAACATCTACTTCAAATTACTAAATCTAAGAGTATCTAAGAAGCTAAAATACATAAACAGCTAGTCCATGCTGGAACTTCAAGGCATCAAGACATGAAGAGGAGGATCCAGTCCAAGCTAGAAGCATTAGCTCACCCTGATATCCGGAGTAATGAAGACTGGCTAGAGTTGCGGTTGAGTTGAAGACGACGGTACGTTTGCTCTCCACAATTTACAAAGAAAACAAATACAGGTAGGCATCAGTACAAACACAAGTACTGAGTAGGTATCATCGGCCAACTCAAAATAGAAAACAGTATATATCAGATAACATCATAAAATCAACTAATATCCTTCGCATGCAGCATTTACAATTACCATAACCCTTGGTTACAACACCAAGCACATCAATGAGGACTCACGCCTCCTCATCATACTCATTTAGGGATTAGGTTCATTAGATTGTGTATATTAACATCTTTCAAGATTCATTATCTTTATTCCTCTCGTGTCGGTACGTGACGCTCTGCTCCTCATATACTATCCTGGTGTCGGAACGTGACACTCCGATCCTCATTCTATCCTGGTGTCGGAACGTGACACCCGATCCATATTCTATCCTGGTACCGGAACGTGGCACCCGATCCATATACTATCCTAGTGTCGGAACGTGACACCCGATCCATATTCTATCCTGGTACCTGAACGTGGCACCCGATCCATATACTATCCTAGTGTCGGAACGTGACATTCCGATCCTCATATACTATCCTGGTATCGGAACGTGGCACCCGATCCCCTAATCTCACTACTTTCATTCATCAAGCCTTCTTTTACACTAAGGCATCATCATTAACAAAGTAGATTAGGGTTTCTCAAGATTTAGGATTCAATAGCTTCATCATGCTTATTTTATCACAATTACATAATCACAATCATGCCAACATACAATTAAGCATATAGAAGGGTTTACAACACTACCCAATACATATCATTCGCTATTAAGAGTTTACTACGAATAGTATAAAAACCATAACCTACCTCCACCGAAGATTCGTGATCAAGCAAGCAATTTTTCTCAAGGCTTTGTTTTCTCTTCGTTTTCCTCTTGTCTCGATCGATCCTCTCTCTCTCTTCTTGTTCTTTCTATTTTTCTTATTCAAACCCTCTCTCCTTTACCCTAATTAGCATATAATTAAGTATAAAAGAATGATGAATTAACCTACTAATTAACTCAAGGTTACCTCTTTTAGCCCCCAAGTAATTGAGTTATTAATATTAAACCACTAACTTTATAATTATAAGCCAGAATAGTCCGAAACGCCCCTTAAAATAATTACAGAAATCCGACCCAGCCTGGGATTACGCAGCTTGTGACGGCCCATCGTGCCTGCGACGGTCCGTCCTGCTGCTCCGTCACAGAGTTCAGAGACTCAATTCTCTGAAGAGTCTGTGACGGTCCGTTACGCCTGTGACGGTCCGTCCTGCCATTCCGTTACGAAGTTTAGAGAGTCGATTTCAGTACCCATTTTTCAGAATTTCTAAGTGTTTTGAAACGAGACCCCCTCGACGGTCCGTCGTGCCCATGACGGTCCGTCGTGGGATCCGTCGTCTCAACCAGTTTTCCAGAAATAACATTTGTTGCTCAAAACGACTAAACAGGTCGTTACAATAAATCAATCCACTACCCACTCATTACTAATTAAACCCATCCAAATTAATAAACCCATCACATTATTAATGCAATAACAGAAAAGCTACTGCCAATTGAGTGTTTTTACAAATTTGAGGCGAAAATATCTATAGTAAATTATCATACATTCAAGTGTCTAATTAAAAATTACCGATAAACTTAAAAGTTGGCAAAAGCATCTTTTTGGATCGAATGGGCTTTTGTGAGAAATGGCGGAATTTGATACATGGATGTTTATGTAATGAAGACTTTGGAGGTATGATATGGAGCTTCTGACTTCCTTGTCATGCCCTTTGGCGCCAGCAACCTTTTGACTTATGTAATTTCTTAATGGCCTTTAAAGACCAGCCATTATCGGACTCTTCTTATGCTTGCGGAGGGATGTAAGGACTACTTTGATGAATATTTCATTCTTTAGCTCCTTTCTTTATCCGATCCACAGCTACTTGGGTAGAGACCGCTGAACATCATTTGGGCAGATCTGGAGGGCCTTCTTGCATGGACTTGGGCTTGCTTTGATGATGGGCAGGCCTTTTAATTATGTGATGTTACTTCATAGGTAAAAAAAATTTTCAAAATAATATATTAAAGGTTTAAAAATAAATCATAAATATTTATAAAATTATATTTTAAAAAAGTGCATGAATTAATTCGGGATGTATTACTTCTTTACCTTTAATCACCAATTTCTTATTCAATCTTGAAATAGAATCCTATTGAAAGTCTCCTCCTAAATAAGTGGCTCAACCTAAATTTAATTAGGGTTTCGATTCGAACTCGAATAATTTTGGATGTCATTTTCAGGACTCTATAATTTCATCTTGTTTTAGTAGTGTTTATGGCGATTTTGATATTATAATTGAATTATTAATTGGGTGGGGTTTAGTTAGTAATGAGTGGGTGTTGATTTTGTTTATAAATTATATTAATAAATTAAATTATAACTAATAGTTGAACGCCAAGTATTTTAAAATATATTTAAAGAGTTTAATTTTAAAACAATTAAATAAGATGTTAATTTTGAACCTAAAGATGGATGACGAGGGTATTTTGGAGTCAATAGGTGGATAAGAAGAACATTTTGGAGCAAATAGGTGGATGAAGGGTAATTTTGTATCATTTTCAATACTTCAAAAGTATTTTAGGTCCTTTTCCGTTATTTTTTATACAACACATATGTATATTGAATGAGTCTATTTGTATATTTCGATATACAAATGAGATAACGAAAAACATGAAATCTTTATTACAAATAAAAAAAACTATCAATATAAAATTTGATTTGAATTAATAGTTTACTAGTTCATACAATTTTCTCTTAAAAGAAAAGGGGTTATGTTTGGTTAAAAAGTAGTGGAAGAATTAATCTTCCCGTAAAATTTAAAATTGTTATAAAATAATATCGTTTGGTTCATTTTTTCGACATAAAGATTAGCTTTGTGCACACAATGTTGAGTTTCAAAGAAAAAAATTCATATAATTAATATATGTGTAAGTTAGATGAGAATCTGTGCATCATTACGTGAAGATTAATGATAATCAAATGACAAAATAACCTTTCATTTGGAGATCACCAATATAATTTTAATATTCTGTTATACTAACATATAAACAATTTTAAAGAAAAAACATTGTATATTAATTCTAAAACAACAAAGTAAACGTAAATAGACGATGCCTATTTACAAGTACAACTCGGCCCATAAAGAAATTGAGAGAATAACGCTCTTTTATTTTTATTTTTTTTCTTTAATTACTATATTTTCTTAAATACTAGTATAAAAATAGGTAATATATTATACTTTTTTTTCTTATCAAGTATAAGGATTTTTTACCCCATGTACTTCGAATAAATTATCACTAATTTCAACATTTTTTTCTCAACCACTAATTCCAACTCTTTTTTTTTCAACCACTAATATCAACTCAATTGATAGATTATTCCACTTATAAGAGTAGGGACCGGTTATTGAATTTTGTTGGTTAAGAAGTGCTTAAATTTCTCTTGTTACTTTGAAAAATAGAGAAGAAACAGCCAAATTGAGAATTTCAAAACAAAACCTATTTGACATAATGTCGACATTTTTTTAAAGTGCAAGGAAAAGGACTAATTATTGTAAAAAGCAAAATAAACATATTGGCTTGTATACATTTAAAGGGGTATTGTACCTTATTGTTACAAAAAAAAGATACATGTTATACGAATTACTCTAGTATTCTTTCCACATGCTTGTTTGTGATAGAGAGAACATGACTTTTGATCTTATAATCCCCACGATATATCTAATATAGTTATATAAATAGGATTTGGAAATAATATTATGTATGTAATATGCAAATCTTTTGTGATATTAAAAGATTGTTTTTGAGAAATATTCTTCTTTAAAAAAAATATAGTAATCAAAATAGAAAGAGAAAATAGTCAAATCCCACTTAATCTATTACCACATTTCTAACTATACACTCATACTTTGCGGGGTTCTAATACCTCTTTATACATTTTAAAAATGAAATATATAGCTCCCTAAAAAGTCACATCAAATTTTTGTCATATATATTAATTATTAATAAAAAATTTATGATATCTTTCTTTGTTTTATTTTTCTTTTATATTTTTTCTTTCTCTTTCCAGCCATTTTCTTCTTTTCTTTTTCTTTCTTGTTTTCTTTTTCCTTCTTTTACCATTGAAGAGAAAATTTCTAAATTTTTATTTATACTAATTTTAAACTTACATTTATGGAATGTATAGTTATGAAATTTCAAGTTTTATTATAAAAAGGTAAAGTTATAAATCTTTGATAATCTTTCATTTCTTACAATTGAATAATCTTTTTTCCACCATTTTCAACTTCTTGCAAACATCAAAAGTTTATCAATTGGAAAGGTAAAATTTAGCAAGAATTTTAGTTCTAACCGTTTCATCTACTATTTGATTGATAATCAAGTTATTTTCATGGATGAATTTGTTGAATTCTTCAAATTGAGGTAATAGATACATAACAATGGATCTTTTTATTTCTATTTTCAAAATCACATGTGAGTTTTGTTGACAACCCAAAAAATTTTCTGAACTTGAATTTAAATTATCAAACTAAGGCACCAAAAAATCAAGATAAAAATTTGCTAATCCATTTGGTCATGCGGTTAGACATGATGATTATCAATTTTAATAATATTAATAAGGAGCTGATTTTCAAAATTTTCTAATTTCGTGCACAAATTGAATAAACAAAATTCTAGAATCAAGAAGAATAATGAAATTCCACGGTGAATCCAAACTTAGAGAAGGTGAGTTATGAAGAGATTTGATTTATGTTGTTGTGAAGAAGAAAGGAAATAAAAAAAAATTAAAAATGCACATATTTATGAAAAGAAAATTTATTATTTGTTTTGGTCCTCACTCTCTTTAAGAGAGTGAAATACACTCACTATGCCACATAAGCGTTTAGAGAGTAAATTATATCAGTTTAAAAAAGTTCAGGAGGGTAATAGAACACCCGTAAAATTGAAGTGTGTAATTGAGATTTCAAGTAATAGTTTGGGAGGACTTTAGACCATTTTCTCAAATAAAAAAAAATAAAAAATAATGACAACAAAACTATCAAATATACAAAACAAACAAGTCTCTTAATCTCAAGATAAGGGTTTGAAAAAGAAAAAACGTACAACTATTTTTCTATCATTTTTTAAATTAAAAAGTACAAATTAAAATTTCTAGCAAGACCAAGTGAATCATATTAGCAAATTGATTAAAACTAAACATGCAATGATGTCTCCATCTTGTATATCTTAAAATGTATGAACAAAAAACTTATAAAAGATTTGACATACAATTTTATATATATATATATATAGATATATATAAAGAATTGTTATGTATAACGAAACCAATTGACTTGATAATAAAAATCTAATTGTTATATCAGAAAGAAAAAATCATGGCAAGCACTTAGCTTGACTCAAACGGCATCAAATGCATCCATCAAATTATTTAACGTGCACTCTTTGAAAGTTGAAAGAATGATCGTAATGTTTGAATCTTTTACTAGATATTGATTGCCATTAACTTAATTATTGTGATTAATTAATACAAATGACTAAATAACAACAGTTGATGGACACATACATACATATATATAACTTGAGCTGATTGTATGTTAAATTTCAACAAAGTTTAAATAGTACGTTCTTGGAAAGGTCAATTAGGTTAAAATATGATTAGGTCTCCCCTCCCCTCCGCAATGAACATTAAGCACACAATCACACTCAAAATATTATTTCTTCTACTTCAATTTATTTGTCTTATTTTTTTTGAAAAATTATTTGGATGAGTACCTATTAATTTTAGCAATAACTTTTATTTATTACCATTAACAACAATACTATATTCAATATGCAATGTGTATTATAAGTGAATTATGTATGCAATATATTTGTGTTATAACTAGTTTTTTTAAAAAAAAATATTATGTTTATTTGGTTAGAATTGTCACATTGTATTATAAGTCATTAAAATGTGTGATAAATGTCCATCAATAAAACTTGTATTATATGTGAATAATAATCTGTTCTTCTTAATATGTATTAAAATTGTATTATAAATATTTTAAAAGTGATCAAGTCAATAACAAATTGTTATTGCTATAAGTGATAAATATTTTTAATATAGTATATTTATGTTATAAGTTTCCGTCTCTTTTTTTGTTTATTCAAAAAAAAATTACGCTCTTCTTTTTTGATGATTCTTTAATTTTAATTTTTCACGTGGCATGTTTAAGATCAAAAGATATCTTCAATACATTCTAAGTATTTCTTTTATTTTTTTAATTCCATATTAAGTCATAATCAAATAAATAAATTAAAACACAATATTATTAAATGAGACAAATTGAATATTGCTTTAGTTTATTCTATTTGACTCTATTTCGCACCGTCTCTTTTATATTGATGTATTTGGCACTAATTTTTTAGTCAAACAAGTTGGTTGCTAATATAATAGTAGTTGGGAAAAAGAACAATTAACAAGTTGAGGCTTTGTTCATGTCTTTTTTATTAATTAATTTATGTATATGCTGCTAGCATCATTTTCAGACACTAATTAAGAAGAAGAAAAAAAAAGATTGCAGACTTATAATTATTGAAAAATTCAAGATAAATAGATGCAAGTTATAACTATTCTCCATGCACCTTGAAAAAATAATGAAAAGAAATATTTGTTTAATTACTGACCTCTTCTTTTGTAAAGGAATATTCTTGTTTTTTTATTCCTTTATTGATTGTCATTCATCAACTTCTAATTTAGGACCGCACATTATATTATAATACAATTAATCGTGATTAGTGCACAAAAAAGTGGCAAAAACACAATGTTTCATGATGTATAGGAAAAGGTCGTCAAAAAAGATAAAAATAATATTTATCCAACAAAAGATCTAAAAAGATATTTTATATAATATTTAAGTTCTAAGACAATATGCTTAACACTACTTCTTATATTAATAATGGAAGTTTGACAATTAGTTCCTATATATATATCCTCTAGTACTGGTTCTCCATGACACGTTTACTCTTTCTTATTGGTGGAAACTGATTTATATGGTCAGATTAAATACTCCCTCTTAAGAAAATTTTAAACAAAAATTATTTTATTAAATGATATTTAGAAATTTAAAATTTGATTATTACTATTTTATATTGTTATGTTAAAGGTAATTTGAAGAAAAGAAACCTTTTAATTTATAAAAATAAATAAATAAATAAATAAAATAAAATAAAAATATCTACTTTTAATATAGAGACTAAAATGGATTAGTATAAGAGGTCAAGTTAACGAAATTAGGAAGTATTACCTAACTTACCTGATTAGTATTCAACATTGACGTGCATTAATTGTGTGAGTTATATATGTATGAGTCCAAACTATTAAATTTTTTGATTAAGTTTTAATATTATTTTCTTAATCATATTGATATGTAAAAGATTGTTAGTACCTGATTAGTGTTATTCATGTAGCTTTTGAATTTTTAAACTTTTTTTTATTAAAAATATTAAATTAATATAATTTAATTTAATTTTAAAATTAATATTTAAAAGCGTAACATGATAAATAAAATAATTGGTTAAAATTATAAAATAATTAAATTATTATTATTATTTCTAATATATATTTGATGTGATAATGTGAAAGATACAACGAACGAACGATAAATTATAATTGTAAATGAAATTTTATACAGCCGGAAGGAGGGGCGGAGCCAACATGAGTATTAAATGAATACATCGTACATGATTCTGTGTGTACACAACAAACCATTACTTGATATCTGTGCTATTTTTGTTTTTATCATTTAAATTTGATTCGAAGTTCAAAAATAAAACCATATAGATCATAGTTAACATATCTTAATAGCAACGAATAAAATAAACACTACAAAACTCAAAAACCAAGCCACAAAATTATAAAGCATATAGTCATTTATAGAGCATCTAAACAACTCTGATCATGAGTACAAATATAAAGAGATATAACATGAAAGTCCAAAATAAATTAACATAAGCATACTAAATAATTTCAGTCGATTGCTTTTTATTATATGATGCATACAACTTGGATCGATTCAATCTATAAATTGACAATTTTTAATCCTACTTTTTTAATATGTGGAGATAGCGTATGTTCGATTTTGAGATAAATATAAGTATTTGAAGATTTTCGAAAGTCATATAACATGTAATTACAACAAGTTATGAAGAATTGTATTAAAAAATGTCTGAAAAAAGTTACTTTAAAGATAGTGAAATAACATATGGTAAAGAAAAAGTCTTTTACGTGAAGAGGTGAAGATAAAATAAAGAGAAAATACATAAAGTTAAAGTTGTTTTGAATTTTTAAAAATTATACTTTAACTTTGCAATCGTTTTATTATCTCATTAAACTATTTTGAATAGATATAATTATATCATTTTTCGCCCACCTGAATAAATAAATAATATAATTTTATTTTTTATAGGGAAAATATCCAAGTACCCCCTCAACCTATGCCCGAAATCCCAGAGACACACTTATACTATACTAAGGTCCTATTACCCCCCTTAACTTATTTTATATGTAATTTTCTACTCCTTTTTAGTCGACGTGGCACTAGTTCGAAAAAAAAAGTCAACCATCGTTGGGCCCACAAGATAGTGCCACGTAAGCTAAAAAGGGGTAAAAAATTATTAATAAAATAAGTTCAGGGAGGTAATAGGACCTTAGTATAGTATAAGTGTGTCACTGAGATTTCGGACATAGGTTGAGAGGGTACTTGGGCATTATCCCTTTTTTATAAGTACTTTTATTATATAATATATTTTTTTATTTTAACTTGTTTTCCTTTTCCTTTTTTCTTTCTTCTTCGTAGATCCATTTTCATCTCTATCCATTAAAGTTTCTTACTTTTAATGTCATCATTCTTATCACAACTCCATCTTTCTTTTTTATTACTATTAATTTTACTCTTTTTAATTTTAAAATTTTATCTAAATATTTTCTTAAATTTTGAACAATTTGATAAACCCATTAGATTTCAAGATGATTAGGAAGTATCATATAGTTTTTTCTATTCGATTTCAATTAAGTTCTTCTAATTTTTGGGAATTAATTGATTCTTTTAAAATTATCATTTCTAATTTTGAATTTATATGAAAATGAATAGTTTATGATACTTTCTAATTTTCTTAGAAAAATAAGTCTAAAAAAATAATATGAATTTTTATTAAGAATTTGATCAGAAAAAGAAAATAAAAAAAGGGAGTAGAGCTCAATTTGACATGGGGTGTAGGAGGTGAAGAAAAAAAAGATAATGGAAGAATGAATCACTTGAAAGTGGGAGGTGGGAGATGATGTGAAATTTAAGATAAATCAAAATTAAAAATCAAAAAATAAGAGAAAGAGAAATAAAGTTTTAAAAAAAAGATAAAGGAAAAATTTAAGATAAGAAAAATACATTTTAAATTAAATTAACACATGTCATATAATGATTGGTGTGTGAACATATTTGCTTCTTAAAACTTGAAAGTGATCGGAAAATGAGACAATAATATATGTTCAAAATTATTTAATGGTTATAAGACAATTACAAAATTAAAATATCTTTTTACAAAATCGAGACAACATCAATAGCGACTAAAATATAACTTTGTGAAGTAGTTGTACAAAGTGATCATTCAATGAACAAAAATGTCAAGCACTCGTACTAAAAAGGCAATTGAAAAATTAACTTATTTATGATATTCGTGATCAATTGTTATAAGATTTATTGAAATTTAGTGAAACTGGTAAAGATATAAATAGTGGTTTCACATTTTTATGAAATGGTTGAGTCATTTCATATTTCTTAACAAATTCAAAGTCACTTAGATCAAATCCTAAAAAATCAATTACACAATTTGATTATCCATTCGCTCACTACTCCAATTATGTAATTAGATTTTTAATTGGAGTCCAAATATTCTTTGAAGTTTCCATTTGTCAAGATAATAATTACGTATAGAATTCCTAATTTTTCCTTTTGAAACTAAAGTCTCTATTATTAGATAAATCTAATCAAGTTTGAGTATATTTAATCTATAATAAATTAATATCTTGAATCTTAAGGTTAAGTAAGTTAATTTGAAATACATATTCAACAAGTCTCTAATTTTTGCACTTGAACAACTGATGGTTCAAGCGATGAGACATGTGTTTAATCTTCATCTTTTTCATACCTTTCCATTAAAATAGTTCCCAAAGGTCTGTATACAAATTTGTAATAGCAGTATGCACGAATATCTCAAGTTATGGTCATAATCAAATATCAAGTTATTTTTAATCATTAAAACCTCAATTACAAAGGTGAACATTAACCTACAATACACCGCTTGAATTAGAATTCTACCGCTTTTCAAAATTCACCTCACTTTATCGAAACTATAATTAGTGAACCTAATTTGTATCGTAAAAGTCAACTAGCTAGACAATTAATATTATAAACATATTAACATGCCTGAAACCAATTAGAAGATTATAAATAAATAAAACAAGATTTATTAGTTTATGTAAGTTTTTTTAAAATAATATATAAATAAATAAAACAAGATTTATGAGTTAATGTAAGTTTTTTTTTTAATAAAAATAATTAAGAAAAAAAAAGTTTTTGATGAATTTGATTTGAGTAATAGTATAAGGCAGAGATGTCGACAGAGTGATGCTCATTCTCTTATTTTAGAAGCGACTGTTCTCAAGTCTCTCTCTTGTTGTTTACAAATAATGTCGACATCCAAATCTCCATCTCTGTTTCTTATAATCTTCTATTTTCTCCCCATACCCTTTCCCTTTCTACCAATTATAAGAAAAGGGGTTTTCAAGAATCATTACAATATTCTTGTTAGATTAATATTTTGACAAAAACCCTACAAAGATTTGTGCTTTCTCTGTTTGTTAATTGAAAAGAATTTCATTCCCTCAACCCCATGTCATTCATTGAGGTTCGTTCTTTTATACTTGGTGCCCCCACTTCTTTTATAAGTATTATTGAAAGCTGTGAGTTCTATTCTTATACTTTTATTATTTCCAGGATCTCACGTCTTTGTTTGTTATGGACCATATTAGACAAAAGACTGGTTCTTTATCAGGTAAATTACTAGCTCTAATTGTTATGGGGATTGTGGAAAGGGAAAAACAATTCAATCTTTATTTCTTGGTTTGGCTTCCTTTGGTTTGTTACTGATGAAGAATTCCCAAGAGTAGTTTTTTTTTGTTTTCCGGAATTTTTTTTGTTTGAGGTTCTGATTGGCTACTCATCAGTTATCTGAAAGTTCGATACTGTTTAAATTTAGTTTGCCTGTTTATCAGTAGTTCAATTTTTGAGTCTTATGATGAAACTGGACATTCTTTGCTTTAAGTAGTTGTTATTTTTAACAGTTCTCTCCAAAATGCACTGTTTTTGGAGGATTCTGACCAGCATATCAATTTTGTACTGTTCTGGTTTTTATGAAATGTTGGGGTTATTGACTTCTAAGTTTGAATTGGTATATCTAGTGATTCTTGTCTTCATTTGCTCTGCAACTGGCGGTTGAATCTGTTCAATACTTTAATTATGTAGAAATTGAAATGATTTCGACATTCTTACTATTCTTTTTGTCAAAACAGATACGATTATGCTGAAAGTTTCTGAATCTATTTCCAATACTGCCTGTGGCAGTGCTGTTGATGAGATGGAAGGATGCCGAGATAACTCTGCTGCTCTCACCCTTAAAATAGTGGCTATCTCTGCCATCCTAATAGCTGGTGTTTGTGGAGTTGGCATCCCATTGGTTGGCAAGAAGCACCGATTCCTTCGAACTGACTCTAATCTATTTTTTACTGCTAAAGCCTTCGCTGCTGGTGTCATCCTCGCCACAGGTTTTGTACACATGTTACCAGGTGCCACTTCATCGTTAACTAATCCTTGTCTTCCGAAATCTCCTTGGTCGAAATTCCCTTTTGCTGGTTTTATCGCTATGATGGCTGCATTGGCTACCTTGGTGGTTGACTTTGTTGGGACTCAGTATTATGAAAAGAAACAAGAGAAACAAAACCAAAAAGATCAGACTGATTCAGCCGACTTGGTGTCGGAATCAGCTATTGTACCAGTTGAGCCAAAGCCAAGGAATGAGAAATTGTTTGGTGAAGAAGAAGGTGGTGCAATACACATTGTGGGGATGCATGCGCATGCTGCTCATCACAGACATAGCCATTCACATGAACATGGGGACGTGAGGGAGCATTCCCATGGTCATTCCCACTCCCATAGCTTCGGTGGTGGGGATGAGGAAGGTGGAGTGAGGCATGTTGTTGTTTCTCAGGTAATTTTACTTAAAACTATTTCACACGTCATTGAACGCGTTTCTCTGTACTTCTTGGCTTAAGTTTGTTGTGATTGGAATTCGGTGAATGTTGTCCAAAAGGTTTCGATTATCTCATCAGTTTTGTAGGCTTTAAAGAAATCAATTCCATTTCCTAAATGCCTGCATTTATGAGAAAGAGGATGTTTGGACTTTCTTGTATATCATTCATAGAAACTTGACGTAAATTTTCTTAAATGATTTGTATTTTGAATGAATGTTTTACCAAATTTACGACAACTTGGAAGGTTTTTGTGTAATTGATGAAGAAATTCAATAGACGACTCCAACTTAATTTGGGATAATGGCATATGCAGTTGATTGATTGCAGCTTTCTATAAGTTTCTGTTTCCATGAGCTTTGATGAAGGCATAGACAATTTGTATTGTGCTATTTAATTTCTAACTTTTGGGTGCTCAAGATTTTTGCCCAAACTCTGAGATACTGCATATATTATCATGTGAAATCTAACTTCACATGGGATTGTACCTAAATTCTGTTAAATGCTTCCCTTGGTCAATCAGGTGGCCTTGATTACATATTTTTGCTATGGTGCATCGAGTTGTTCACAGAATTCTTTATGTATTTGCAGATTTATCTTTGTGTATTTCTCATAATATCTGATTTCTTGGGCTGCTTCCTTCCTTGTGTATTTATAAGACTGGGACCAGATTGTTACTTTTATTTAGTCAGCAAATGAGCAAAAGTTTGATTTGCCACGTCTTTGTCAAAATACTTCAATGTTTGTAATACCTGTCAGTTTGATGGTGTTTATATACTTGGTCATTCAAACAAATTCTTTCCCTTGCAGGTCTTGGAGCTTGGGATAGTATCACATTCTATCATAATTGGTGTATCATTGGGTGTCTCAGAAAGTCCATGTACAATAAGACCCTTGCTCGTAGCGTTGTCATTCCACCAGTTCTTTGAAGGCTTTGCATTAGGAGGTTGCATCTCACAGGCACAGTTCAGTTCCCTGCGTTCCACTGTAATGGCAACGTTTTTTGCCATAACAACCCCGTTGGGAATTGCTATAGGGATCGGAGCTGCTTCATCTTACGATCCACATAGCCCAAGAGCTTTGGTTGTGGAAGGGATCCTTAACTCCATATCTGCTGGAATTCTAGTGTACATGGCTTTAGTAGACCTAATAGCTGCAGATTTCTTGAGTAAGAGAATGAGCTGCAATACAAGGCTTCAAGTAGTTTCTTACTTTGCACTATTTTTAGGGGCTGGACTAATGTCCCTTCTTGCAATATGGGCATGAATGTTATTGCATTTAATATATGCATGTAATTTTTTTTGTTTTGGTATCTTATTATTATCCATAAAATCAGCCAAGCAAGCAAGCAATTATTTACAAAAAAAAATTCTTGTCACTTTACTTCTCCTTGAAGGGTGTTTATGTAACAAGTATGGCAACCTTGTAGAGTAGGGTTTGAAGATGGAGTTGCAAACAGAAAAGAGAAAAGAAGAGAAATGTTTCATTTTGGTCATGTAATCAGATAATTTGATGTTCTTTTCTTTGGTTTATGGCTGTTTTCCTTGTTGTGGAATGTGAATAGCATCTTTATAGGAAACTAGATTGTGAATAATTACTCTGCTTTGATGATGGTTCATTTACTTGTATATTTGTTTGATGCATATAACCTCTTTTTGTTTTTGTAGTATAAGAACTAAACAGTGCATCACTTAATGTAATAATAGACTTTCTTTTCATTAGAATCACATGGAGTCGTTTTCACAGTACTCACATTATAGTAATTCTTGAATAAGGTCTATTAGGGATATCATTGGTCCTTAAGCAATATACTAACAATTTTAATGATGACAGTTGACTGTACAACTTAACTAATCCAACTCAGCTTCAGCTAACAACTTTTAGTAACTAATTTTCAGCTTCAAGATTTAGCAATACTCTGCGCATATTCCTCAATACCCCCTTCAGCTAGCTAGGTGATATGAAGATGTTCTTCTTCATACCTAGCTTGGATGTAAGATACTCATGTTGTAGACGACCAAGGCCAGCATGCTGTTCATATACTAAATGGACACAAAACCATCTTGAATCTCTCTCTAATAAAGTGACAATCATTTAGTCCTCTCATGGAAGACAAGGTTAGAAGCAATCTGGATGGCAGGATTGCTGTCACAATGAACAGGTAAGGCCAAAGGCAAACTCAACTCTTTAAAGAGGCCAATCAACCCTGTAACTTCAGCCATGATCCTATACTGTGCTTCTGTAGAACTCCTGGAGATAGTAGGTTGCTTTTTGGACTTGCAAGATATTAAGGATTCCCCAAACTTGATCACATAACCAGTGATGGACCTCCTTGTGTCAAGACAGGAACCCCAATAAAGCATGTGGTTGGGCAGTCCAAAAAATTCCTGAACCTGCAGGAGATTGTTTTATGTACTCCACAACTCTAAGATCATCATCTATATCTGGCAACAATGCATCAGTCAACTTCACATTCATTTCAACTAGTGTTGCAACATGCTTGGAACTTGCTAAGCCTAAATCTAAAATTATCTCCAATGCATATTTTCTCTGATCACTATTTCTAGCAAAATCTATCCCTAACAAGTATCTAACTGATCCTAGATCCTTAATCTTGAAATTATTTTGTAGCACCTGTATAGTATCATTTATCAGTTGCAAGTTGCTACCAGTGACCAATATTATCTTTAACGTAAATCAAAACAATCACAATGACTTCATTAGACCTCTTAATCCAAGTGACTCTGCTGAAATCCAGCAGCCAACAATGCCTAAGTCAAATTGACATTTCATTGCCATGACGCTTGCTTAAGGCCATACAGTGTCTTAAGCAGTCTGCATGCAGGCTGGGCTGTAGAATTGTCATGAGTAAAACCTTGAGGCAACCGCATATAAACCTACTCCACCAAACCACCTTGTAAAAATGCATTGTACATCCATTTGTTGGACATCCCACCCCTTAGTGGCAGCTAAGGTGAGCATTGTCCAGACAATAACCATTTTAACAACTGAAGAAAAAGTCTCCTGATAATCCAGTTGTAGCCCTTTGCTACCATTCTAGCCTAAATCTTTCAACTTCACCAGTGGCCTTGTACATAATCTTGTACACCCATTTGCAACCTATGTCCGTCTTGCCAATTGGCAGTGAAACTATCTTTCAATGCGTGTATCTCTTCTTTTATAGCAGACACCCGAAAGACAATTTGATTATATGAGCATGGGTCAGTGTCTGCTGAGATGTTAGCAATACAATACTGATATGAATGTGACAAATTGTCATAATCAAGACTATCTGCAAGAGAGTCTAAATAATGAGAGTTTGATCTTTGACTTAATAGTCACAAAATCCTTCTGCCATGTTGGAGGTCTGTGAGTCCTAATGGACTGTCTCCTTCCAAGTGGTGGACTCATATGAGGATCCTCAAAAACAGTTGTGGTTGGTTCTAACTCTTTAGGATGAGACACATGAAGAGGATAGGGAAAGATCCAATAGAACTGCCACGGACATTATTATCATTAGCATCCTGATTATTGACATCCTGGGAATCATGATCAGGAAGCAACATGCATTATTACTCAGTACAATATGCTGCTTATCATCAGCAACTTGAGTGTGAAGTGGAAAGACGGATTCATCAAAAACAACATCCCTACTGATAAAGAAGACTTAATTGTGAAGATCATATAGTTTGTAACCCTTTTGTGTGGTACCATAACCCATAAGTACTGATCTAGCATTTATCTACTCTCAATAACTTAGTGGCGTAACACAAACATCCAATCACTCTCATATAAGACAAGTCATGGGGTCTGTTATGCATCATCTCTAAAAGGGATTTATTACTCAAAACATTGGCGGGAATCTGTTAAACATATGAACTGCAGCTAGAAAACATTCACCCCAAAATTTGATTGGAAGTTGCCACTAATTTTTGATAGCTCTTGCAATCTCCATTACATGTCTATGTTTTCTTTCCACTACACCATATTATTGGGGTGTACATGGACAAGAACTCTAAGAAGTAAACAACTCATCCACCTGTGCATTGACGAGCACAAACACACTATAAGTTTAGTGTTTCGCTACTCAAAGATAGTATAGTATAAAGATCGGTTTCACAGGAATTGGTACAAATAACAATTCAATGAAATCTTGCTAACTATTATTCAAGTGATCAAAAGAAAGTCGATTGTGGTTATGAACCACTTTTATAGACTAAATAATAATTAAAATCAATTGGTAACTATGAAGATTATATCAATAGTAAAAGATAGGGTACAAGACTAACAAGTGCATAATGATAGTTGGGATTTGACTACATTCATTTATCACATCTAAAGTTCTATCGATTCTCTCGAATTCGATAGCTTATTAGAGTATCCTTTAAGCCTTAAATTTTTCTTCCGAGTAAATCTCAAGTAAAAGAATAAACCAATTATACCCCAGTGATTCTACTATGCAAAAACATGTCAATGGTTGTTCTTAAGGAAGTAATGTCCTTTGACTATTTTTCCTTGAGATTTAATTAATAATTATCAACAGGTTCCTTCTATTACTTCAGAAAAAATATATTGATTAAATTCAACAAAACTATGCAACAATATTCACCAAGATATTCCTCTTTCAATTAAATAAAATAATGAACAAGGTTGCAATTTAATTCAAATTTCCAAAACAAGTTCAAGCATAAGAATGAAAATTAAAATCCCAACAAATTTATCAATACAACATGTTTGTCAAATACCCTCTAGGAATCTGCTCCATGGATGAGAATAAGTTTACTAAGAATAAAAGAGAAAAAGAGAACATAGCCATCAACTTTGAATCCCAACTTTCGTTTTAGAGTAAAGTAGTTTATCACGTTTTCTCTCCTCCTGCTTGTCGTCGCTCTCACTGCTCCTTTTTCTCGATAAACTCGCCTTGGGGAAAGCTCCAACATCATATATCATAGGGTTTCCTTCAAAATTCCAAAAACACCCTTCATTTAATTATTTCATGCCTCTCTGTTGCGGGCGTGCCGTTAGAAACCTAAGTGCACGACCGGCGCACGGAGAGGCAGCAACTTCAAAAACCCAGCATGCGGGCGCGCCGCCGAGAGTCCCGAGCACGCGACCAGCACGCGAAGAGGAAAAATATTTGACAACTGTTTCACGAGGGCGTGCTGCTGGACACGCGGACAAGCATCACTTGCAAATGTCTTTTTTTTCCCTTTTATTCACCCTTTAGCATTCTTATTGGTAATTTCACTAATCATGTTCGACAGTTGAATTAACAACCCTACACACATGAAAAGTAGACCAATAATTGCGAAATTTATACTCAAAATTTATCTAAATTAACTCATTTCATTGCCTATCTTGCATTGAAAAATTCTATATCATTGTATGATCTATAACACTTTACTTGGACATTATATTCACTTTGAATCATAACAGGAAGTTTCTTCAATACACTAAAGTTATCAGACTTAAGATGCATTAGATATATCCAAGTCCATCTAGAGTAGTCATCCACTAATGTAAGAAAAACCTCATTTTATTATGAGTCGCAACCTTATATGGTCTCCATACATCCATATGAACTAAATTAAAATATTTTGAGCTTCTAGAGTTACTATTTGGAAATGACAATCTAATTTGCCTAGCAAATGGGCAAATATTACAACAATTCAACATGAAATTTCTTTTATTGGCAAACATATCTATCTTCTCAAGTACATTCACGGGGATGTGACCTAGTCTTTTATACCAAGTTTCACCATCAGCTGAGGCTTCCTTCAATGCTGTCAAACTCTTATGTTGTCCCGTATCTTACAGTTGAGAAGATTTTAAAATGTATAGAACATCATCCTCTTCACAAATATCCTTCAGTTTTTCAATGAAGAGAATGAAGAGATCTTGGAGAAGGTAAAAATCAAGATAGAAAATAGCACAACATTGTAATTTTCTACTCAATTTAGCCATTGAAAGGAGATTAAAATTAAAATCTGGCACACATAATACATTCTGAACTGCATTACCTCCTTGCAATTGAGAACCACCTGAATGTGTGACTTTAGCTGAGTCACCATTTGAAAGTTGCACCTGACCTGAACTTTTCACAGTTAATCCATGATTCAACAAGCTTGTAGTACCAATTATATGATCAATTTCTCTACTGTCAACTATCCAATTAAAATTAGAGGTTGAGCGAGTGAACTGAGATTTTCCTACAAATATACCTGCAATATTGACCTTGCCACTGGTAGATGTTTCATCAGTTGCAATTCCATCATGGATAAATAGTTTGTTCAACATCTAAAGAATCTTATTGTATTGGTTGGGTGCAATGTAGAGAACAACACCATCTCCAATACCTCAATTGATTTCATAGTGTTGTAATACTTGGTGTGCAGTACTTTCATCCAAGTGTTGCATCTTGTCAATATGAACACGATATCATAGTTTGTGGAGACATTGTTTGCTAATTTTCCCTTATAGTTGGTAGGATAACCAATTAGCTGGTAACAAATTTTCTTGAAGTGCCCATGTTTGTGACAGTGAGTACAATACTTCAATTTGTTGCAATCAGCTCGATTGTGTCCCTTCATCTCACAGAGATCACAAACAAGTGTCCACCCTTTGTGATTTATGAAATTTAAAATTTTCTGAGCCACGAGAACCACCATAACCTCCTACTCATGGACCTCTAGAGTTTTTATTTTCATAACTATTTCCTCCAAATCTATTAGTGAACTAGGAATTAAAATCAACTTTCCCCCGATATTATAATGATCTCCACTTAGTTTTCCTTTGCTTTCATCTTGAATTATCATAGCATAACACTGATCAACAATAGGTGGTTTACTCATCATGAGAATCTGAATACTAGCATGACTATAGTTGTCAGTTAGGCCCATTAAAACTGTAAAAGTTTCTGCCTAAACATTCTATCAATATAATCCTTAGATCGTGCTCAATTACAAGATGGAGGGGGAACAATTGAATCAAATTCATCGCATAGATCCTTTAATTTGGTATAGTAGACTGAAACTGGGGAAATACCTTGAGTGTTGTGACAATTGCCTTGTGCAAGTGAAACATTTTGGATGTATTAACTTTATCGAAATGTACTTTCATATCATTCCAAACTAAAGCTGCATCTGCACAAAAAAGGATTCCACTCACTAGTTCCTTGCCTACTTTGCTCATAAGCCATGAAACTACCATCACATTGCATCGATCCCATTGTTTCTTCTAAGAATCGATTATATAACTAGCACGCTTGATGTTTCCATCAACAAAGTCTAATTTGTTCTTAGTCAACAGTCAATTCCATTGCTCTGCTCCATAAAGTGTAGTTCTCCATTCTTGTGAGTTGAATTTCAGTTTTTAATGCTCCTAAAACATCAAAAGAGGATAGATACATAGGATGATCATGATCAATTTGTAACATTTCGGAAAATCATATGTCTAATGAAGAGCCTAGTATGCCCTTAGGATAACCTATTAGGGGTACATAGGCACCCCAATGCTCAATATTGAGAAATATTGGGCATAGTATAGAAAAATTGGCTAAGGGATATTAGCCAATTTTCTATATTCGAATAAGAAATATATATTATTTTGGGTTGTCTAACCCCAATCCAAGATTAATCTTAAGTAAATGTACCTGCAAGGAAGACTCTAAGCTAAAAATAATAGCATTCACATAATACATATGAAGTACTAGGCATCCAAGTGTCAAGCCTAGTACTATTCCACATGACCAAGTACATAGTGAGGATCTTTGGGAGAACAAGTAAACATTTCCAAATGAACCATAAATAATAGTTAGTTGGTAAAGTACAACCAACCCATGTGCAAGACATGTGAAGAATCTTCCAAAGGAGGGGACCCCCTAACCGAATTCGATTAGGGTAGTTAGGGGGGAAAACATGCACAAGGGACCACTCCATGTGGGGCCTAAATTCCTAACCAAATCTAGGTCATAAATAACTATCCTAACTAGATAAATAACTGAGGACTAACCGAAATGGACCCATTAGTGCACCCGACAACCTAGGACCAAAACCGGGTTGATACTAACCTAGGTTAAAGAGACAACCTAGTAGCTAACCTAGGTTGGTCCAAAAGGTTAGTTATGGTCCTAATAACTTAGGGGTACTTTAGTAATTCACCTAAGTTACCTAATTAATTAGTTTAACAACTTAATTAATTAATTTAAAAGGGCTAAAACCGAAACTACAAAGGAAATTTCCACATTTCGGTACAAGAAAGGGACAACCTAGTACCTAACCTAGAATGGTCCAAAGAGTTGGTTAAGGTCCTAAAAACCTAGGGATACTATATTAATTACCCTAGGATACCTATTTAATTAATTTAGAAACTTAATTAATTAATTTAAAGGGGAAAATCAAAATCACAAAGCAATTGCAGATCTCGTTTTAAAACAAGAAAAAGACAACCTAGTACCTAACCTAGGATGGTTGAAAGGATTGGTTATGGTCCTAACGACTTATGGGTACTTTAGTAATTAGATTAGGTCACCTAATTAATTATATTAGATATTTAATTAATTGTTTTAAATGATCAAAACGAAATCCTTTCACTAACCTAGTATAATTCAAAAAACATCCTAGTACTTAACCTGGGATGGTCCTAAAGGGTTGATTATAGTTCCAATGACTTAGGGGTACTTTAGTAATTACCCTAGGTCCCTAAATTGATTAAATTAAGGATTTAATTAATTAATATAAAGTCAAAATGTTGAACGAAACCATAGTCAACACCAATTTCCAAATTTGACTATGTGTTATGTTCTCCTATGTTTAGTCAACTTAGGAGAGGTTTTTTGGTAATTGGTTAATTAGTTTATTAAATTAACTTTTTAAACCTAAGTTGTATAATTCAATATCAGTTCTTAAACCTAAAAATCACGTTCAAACTCGTAGAAAAGGCAACACAAAAACAGCAAGCAACAAATGCAAGAAAAAGTCAGAAAATTATCGATTTCTCTAGGGCGATTTCGAGGTTTTCTCAAGGTTTTATTCAAGACGGTCTTCGTGTATTAAGTTCTACATAAGGTATGGATTTCTCTCCTGGACTTCTTTCTCCAAGAGAACTTTCCTTCCAACGATTCAAAGATATTGAAAACTAGGGTTGTTCCCGTGTTCTCATCGAACTCCTTGACCCTAGTATCTTTTTCGATTTCATGTTGAATAGGTTAGAGATCATGTTGTTGGTATGTGGTGCTTACTGATTTTATGTGTAATGTTCTTGAATGATGAATGTGGCATGAACCTATGAACTTAAGATCGTATGAAACTAATGTTTACAACGTGAATTAAGAACTGATCATATGTTAGTTACGTCCGTAAATGTCAAGTGTTAATGTGTGTGTGAAGAATGTTGTCTTGCTATTTTGTAACGTGTGAAGATGCTAAAGTCATCAAATGTTAATATTATGCTGTCCAATATGTATTGGAAAACATTATCCTAAAGTCATGAACTAAGATTTGCTTAAGAGACAACTTTGAAATCACATCTTGAATGAATTGACTATCTGGTTTCAATAAAAATTGGCTAACACTACTTGGTCAAAACGAATGCATGCTAATGGAAAGGAGCTTATGTAAATGATTAAAAGATTGGCTAATGTTCATACATATTCAATTTAAGTATGGACATATGTACAATTGGCCTATGCCAATAAAATGGTTTGCTAGTTTAATTAACATCCCAAATCTTGAGCCAATACTAATCATATGTCAATTCTTGTGTAGTAAGAGTATCAAGTATACTAAAAGCACTTCTAAATTAACTCAATGAATCCATAACCAAGGGCATGCTATTCATTGGGAAAACTCTCAACATGCTCTACAAGAATGAACTATGAATATATGTAACTCATAAAAAGAAGTGCTCATCGTCCATAAACGATGAAATGAAACTATTACACTAAAGTAAGTAAGTAAAGTGAGTTATAACATAATTAAAGGGGTATAAATAAAGTAAATGACCATAATAGGGTGTTAAAGAAAGTGAGACAAATCTCACTTACACCTAATCTACTTTGTTAAAAGAATACTCAAGAATGAAGGTGTTAGAATGTGTGAGACTAGTCTTATTAACACCTAAGGATGATATGTAAGGACAATTCACATTCATCAATGTAAAGTAAGGATGATATGTAAGGATAATTCACATTTTATCAATGTAAAGTAAGGACTACAAGTCATCAAAAGAGTAAATAAATCTCAATCACATTCTATATGTAAGTGTAAGGACAGTTCACACTTAATACGTAAAGAAGAGATGAGAAATCATCTAATGAGTTATGACTACCTCATGCCAGAAGCAAGCTTCGATGATGTATGAGTTGAATGTAAATAGGAACTTTAAACCGAGCACCGATAGGCTAGTTATGAGTGGTGATGCCTTCTTTCGGGAAGGGAGGAGGTTCACGTAATTGTCATGAGATGAGACTTTCCACCAAGGTGGGTATGAGTCTCCCTAAATCTCCTAGTCTTTGAACTATGCTGCCAACATAGGGAACTAGCCAGTGGTTTTCCACCTAAGCGAGCCAGGGATGTTTTAGTTTTACCTTGGCCAGTGACTCCACCTCTTTTTGATGTGGGGAAGACACAGGATTTCATGAGCTCACATGATCTATGTCGGTTAAAGTTAAAGTTTCTCAAAGTATGAAAGATAAATAAATGAACGATACTGAAGGTGTTTGTGCAAGACAATCATGAGGTGAAATCAGATTCAAGTAATGACATTAGGTCATTCTTGGTCATTGCACTTCATGATCTCGATGAGAGTCTTAAAATTCATCCTAGGTATAGATGGTGTTTACATCAGTCTACTAATGAATGAAATGAATAATGTGAAGTACAAATGAATGAATAAAGCAGACTCTGTGTTTGCTAATAAAAAAGGCCGTCGGGTTGAGGTCCCATATGTTGGGCCCTCACTTGAGATGTCTTAATGCTACATACACAATTCCAAGGTCTCGTAGATATAAAATGTATAATATATAAAACATGAAAACGTTAAATAAATAACCCATAACCTCCTTAACATGAAAGTAATGAAATCAATGGAATAATCAATAGAGAATGGCTTATGAAATGTAATGAATATATAGTGTAACGAATGACTTGCTGTAAGAATAGTCAAAGCATGTCCAATGAAGTTTACAATAAGTAAAGGGTACATCTAATAATGAATCTTCATGTCATGAAAATGAACAAAGCCAAATAAAATTGGCTTATAATGACTTCCTTTATTAGGAAAATATCAAAGACAATAATGAATTCAAATATTCTTATCCAAAATGATTAACTAATGTATTTAGTCAATAAAGATTAGATTATAAAAAAATTCATGCCCAAAGTAAGCTAGATCATAAGCTTTAATGATATGCCCCAAGAACTATGCAGATTATGGAATCAACTAAAGAATGAGTATAGTCAATAAGTATTGACTTATAAATATATTCATGCCAAACTGTAGTTAATTCATTTTCTTAATCTCTTGAATTACTTACTTGATTCATTGTGGGTATGGGACTACAATTAATCATTGCACTTGTAAGTAAAATATAGGACCAAAGGAGTTATTGAACTACACAACAAGAAGAAGAAAAATAATGAAAAATAATCTAAGTGTACAAACAGGAGCTCTCGGCCTGAGAGGATCAAAATCTCAAATCTTCACCCCAGTTGTTCTAAAATTATGTTTATGATACTAATGTCTTGTAATCATATAGAAAATCAGTTGTGTGCTTTGAATGAATTAAAATACATCATATTCATCAAAATTCACAACCAACGAATTAAGAAAGTCTAGTGACTAGACTTTCCAGAAATAACATGTCGTTTAGGAAGAGCTTTCCTTGATCATGCATAGCTTAATGTGTATGTGTGCATACACCCATACTTAGTACAAGTAGTGTATAACCCCCTACTATTTACTATTTTATAGATGCAAGTTAAAGGACATATTGACAACTCTTGTAGCGGTTTGGACATCAGCGTTTCTCCAGACCATTAAATAGGGTCCTCTTGATTTCGAGGAAGCTACAGTTTTAGTCTAGTCTTAGTTTTAGACATAGCTAGTGGATGTTGTCACCAGTTTTTCTTTCGTACTTTCATTTCAAAGATTTTGTAATAAGTTCGTGTTTGGCAAAAATATTTATGATATATTCTTATTCTGTTTCGAATTGATTCTTATGATAGATGGTTGTTACATTTATGTTGAGCTTAGTATATGACGAATTCAACAAATAACTATATGAAGTCTATGTATACTTCATACGTTTAAAAGTTTTAAATTTTCCTCTAAATTTAACCATATGAATGTGATGAATGCAAGAAGAGGCTTGTCTGCGACCTCTGAGAGGTCAACAACGCCGATGGCGATTCAGATTCCAGAATTCTGGTCGTTACACTATTTTTCTTGTCATTGATGCTTCCTCAAGATCTGCGGATTCGGTGTTTAAATTAAGCTAAAAGTTCACAGAAATTGAATTCTACTCTGATACCATAACAATTTTACTGATGAAGTGTAGAAAAAGAAATGGAATAACTGCTTTGTGAAGAGAAGAAGAAGAATGTTATGACTATAGATTTCCTTTCATATTGAATAAATTAATTACAATCTAATGATATTATGTCATATATTATTATAAGTATGAACCTCCTAACCCCAAAGTTGATTTACCATTTAACCCTACAATATTTTTTAAATATTAATTTATTAGAAATATTAGTTAAATATTAATTTATTATAAATTAATTTAAATTTGCTGACAACCTAATTAATTTTCTGAAACATACACTTCTTTTTTATCGCCCCTCGCGATTGCTCTTTTCTTTTCAGAAACGTATCCTTCATGTTCAAATTACCTGCTATTGCTGTAACAGTCGTGCTGCTCAACCTTTCCTTCTGCAATGCTCAAGTTCCATTCCTTAAATTATTCATTCTTCCAAAACTTTTCAGATACTTCACTCATATGTATAAATGTCTCCAAGAACCTGTTGTTGTCCATTAAAGCTCTATTTCTCTTTTCTGTGCCTGAATGAAATTCATCATTACTCGGTAAAAATTGTTCCTGCTTTTTTTTGTTGCATAATAGTTACTGCCAATGGTGAACAAAACTGTGATCATGCATGAAAGACATGACAATCAAAGAGTCCCATGTACATTCTGATCATAAGAACTATAACCCTTGGATTGGTCTAGTTCCATGTATTGTTTTCCATCACCATGTTGAGTCATCCCAAGCTAGCATATCATCAATAGTTTCTTGGGCAATAATGTCGTGATTTCTTCTCTGTTGTGTCATTATATGTGTAAAATTGTTTTTTTCGTTTCAGTGAAAGTATGCAAAGTGCTCAAGTAGAAAGTTTAACGAGATGATATGAACAACCTGTGATGTATAACACGTCTTCAGTTCCTTTTTGCTTCTAATCTATTTTTTCCTCTTTTAATCATTCAGTTTTGTTAAATATTGTTTGTGGGTTTTAAACACTGCATGTGTTTTACTTTGATGAAATGGATAATAAGAGAGGGCGTTTTCTTAAGGTTAATCTACTTTACTAACCTTGAAACTTTGGTTTCGCTCTATTTTGCTGCTAATTAAAAATATATGTACACCCTTAGTTTTCTTGCACATTGCGATCTGTTTTACTTGTAGTATTATAACAATAGAACACCGTAAGCATAATTTGTTACCCCTTGCTTCTTTCCTTTATTTGACAGTGTAGCAGTTGAGCAGGAGTGATTAGAAAATAAAGGAACTCCATTAGCACTAGCAATTCTACTTAGAGATCCTACACCCCAACAGTTAAGTGTTAATTTAGGGAAAGTTACCCATAAAGGGATTTCTGTTAAAAATTCACTCCCAAAGTCTAATTCAGGACGCCATGGTTTTAGTATGATAGGTTAATTATTGATAGTATAAGGTCCATTATACAACATCTTATTCATGTGATTGAGATTCTAAAACTTTACTTCGTATGCCAGAGATTTCCACGAGGAAGAGAGAGGTAAACATACTATAATGTCAACTCTGTGTGTTGAAGTCGACAATAGAAAACTGCTAAACCCCCATAACTCTTCATTGTATCTGGATGGTCAAGTTTAAGCTCTCTTTCATCAATATCCAAAGCTTTTTGTTGATAAACTGTTGTTCGATAGGGTGAATCATTATATATATAAGAGAATTAGTGTTGTAACCGATGGAGCAATTATGATTAGAAAACGCAGCATGCTGAACTTCCATAATTTTTTTTTCATGAAATAGAACACTTTTAAAATTCTACCGACTAAAATATGTCCTCCTTCATCTCACATAACACACAAGTATCAAACAATTACTATTTTCCTTGTCCAATGAATGGGAGAGGATGCATAACTGTTGTCCAATTCATTGTTATATACCTCATGGTGGCATTCCCCACTCACATATACAATTCTTGCACAGTTTTATTTATCTTCTTCAAGTTGAATCTCCTTTTCTTCTAGCTGAACTATTGTTTGTCCATCCATTATTTGTGGATGCAAATAGGACAATTTCATTTCATTATTTGTCCTCGAATATTCCTAAACATATTAATCCATGGTTCCTTGCGTTCTTCAATCTGCTCCCTCCATGTACATTAGTCTCCATTAATTCCTACTACATCAGCATTGTGGATTGCCCCATCCTCTGCATCTACTTTTACTGTTCCATTGCTATTAATCCCTTTCCCATCATCGGAATTTTCCAGATCTAATTTCTCTTGTATTTAAGCCCAACTTACTATGACATGACCATCTTAAGTTGACCTTCTTTATTCCGTATTTGTTTGAATTCCTTCTCAAGTTCATAAAACATATGGATCTCATCAAGAAGGTTATCGTATATCATTAAATTTCATCAAACCCCCCAGGAAATTAAACGTAAAACAATCAAGATTTAAATAACGATTTGACATGAAATCACTGATAAAGAAGCCAACAAAGTGTTCTTTTGAACAAATTAATGTGCCAATTTAGTGTCAACAATTTCTGGCAATAATTTACCGATTGGCCATGGTGCAATTTAGTAATCAACTTCATCCAGAATCGTTCCATTGCCTTTATTCTTAACTAACCACTTCTTGCATAGTTCTTTGAGTAGATATATTTTATCAAGGACAGTCATAAATGAATTTGCATCCATTGTAAAAACAACATATTTATGGGCTCTGAATTGACATCTGATGGATGATATTGGTCCATATAATGTGCACTAACAAATAAGATAGCCGTTAATAGGTAACTAAATTACTTTATCCCGGTCGTGACATGACGTATCATAGAAAGTTTTATCCAGGATAATGTGAATACCTTGTGATGGAAACATACATTGGAGTTTATGTAGTCTTCAGTTCCATTTTTTCTTCTAGACTGTTTTTTTTTACTTTTAATCATTAACTTCTGTTAAATGTTGTTTTATGGTTTATAAATATTGTGGGTGTTTTACTTTGCTGTAGGGGACAATAGGCGAGGGCGTTTTCTTAATGTTAATCTACTTTACTAAACATGATGCTTTGCTTCTACTTTGTTTGGATGGTAATAAAAAATATATTTACACCCTTAGTTTTCTCATACATTGCGATCATTTTTACTTGATAGCTTTTATATGGTCTTATATGGCCGCTTTGCTTTTGCACTATTTTGATGCTCATCGAAAATATATTTACACCTTTAGTTTTCTCACACATTTTAGATGGTCTTAAATGAAAGTAGGTTGAGAAGTTGTTTTCTACTTATACCATAGTATTTTTTCAGACATCTTACTGCTGCCAAAGTATTTTACTATTAAACAAACTCTCAAAGGAAGATCAACCTATGTCAAGTCCAATTTTAAACATTATTCTCCATTCCCATTGACTTTTAATTTGCTAACCACCTTGAAATTAGGATCAAATCAATTAAGAAATGATTACAATTGTCAATTGCTTGTTAGAGGCTCAACCAAAGGCTTAGCGTAATGATCAATAAAGTGGGATAAAGTCAAAGGAGACCAAAATCCCTACTAGTTAGAAGGAACAAGTCATTACATACATGAAATGTTCTCTTCGAGCCTGAGTCTCTCTTTCTTTCATATATCCCTTGGCTCTTGTCTTCCTCTTGTTGTCCGTTTTTTTACATTTATCTCTCTTCTCTCTCCCTTTCATATATCCCTTGCCAATATATCTCTGTTGTTAATGGCCACGACCATGTTTCATATGGATGGTAATTGTCATTAGCAGTTTCTGCCAAGTGCACCCACACTGTTCAACAATATCATGTTGAAGTTTTTTCCCACATATATTCTTTTTGATGCTCAACTGAGTGCTGCTCCTTCCCCGCATATGAGTAAAGATTAATATAAATCATTTGTCGGACACTGAGTAGGTGCTTGAAATTATGATTTTGGATGTACAATTTTTAGTAATAAAAGAATAAAAGTAAATATTAACACAGTACAAACACAATTGGATTAAAAAAAGATTTTTACATATCCTACCTGAATAAAAGATTTCAAAGAATTGAGACAAACATAGGTAGATTCAATTATTGCAATCAAATATAATCAGTTTTTAAATTACTGAAAGCAAGCACCTTGCTTTGTACCTCAACTTTCTGTTATTATTAATAAAGATAATATATTTTATCTTAAAGTAAGCACCTTGATTAAGTTTGGTAGATGCATCTGATATTATCAGTTAATATTTGAGATTTGGGGCTAATCAGGTCCTTTTGCTCCGTTTCCTTGTACCCTACATTAAGAAATACATAATATCCAAAGTCTAATTAAATAAACTACTATTATCTATACTGTTTTTAATATATGTTGTAGTCAAAACTATAGCATTTGCACCCAGTTAAGTTGTTACAAACTAAAACTATTTGCATAACATGCCAACAGATTGTCCGCCAAGGACTTTTCCGTTTTGAAGTCGATATGTTTGCAATATTTTCGTTATTAATAATTTTTTACATTTTAATTGATTTACTTTTATTTGAAATTACACTTTTTATCTCTTCATGTTCTAATACTTTTAACAGGTTTCTTACTTTCGGCAACACCAAATTGGTAACATTTCTCCGCCTTGGATTAACTTGCTTCAATTAATGTGATATTTATACTATAGTTAGTTGAAGTTGCTTGCTTTTAAATTTAAAAAAGAAGAATTAGTTCATGCTTGGTGAATATTATATTCTTGAGCTTTTTTTATTGTCAGACCAAAAGAACACTAATTATATAAAAATAAATAGCATTTAAGTCACAAATATATATATATATATATATATATATATATATATATATATATATATATATATATATATATATATATATATTGTATTAGTACATCCTATCAACTATAACAATACAATGACAAGTCTGGAAGAGCTTGAGAACCAGTGCCTATCAATTAGCCAGTTGAAGAAATATGTAACAAAATGGGTGATTAAGGTCTTAGTCATTCAATGGAGTTTAGCAAAAGAGTATAAAAATGCAAACGATGAGGGTATTCGTTGGAAACTGATATTTTTCGACGAAGAGAAAAATTTATTTTAATATTTTATTATATTCATTACTTAATATGTTGACTTGTTTTGTGATTTTAATGAGTATGATCCTTACCACAAGGTACAAAAATACAAACTACTCTTTTCAACAAAGATGTTCATGCACGGAACAAGTCTTTTCAACTTAATCAAAGTTACTACATTATAAATGAAAAATTAAATGGAGCTAAACCAAACTTCTTATCTGTGCATAAGGACCTCGAACTAGCATTTATGAACAACATAGAGGTCATTGAGGACAAAATTCAATTCGAAGACTGAACAATTTTTGAATGGATTTATTTCATTTGATGAAGCTGAAAAAATCAATAATGGGATTTTATTTGGTAAATTTCACTAAATGTTTGTTGTTTTTTTCATACATAAAGAAAATCAGTATTTTGTAACACGGGCACAAGATCAAATCAGCAGATCAGTTCGACAGGTTTATCTCAACAGAGATTCTAGATAAATATGAGTATCCTATCTTGCGTAAATTAGGGCTCAAGCATATGATGCATGGTCCATGTGGAAACAAACGTCCAACAAACACATGCATACAAAATGGACAGTGTAAATATTATTATCCCAGGCCATACAACAACAAATCAATACAAGCAAAGGATGAATATCCAATTTATAAAACAAGAATGGATGGAAGAATAGAGATTGTTCGTGGATTGAATACGACCAATCAAAGGGTGGTACCTTATAAATCTTATCTACTTAAAAGATACTATTCACATTGATGCTAAGGTTTGCTCATGAGTCAAAGAAATAAAGTATTTATACAAGTATATATATAAAGGTCATGATCGGTGTGTTGTTTATGTTCAATATGATGATGGTGGAAATGTTATTGAAGAAATACAAACATTCCAAGATGCGCGGCGGGTTCACCGCTTGAAGCAGTATGGAGAATATGTGAATTCAACTTGACTAAAATGCAACCTGCAATCATCAACCTTCAACTACATCTGCCAGGAAAATATTCAGGTACACATATTAATGCATACTAATACACACTTTCGTTTAAGAATAATTATAATAGTCAAAATATAAAAACCAACTCTAAATAACCTCACAATGTTTTACTGGAAAAATCAAAATTTAAAAAATGTGATTGCCTGGGAAGGTGTCAAGCAGAAAATGTTGACCGAGTATTTCAAAGTGTGCTCAATTGACAACAAAGCACATACATACCTTTATAGAGAATTCCCAAAGTATATATTTGGAATTCAAAGGTTAAGACTTGGACAAAAATGAAAACAAGATCTGTAATTGGTCTCATAGAAATTGGTAAGCTAGATGTAGTAAACTATAATCTCATACACATCAATAATTGTTAAACTTATTAATTAGTACATATTGATTATATTGTAAAGCTAATCCTATAGAAGGGGAAAGGTATTATGAGCGGTTATTACTAAACCCTGTAAGAGGAGTAATGTCATTCAATGAGTTACTCATGGTCAATGCAAGCAATGTCAGACCTTCAATGAAGCAGCCAAAGAAGAGGGTTGCTCGAGTCTGACAATAGCATATCAGAATGTTTGAGAGAGACTGTTATCTTCAAAATGTCATCAGCTTCTCGAAGTTTGTTTGCTACAATTTTGGTACATTGTAACCAAACGGATATTAGAAAACTATGTGATACTTATAATGAGGATATGTCTGAAGAATTCAACAAGATATATGCCAACTCCCACAATACTATACTATAGTCTACCCTAAATAGTATTAACAATTATCTACAAAGTATGGGCAAGAACATAAAATATATGACATTCTTCATCTAGATCACACTTTGCTCAAAGTTGGTCCATCAGAATGCAGAGAAATAAATGAAGAAATACATGTGCAGATACCGACAGAAGATTTTGATGCACAGTCACAATTAAATCCAGAACAAGATCATGCTTTAAGAAAAATAATGCAAACAATTAATGCTGGAATAATTGGAATATTCTTTGTGGATAGACCTAGGGGAACTAGGAAAACATACCTATGCCGTGCATTGCTTGCCAATATTAGATTGAGAGATATGATAGGTTTGGCAACAACAACCAGTGGCGTAGTAGCTTCAATATTACCAGGAGGGTGTACAACACACTCGAGGTTTGAAAACCCCCTTTAAACAAATGAATCAACTATGACAAACATATCAAAGCAAAGTGGGGCTGCAAATTGATTAGAAAAGCAAAATGATTATATGGGATGAAGAACCAATAGCCAAACAAAAACAATAGAAACAGTCGACGAGAACATCAGAGACATAATGGACATCGATAAACCATTTGGTGGTAAAATCATGGTTTTTGGAGGAGATTTTTGGTAGGTGTTGCCGGTAGTTCCAAAATCAACTAGAGCAGCAATTGTAAATGCAAGCTTTGAGAAATCATATCTCTGGCCTTTGATGGAAAAAAATCATTTTACAAGAAATATAAGAGTAAGAAGAGATTCAACATTCAGTAAGTTTCTACTTCGAGTGGGTAACATACATCAACCAACAATAAAAAACAATTTAATCCTTCTCCCGGAACAATTGGCTGTCAAGCATTCTAGAGATGAAATTCAAGAAGAATCCATAATAAAAGAGATATTTCCAAACCTACAAGAAAATGCTGCTACAACAAAATATGTCATTGAAAGAGCTATTTTAGCAAGCAGGACTGACCATGTGGATAAAATTAATGACAAGTTAATGTCTCTGTTCCCATGTGAAAGCAAGATATTCAATAACTTTGACTTAGCAGAAGATGATGATATTAAAGGGGGGGGGGATAAATTAAAATTAAGTCTTAGTCGACTCCATGTAAATATTAGTCGGCTCAAATGCAGGTTACTATATCATTATACAGAAGAGATAATTTATTGAAAGTAAATAACACAAAATGTTATATTGGTGCGAATCACCAATGTGGTGCCAAGTCCAGTCCTCTTGGGTTTCAAGGGTTTCTTTTATAGCGTTTGAAGGGAGTCTTAAGTAGTACAATCTTGCAGTAACTTGATCCTGTCTGATTGCAAATCTGAAACTCTATCTTTGACACTTCTTCTACTTGTAAACCTACACTGAGAATCTTTTTCTCTCTTTTCTTTTCAATTGTTTTCACTCATGTGATTACAAAGCTTTATGAAAGATAAAATAAGATTGCACTATAAGCTCGAGAGAAGTTGCATATCTTTCATCATAGACGGAGAGATTTACAAATAGTTAAGAGAGGATTCTCTATTGAAAACCCAAGCGATTTATAAATCAAGGATCCTTGGATGATTCCTTGATTTAGTTGAATTGATTTGCTGAATCATGTCCATATTTGATATGTGCATGATTAAATTACTTCCTTCCTTTGCTGTATGATTTTCCTACAATTTTGATGAGCTGGTTGATCATTTCCACAAGTGGTGACTTCTGTCCTTTGTGCCGTGATTATTCTGCAAATATATCAATTCCTTCTTTAACAGTTGCTTCTACTTGATTTAAGATCTCTTGTCTTTTCTGGATACTCGATAAATTCAACTTGGATTACTTTGATTTTTAGCTTTGTTTTTGTTTACCGTAATGTGTGTTATGACTTTAAGTTTCTAATATTATGCTTTGTTGATTCCTGCGATTTGTCATTAATCAAAACACAATATGTTAGCAATCTCCTCCTCTTTCATAATGACAACTATAATTAATGTAAGTGTAAGAAGACTTCCCTTTTCGATTGTTCTTGGATTAATAGGTTGAGTGATCCCCCTATCTGAGTGCCGCTCCTCCTTTACATATGCCCATGTAGATATTCTCCCCCTTTGACATAATCAAAAAGGAAAGCAAAACAGCGAGCAAGGTAGAGAGAAAATAAAAACAACAAAACAGTCAAAGAGTATGGGGTCAGAAGCTCCACATATAAAGTCCCAAAAGATAAGGAGAGAGTTCTCCGAAAAGCTAAGTGTCTAAAACAAAAGTAAGTGTGATCAAAGTCTTAATTGTTTCTCAAAAACTATGTAGAGTTTTTACCACATTCTTGTAGAAAGTGGTAAGAGATTTCTCAATAGTCTTAGAGAAAGAGCAATATGAGGTGTTCATGGTAACAACCAGCTGATTGTATGCAGATTCTGTTCTTGTCTTGATGGAGTTGACTTCTTTGAGAATCGCGTTGACAAAACGAGAGGCATCCTTCTTAAGTGCTCCTATCTCAAGTTGAAGCTTTCCAATGTCGATATTAGAGTCCTTGTAACTTGCAACACCTTTCCATGCATATCATGTAACACTTGCATATGAGATTCAAGACCATCGACCCTTACTTTGATGTTTTCAACCTCCTTAAGAAGTAGTGTTGCTGAGTCAACGGAGATTCGAGTAGCTCGAGGTGTTTTATCCATGGAATTGAACAGACTCTTTCTTATACCACTTGTAGTTGATCAACACATAACCCATGCTTGAATAAGTTCGAGTATCATATGTAGCATCAATCAAACTCTGCATGTAGTTAGAGAAATCTACAAGAGAATTGACAATGATTCTAGAAATAAGCAGTCCATTGGGTAAACTCGCAGTGGAGTTTGGATATTCAAGACTTTCAAAAATGTATTCACGCACACACATATCCCAATTTATATTGATCTTCTTCATCAGACAGTACACAACAAAGATATCCCTGTTATAAATTTTGCTAGGGGACCCCATTCAGGGAACCAATGTAGTTGCCACGACATAGGCAATAATTCGATTCTCAAATCCAAGAGATAGAGGACCAAATTGGGAGGTGCTAACCCCAGTTTCAACAAAAAACACTCTAACATCTTCCAACGAGGTTTCAAACTGATTAGGCCACACATTACCATACATGAATGGTGTGTCACCAGTAAATTAGAGCCAAAAACTTCTTTAAATAGAGAGTCATTAAGAATGATGAAGTGACCCAAAACTAGGGTTTCTCACTTATCACTATCAGCGAAAATATGGAGATTAGCATAGAACAATCTAACAGGCTCTTCAAAAAACTCATTCCCACACAAACGCAGTAGAAGGGAAAGCTTTTAAGCACAAAAGAAGGTACTTACTATTCATTGAGATACCTCAAGTTTTTCCAAATTAAATACACGACCAGGAACGATAGCGTTTCGAGAATAAAATAAATTGTGCCTTGTGCTCTAGTCCTCAGAAAAGCAAAGAATATCTTTTATTGAAGGAATCTAGTACCACAATGCGAGCCTTCTTTGAGATTCGTTGCTTTGAAGAGGAGGGACATTTCTTAGAGACATGTGAGAGTATTACTGATTCTGACTCAGAGAATCAGAAGAGAGAAGTTCCACTTCAATCGATTCGGAGAAAAAAAGGAGTATTTTTCTAACAAGCCATAGATCTAGTGTGAGTCATGATGATCTGACAAGAAAAAAAAGAGAATTAAAAAAATGAGATGAAGAGAAACAGGTGATGAAGTGATTTGATGAGACGGTTGTAGGAACCGAAGGATTTTTATGGAAAGGCGGGATGAGCTGCAAAAGGAAAGAAATCATTCGGAAAGATAAAAGGAAAAAATAACATTAATTATTAAGTTTAATAATGCCAAGGATTTCTCAAAGGAAACAAAATTGTTCCTCAAGTAAAGGCTTGGTAAAAATATCTGCTAATTGATTCTCAAAATCAACAAACTCAAGTACGAAATCACCATTGTCAACATGATCACGCATAAAATGATGTTTAATATCGATATGTTTAGCCCTTGAATGATGAACAATGTATTTAGATAAACTGATAGCACTTGTATTAACACAAAAAATAGGTACTCCCTCAAATGTTAGACCGTAGTCTAGAAGTTAATGCATCATCCAAAGTAATTAAGTGCAACAACTTCCGACTGCTAGATATTCAGACTCGGTAGTTGATAGGGCAACAAATATCTGTTTTTTACTATGCCAAGAAATGAGAGAATTTCCCAAAAGTTGGCATGTTCCGCTGGTATTTTTTTTTGTCATTTTTATCACCTGCAAAGTCTGCATCTGAAAAGTTGATCAAGTCAGAATTGTTAGAAAAAGAATACCATAAACCCATGTTAGAGGTGCCGATAAGATATCGAATAATTCGTTTCACAGCTGTGAGATGAGATTTTTTTGTGGCAGATTGAAAGCAAGCACACTTGCAGACATTGAACATTAAATTTGGTCGACTAACAGTGAGGTATAACAGTGATCCGATCATTCCACGATAGATTTTTTTGTCAACTACTTTTTCTATTGAATCAGATTCCAAACACGTGGATGGACTCATTGGAGTTCCAAATGCTTTGCCTTTGTCCATTCTAAATTTTTTTATCAACACTTTTGCATACTTCCCTTTATTTATGAAGATTCCTTTATCTGATTGCTTAATTTGAAGTCTAAGAAAGAATAAAAACTCGCCCATTAGACTCATTTCAAACTCACCTTTCATGAGTTTAGCGAAATTCTCACAGAGAGAAAGGTTAGAGCATCCAAATATTATATCATCAACATAAATTTGAACAATAAGAATGCAAGAGGCAGATTTCTTTGTAAAAATAGTAATATCAATCTTACCTCTTTGAAATCCATTTTTAATAAGAAAAATGCTCAGTCTTTTCATACCACGCTTTAGGAGCCAGCTTAAGACCATGAAGAGGTTTAGATAGTTTAAAAACATAATCAGGACAAGAAGGATTTTCATAACCCAGCAGTTGTTTAACAAATACTTCTTCTTTGATGAAACCATTTAAAAAAGAGCTTTTAACATCCATTTGAAAAATATTGAAACGGTTGAAGGAAGCAAAGGTGAGAAGAATTCGAATGGATTCTAACCTTTCCACAGGGGGAACGTTTCATCATAGTAGACTCCTTTTTGTGAGTAACCTTGAGCAACTAACCTCGCTTTATTTTTGATGACCTTACCATTTTCATCCAGTTTTTTTTGAAATACCCGTTTTGTTCCTATCACAGAGCAGTCCTTTGGTCTTTCAATGAGGATCCACACCTGATTTTTCTCGAATTGATCAAGCTCTTCTTTCATTGCAAGTATCCACGACTCATCTTCCAGTGCTTTATTTATTCATTTTTTTAATTTGTGATATGAGGGCCAATGACTCTTGTTCCCGTAGTGATGACCTTGTCTGGATTTTATCATCTGGTTACCAATAATAAAATTGTCAGGATAAGTGGTATTATGTCTCCATTCCCTTCGAATTTTGACTTTGTCAGTTTGAGTAGTCGACTCGGATATGTCGGTAGCTGGATCTTTTGACACATTTTCAGTTATTATTTTTTGAGCCTCTTCTGTTGATGGTAATGAACTAATTTCATTTTCACTTCACATTCCTGCACTCTTGGATTAATATCATCAACTACCACATGGATGGATTCTTCAACACATAAAGTTCTTTTAATAATAATCAAAAAGCTCTGCTAATTGGTGCATAACCTAGAAAAATACCTTCGTCACTTCTTGGATAAAACTTTCCAAGATTGTTCTTACTATTATTGTGAATGAAGCAGTTGCATTCGAAGGGATGAAAGTATCCAATGTTTGGTTTCTTTCCTCTCCAAAGTTCATAGGGAGTCTTCTTTAGTATAGGTCTGATAAGACACCTATTAAGAATGTGACAAGTTGTGCTTATTGCTTCTGCCCAGAAGTGGTCACAAAGATTTAGATCAAGCAACATTGTTCTTGTTGTATTTTGCAATAATCAATTTTTCCTTTCCACCACTTAGTTTTGCTGAGTAGATTTGGGTGAAGAGAAATTTTCAGAGAACCCATTTTCAGCATAAAACTCTTCAAAACCTTTATTTTTGAATTCACCACCATGATAGCTATGAATTGTTGTAATGTAATACCCTGCCTCTCTTTAAACTTTTCTACAGAAAACTTCAAAATTAGTAAACTTTTTGTTTTTATGAGATTGAAATATTATCCATGTGAACCTTGAATAGTCATCAATAATTATGAATGTATATCGTTTACTTCCAATGTTGGCAATTCTAGTAGGACCAAATAGATCCATGTGAAGAAGGTAGAGAGGTTTGGAAGTACTTACAATGTCTTCAATTTCTTCTTATCAGATGTGATCTTTTAACAATTTCAGTTTTGACAAATTAATTAGCAGATCGAGTCTTGATAATTTCTCAAGTGCATGCATTCTTGCATGTCCAAGCTTTCGATGCCATAGCCATGGATCACTTGTTACTGCAGTAAGACACGTGATAGATGAAAATCAACATTATCTAAAAGATAGATATTATTTACTCGATCTCCAACAAGTATGAACTTTTTCTCATAATGTTTGATGATGCAGCTAACTGTATTGAATGTGACTTGAAATCCGGCATCACATAGTTGGTTGATGCTGAGAATATTTTGTTTGTGTCCTTCAACCAAATATACTTCAACTAGATCGCATGATGAACTAAGTGTGATAGTTATGAATCCAGTTACTTCGCCTTTAGCATTATCACCAAATCTAACACATCCTCTATTAATTCTTTTTATAGTTTTGAAATTTTTTTTCTTTCCACACATATGTCTGGAGCATCCACTGTCAAGTATCCACATTCTTTTTCATTAGGTTTCTTGAATTGCTCCTGCAAGATAATAAAGTTATTTTCTTTTAAGTACCCAAGTATTTTTGGGTCCTTGATGATTAGTAACTTTGGTCTCCAAATCCAATTTTCAGAAGAATATGTTCTGAACTAAAGGATTTATGACCAACAATGTCATAGGTATAACAAATAGTCTTTGTAAATAAATAATGAGAAAATGAATTTGAAGTAGATCTGTTTGAGTTAATAGTATTATGAGTTAGAGAATTTCTTATGTAATGAGTAGTCTCATTTGATCGAACAAAATTGTGACTTGGAGATTTTCTGATGCTGCTAAGTTGCTTTTTTACTTCCTCTAGTTGTTCCGTAAGTAGGTGAGCTTCAATCTGACTTGCTTCAAGTAGTATTTGCCAGTCTTTCTTTTCTTGAGCAAGTTTATTGTATTCATTAATAACTTTCTATAATTCATCAGTGACCATGTCGAGAGAATTTTATAAGTCATTGCAATTAGAACAATTATAAGATCTTACCTCACTTGATTCACCGAGTGCCATGAAACGCAAGTTTGACATCTCATCATAGTCATCATTGGTTGTTTCTCCTTGTTCCCATGCTCCGAGACTTTTTGGATATTCATTTCTTCGATTCCTTATTCTTCTTCGTTTTGGACAGTTTTATTTGATGTGACCTGGTTCCCCGCAGTATTAGGATCGATCATCATTTCTTTTGAAATCCTTGTTCCTAAAATTTTGTTGAGGTCTTTGTCTTCTTTGTTTGAGAATTTTTCTTACTCCACGATTTATAAGAGCCATGCCTTCATTGTGATTTTCAACGCTTTCTTTCTCAATTTCAGGTTCTCAGCAACAAATATCACTATCTTCTTTTTTCTCATTATTGTTCCTGGTAATATGGTTCTATTCATAAGTCATTAAATTAATTCGAAGTTCATTGTATGTCATAGTATACAGATCTCCATCTTCAAGAATTGCAACTTTAGTTTCCCAGGCTTTGGGAAGGCTTCTAACGAGTTGTCCCACTTGTAGTGCATTTGAGTACACCATTCCAAGAGTTTTGAGTTCACAGACAATTTTGCTGAATCTTGATAAAATGGATTCAACATTTTCATATTCGGCCATTTTGAAAAACTCATATTCATTTACAAGTGAACTTATCCGAGCTTCTTTTACTTTGGTAGTTCTTTCGTAAGTTACTTCTAGCTTGTCCTACATTTCTTACGCAGTTTCACATGTTGATATTTATCATATTCTACTCAACTCACTGCACAACACAACAAATTTATAGATCTAGTATTAATTTGAATTACCTCTTGTTGTTTCTTAGTGATGTCAAATGATTCAGGGTCAAATGGCTTTTCAGTGACATCTTTTTCGCCAATCCTGGAATAGGCTTTGGACCCTTTTTTATTACTATGATCATTTGATGAAACAAAGATTTTGAATCTATCTTTCCAGTGAGAGTAATGTTGTCCATTGAAGTATGGTGTTCGATGTGACGGATGTCTGTCTTGAAGAACACACTAGGAATTTGATAGTGTGTCATTTCGATATTTGCTCATGTGTGGTTAAACACTGAATTTGTGAGACCTGCTCTAATACTAACCGATATGAAAAGAGGGGGGTGAATTAAAATTAAGTCTTAGTCGACTCTCTGTACCAATTAGTTGGCTCACCTGCAGATTAGTATATAATTATACAGAAGAGATAATTTGCAAAATGTTGTTTTATCGAAAAATAATCAAAAGAGCTTATTTTGTTTTTAAGAGATTTCGACTTTAGGAGTCGCCACTTAATTTTTTAAGAAAAATTAAGAAAATTTATTTTCAAACAACTTAAACAGAAAAATCATTTTGAAAACAATTAAACGGGTTCAGGGATTCTTATTAACGTCTTAGGAAGGTTTTGAAGGCACCCAATACGTTCCGCTTAATGCGGCTTTTCGGCAACTAACCATTTGACTAATATATTTTAAGATTTGCGAATTTTATTTAAAGTTAAGCTTCCTAAATCTAAGCGAACTTTCGAATTTGAAACATTTATCATTTTTGAAATTTAGTTTTAAGTTTGATAAAATAGTAAGGCGTATAACAAGGGGGTCATATTGGGCTTGAGAATTAATTAAAATGGAGGTGGGCTGGAAGGGCAAAGGGAATGGGCTGGATTTAATATTAGTTGGGTGGATTATTTAAAAGAGTTAAGGTGGGCTGCTGAAAAAATGTTTGGGCCTGGGAGTTTGGGTTGAGAATTAAAAAGAAAAGGATTGAAGTGGGCTGCTGAAAGGGAATAAAATAAAGGCCCAATTTTGATCTTAAAAGGAAAGGTGTTGGGCCTACGAATTGGGCTTGGAATTTGTGGGCTGCTGGGAAGGGAATTGGAAGGAGATTTGGGTTAATTTGATAAGTAGCCAAATAGAGTTAAGATGATAAATTTGGTTAATCCTTAAATAAACGAATTTGTATTAATTAATTAACGAGCTTCTTTATTTAGTAATTTATTTAAATTGTAAAATTGTCATTTAAAATATAACCATATTTTAAACTAAACTAGCTTAATAGAATACTTATTAAACTTAAAATATTTTTTAAATGATTTTTGAATAGTCATAAAATATACTAATTATATGCATAACGATGTAAAAAATATATATATTATCTAAAGTTATGATAAAAGTATCCAAAATAACATAAAGTTCATGCATTATATTATTTAATTTTCGCAAAATTTATAAGACTAATTAATTTAAATTGTTTGGAAAACTTACGAAGCTCGATAATTAATTTATACCGACGTGGGTCAAAATTGGGTGTCAACAACTGTCCCTCATTTTACTTGGGTTGATGCAAGTAACTCGAGGAAAATGAAATTGACCAAACCAATTTTGACCAACCCGCTTCATTTTTTAAAGGAAGGATTCGACAAAGGGTTTAGGAATTATGGCCGAACCCTTGAAACGGGTTTCCTACACATCTCAGGCTATATGAGAATTCAGTCCACTTGTAGTTCGATAAGCTTGATTTACCGCATGATTTTGAAAGAATCAAACGCCATCTCGATACCGAATTATGAAGGTATCGAAATGCTAGAGAATAGAATTCGAGAGCGAATGTTGGAATATAATCGAATTTTCAACATCGAATCCTCCTACATATCCTTAAACCTTCGGAATCAGGCTGTGTGTAGTTCGACTCGATCAGTAGAAAATGAAATCTATTATGCTAGATAACCTTCGGTTTTGGACAAGTGACAAATTAAACGAGTATGAAAAGGAGGCTTGTAATCTCCTAGCCATGAATGTGGCGCGCTTCACACCCATAATTAAGAACTTACATGGACATAATTTCCAAAGCTCTTAGCGCATTATCACTCAGATTGGAAACTTGCTTCCGGTATATCGAAACTTCCGTATGCGAGACTGAAACTGACAAAACTAAAGAAAAACCCACATGCTTCGATAAGGGTGGTTCGATTGTGGTGGAAGTCGCTCCTCTGCTCGCGTCCTAAGAGTTTGACATTCCTCTTTGGACTGTGTCCCAGTTCACTGCTAAGAGAAAGTTCCACGTTGTGCTGCATCCTTTTTGATGTCGTTCGCACCTGTAGTTTTTTGGAGAATTCATCCTTTTGGATGCTATCGACAAAGACTGAGATGAAACTCATCAGCTTTTAAAAAATGCAATTAGGATGGGAGACAGTGTCTTTTACCATGTCAACACTCCATTTTTCTCCTTAATATTCGACGTCGACTCGATTGGTCTGACGTACAACAAATAAAGCTTATGACTTGTGTTTTGCAATAATCTTCAAATGTACTCTATACTTGATGTCAAAATAAATAAATAAATGCTGATGCGATATTGATATTCCTTTTGTGGTCATCTTCGATGCTCTTCTTGATGTTTACTTTTATCAAAAATAAAAGAATACAGTTGAGGCCGATGGATAAATATTGCTCTTGGGATACACAATTTACCTTTCTTTACCCATGTATGTCCTCCTGCGGGGCATGAATATCTTCCCGCGATACGTAGATTCCTGCGAGGTATGAAATCTTCTCGCAATGCATAACTTTCAGCGAGACATGAAATCTTCTCGCGACGTGCAAATTTCAACGAGGCATGGATTCTTCTCGTGATGCATAAATTTTGGCGAGGTATGAACTCTTCTCGCGATGTCTAAATTTCAGCGAGGTATGAAATCTTCTCGTGATGTACAAATTTTGACGAGGCATAAAATCTTCCCGTCGTGCATAATTGTTGACCCGCGATGCATGATTTTCCGTGATGCATAATTTTTCCGCGATGCATGATTTTCAACGAGGCATGGATTCTTCTCGTGATGCATAAATTCCAGCGAGGTATGGAGTCTTCTCGCGATGTATAAATTTCGGCGAGGTATGAACTCCTCTCGCGATGTCTAAATTTCAGCGAGGTATGAAACCTTCTCGCGATGTATAAATTTTGACGAGGCATGAAATCTTCTCGTGATGCATAAATTCCAAATTCGCGATGCATGATTTTCGATATGCATGATTTCTGCAATGCATGATTTCCGCAATGCATGATTTCCGCGATGCATGACTTCCCGTGATGCATGATTTTTCGCTATGCATGATTTTTGCAATGCATGATTTCTTCAGTGTATGACTTCTGCGATTCATGACTTCCGCGATGCATGACTTTCCGCAATGCATGATTCTCCGCGATGCATGGCTTTCCGCAATGCATGATTTTTAACTCGTAATGCATGAATATTTATATCGTCTGTGTTGATGATGACGGCAAAACGACTTCCAAATAATATACCGACTTGATCGATTATACCAAATAATAATAAAATAACTATCTCTTCTAGGATAATACATTGTCTTGATTGACAATGATTAACTTGTTTTGATAACGTAATGCAAATAGCGTCCTCTACAGAAATCGTGAAATCTTCGTTGAGACTCCTGCTTGATTCACCTTTGAATCTGGCTAGACACCTTTCGTAAATTTCATATTGTTGGGAATGGATTGAAATAAACAAACCATATTCCCAAGCATCCTGGCACAAACGATATAAACTGCCTTCTGCTCCCAGTAAAATTACTAGTTTTTGGAGATAGTTTTCTCCTCTTTGGGAGCTCTCCATATTCATTCGTCGGGAGAATTTGGCTGATTTCAAAGCAAAGCTATAAGCCTGCATCCACAGAAAAATTGTCAGTTTTAAAACATACTGATTTGTGTCGATTCCTTCAGCTGTTTGATCCTTGTCTTGATATCTCTGGTTGATTTCCCGATTTCCCGACTCTTGATAGATAAGAAAAATATCTTATTCCAAAACAAATGAAACATAAAAGGGAAGTTTTAAAAGAAATAAGAAATCTTTAAGAAATACTATCTTGAAAAAGTCACTGCCAAGTCATGTCATATCAGGCTTAACGAGCTCCTTGGAATCTAACACTCGCTGATGAGTTTCAGAGGCACTCCGGACTTGTAGGGAAAACCCATAACGAAATTTTGAGGCCATCCTCAAAATTTCTATCCCATTTTACTGTCTTGCTTATCTTTCTACGGTAACTGAACAGATCGCGGGATTTTTGAGATCTTCTCAAAAATTCTGTCCCAATTGCAAATCTCGAAATGTCTTTAGTTTGACTTGCTGAAGAGAAGGCTTCTTCTGGAGAATTTTTGAGTCCCTCTCAATAATTCTGTCCCATTTTCACTGCAAGAAGGAATAGAACTTATGGTAAATATGACCGAACCCTTGTGGCACCTACGTATCCCGTTGAGGCAGGAATCAAGTCAAACGTAGTTCCCCCTAAAAGGTTAACAAGAATAAAATTTACAAAGAAACCGACCGAGGCCAACAAAGGCCGCCTACGTAACCCATTCTTGGGAATTCATGTCAAACGTAGTTCAGATACAAAGAAATAATTAAAGGGGATAAATGGGGTGACCGAAGCCAACATAGGCCGCCTACGTATCTCGTTCTCGAGAATTCAGGTCAGACGTAGTTTATTTCAAGAGGGATAAGAATTCAAATGGAACGAATACAAGCAAACAGAACGATTACAAGGAAATGATAGAAAATGCAAAATGAAACTTTACACATAGTATCTCCTGACAGCATCTGAGTTGATAGGTTTGGGCCATACAACGCCATCCATCTCTAACAAGACCAAAGCACCTCCAGATAATACTTTACGAACCATGTAAGGACCTTGCCAGTTTGGTGCGAACTTTCCTTTGTACTCGTCTTGATGAGGAAAAATACGCTTAAGAACCAACTGACCAACTTCAAAATCTCTGGCCCTCACTCTTTTGTGAAAGGCGCGAGTCATTCTCTGTCTATACAACTGGCCATAGCAAACAACGATTTTTCTCTTTTCGTCAATCAAAAATAGTTGATCAATCCGTTTGCTAACCCATTCAGCGTTACTTAACTCAGCTTCTTAGATGATCCTTAATGACGGTATCTCGACTTCAACAGGTACGACTGCCTCTGTTCCATATACTAGCAAGTATGGAGTAGCCCCAGTCGATGTTCTGACAGTCGTTCGATAACCTAGTAAAGCATACAACAACATTTCATGCCAACCTCGATGTTTGTCAATCATTTTCCTTAAAATCTTTTTGATATTCTTGTTGGCGGCCTCTACAGCTCTGTTCATTTGGGGGCGATAAGCAGTTGACTTTTGATGAATAATCTTAAATTGTTCACATATGTATTTCATCAAATGACTATTGAGATTTGCACCGTTATCAGTAATGACGGATTCTGGAACTCCAAATCTGCATATCAGATTGTTGCGGACAAAATTGGCCACAACTTTCTTGGTTACCGACTTGTAAGAGAATGCTTCCATCCACTTGGTGAAATAATCAATGGCAACCAAAATGAATCTGTGTCCATTGGAAGCGGACGGCTCTATAGGACCGATGACATCCATTCCCCAAGCTACAAATGGCCAAGGTGAACTCATAGCATTAAGTTCGTGAGGTGGCACCCTTATCAAATCGCCGTGCACTTGACATTTGTGGCATTTTTGCACGAATTTGCAACAGTCATTCTCCATAGTCATCCAGAAATACCCGGCTCGAAGAACCTTTCTTTCCAAAGTAAGCCCATTCATATGTGTACCGCAAACTCTCGCATGTATCTGTTCAATAAGCCTCACAGCTTCAGCAGCATCCACACATCTCAAAAGACCCAAATCTGGAGTTTTATACAAGACTTCTCCATTTAGAAAGAAATTGAGAGCCATGCGGCGTATCGACTTCTTATGATTAGATGTAGCGTCTTCTAGATACGTCCCAGACTCCAAGTACCTCTTAATGTCAAAATACCAAGGCATACCGTCTAGTTCTGATTCAATATGTGAACAATCGACTGGATGTTCCTTCAACTCTATATCCAGCGGGTTGATGTAATCAGTATCCGGATATTTGATCATCGAAGCAATGGTGGCAAGAGCATCGGCTAATTCATTTTGTATTCTGGGAGTATGTCTGAACTCGATCTTGCGAAACCTTTTACACAGATTTTGCACATATTGTACGTAAGGTATAATTTTTGGGTTATTCACAGCCCATTCACCTTGAACCTGATGAATCAAAAGGTCTGAATCTCCAATAACCAATAACTCGTAGACATTCATGTCAATGGCCATTTTCAAACCAAGAATACAGCTTCGTATTCAGCCATGTTGTTTGTGCAATTGAATCGTAGTTTAGCGGCCATAGGATAGTGCTGACCAGATTCTGATACTAAGACTTCTCCAATACCTTTACCTTGGTGATTCGCCGCTCCGTCAAAGAATAATGTCAAACCTGGATACGCTTCAGAAATATCTTCACCCACAAATGACACTTCTTCATCGTGAAAATATGTCTTAAGTGGTTCATATTCTTCGTCAACGGGATTTTCTACAAGATGATCAGCCAAGGCTTGTGCCTTTATGGCCTTCTGAGTCACATACACGATATCGAACTCACTCAACAGCATTTGCCATTTAGCTAACTTTCCAGTCGGCATCGCTTTCTGGAAAATGTAGTTCAATGGATCCATTCTGGAAATGAGATATGCAGTATACGAAGACAAATAATGTCTCAATTTCTGGGCAAGCCACGTCAGAGCACAGCATGTTCTCTCCAATAACGTGTAACGAGACTCGTACGGAGTAAACTTCTTGCTTATATAGTAAATATCCCTTTCTTTCTTTCATGTCTCGTCGTGTTGGCCAAGTACACATCCGAAGGCACTATCTGAAATAGAAAATATAGCAACAAAGGACTCCCTTCTCGCGGAGGAACCAATACCGGTGGGTTAGACAAATAGCTCTTGATAGCATCAAAAGCAGTTTGGCACTCCTCAGTCCACTTAGTCGGGGCATCTTTCTTCAACAACTTGAAAATAGGCTCACACACCACTGTTGATTGTGCTATAAACCGGCTAATATAGTTTAGCCTCCCTAAGAAACTCATCACCTCTTTTCTCGTTTTTGGCGGAGGTAACTCTTGAATTGCTTTAATCTTGGAGGGGTCAAGCTCAATACCCCTTCTACTGACTATAAATCCCAACAACTTCCCAGCCGGGACTCCAAAAGCGCATTTGGCGGGATTTAACTTCAAGTTGTACCGACGCAGATGTTCAAAGAATTTTCTCAGGTGTGTCAAATGATCTGAACTCTCACGGGATTTGATTATGACATCGTCTACATACACTTCAATTTCCTTATGAATCATGTCATGGAAAATAGTCGTCTTTGCTCTCATGTAAGTGGCACCAGCATTTTTGAGGCCGAACGGAATCACCCTGTAGTGATATACACCCCAAGGTGTGATGAAAGCCATTTTTTCCGCATCTTCTTCATCCATCAAAATTTGGTGATAACCTGCGTAACAGTCCACAAATGACTGCATCTCATGTTTGGCACAGTTGTCAATCAAAATATGGATATTTGGCAACGGAAAATTGTCCTTCGGACTAGCCTTGTTGAGATCTCTATAATCAACACAAATCCTGATTTTCCCATCCTTCTTGGCGACCGGAACGACGTTAGCCAACCAGGTTGGATATTGCATTACTTCCACCAATCGATACTCTATTTTCTTGGTTATTTCTTCCTTAATCTTCAAACTCAGTTCAGGTTTGAATTTTCGAGTCTTTTGTTTTACCTGCTCGAACCCTGGGATGATAGGTAGCTTATGAGATACGACATCGGTACTCAAACCCTGCATGTCACCGACTTCACAAACAAACACATCACTGTATTCAGCGAGTAAATGAACCAGGCTCTCCTTCTGAGTTCCATTTAGGTAGATGCTGATCTTACCTCTTTGACACATGAATCTCCCAAATTCACCATTTCCGTCTCCTTTAGATTTGGTTTATGCTGATTCCCGAACTGTCCAAATTCCTCTACAACATAATCTGGTTCCCTATTTTCTTCTTCGTAGTCGTCAACCTTGTCATCATCTGTCTCATTTTGTTCATTTAGCGCATGACATGACATGATATTGGCAGGTCTGTAACTTATGTTACTGAAATCATAAACATACAAAATTAGGAAAGTAAAGTATAACAAGCAACTAAATAAACAAAGTTTAAAAACAAAATAAGGAGGCTTTCATTTAAAACAAAAATGCAAACTTTGGTCATGGCACAGGGCCATGTTGCCTTTTTAAACATCATAACAAAAATTCAAAATTCAAACAATTAAGAAACATGTAGAAATGGTGGGTCTCGGGCCTCTTTCGGACAACCACCGATTTAGTATGCATAAAATAACTCCTGTCTAGCAAAGAGTTCGGGACATCAGGATTGGTGTGGAAGTCCAATTCTGCAGCATCTCCCCAGGTTCAGCATCACGAATACCAGCTGGCTCGACCTCCTCTTCGATAACAACATTGATCTCCTTGAAGAGGTCACAGATTCCTTCCCCACAGTCTTCAGGCTCAGTATACTCCCGGACTGGAAAGGATTGATACAGATGCGGGATCAGTTTAGCCAACTCTTGATCCTTTTTATTCTTCATCATCACGTCATCATCTGTGGGGATGTACCCCAAACCATATTTGGATCCTTTAGCAAAGACCGGAACAGGTTCAATAATCCCTTGGGAATCTCTTCCCAATCCAAAACCTGGCTCGAACCCATTCTACAGCATTACCGTGGCGATCATTCTGTACACGACTGGCATGGGGGTCTGCGGTGCCAAATCCTCATCGGTGGCATTTACCAACTCCACCGTGTAAAAATCCGCACCTTACAGCGTCTCGTCAAAGACCGGCACCTGCTTGCCTGAGTGACTTCTCTCACCGTGAACAACTAGCTCCTCATTTTTCCATACCAGCTTCATCATTTGATGGAGAGTGGAGGGGACGTCTCCAGCCATGTGAATGAACGGCCTTCCCAGAAGAAGGTCATAGCTGGTGTCGATATCCAACACTTCAAATTTTGCGTTGAACTCTGTGGGGCCTACTTGGAGGGTCAAGTTCACCACCCCCAATGTGTCTCTTTGCACACCATCAAATGCTCTTACATTAACCTGGTTTTGCTCTAATTTTCCAAGGTCAAACCTCAGTTGTTTCAATGTTGACAAGGGGCATATGTTCAAACCAGATCCATCATCTACCAAAACACGATTGGCAACCTTTCTGCGGCATATCACAGTGACGTGTAGAGCTTTGTTGTGGGATCTCCCTTCGGCTGGCAATTCATCATCGCAGAAGCTGATGCAGTGTCCCCGAATAACTTGATGAATCATGGCAGCTACATTATCGTTGGTTGTACCTGAGGGCACGTACGTGTCATCCAGAGCTTTCATCAAAGCCTGTCTGTGGGACTGGGAGCTCATCAGTAGGGCCCACACGGAGATCTGAGCCGGAGTCTTCTCCAAGTGTTTGACAATGGAGTAATCTTTAGGTTGCATCCTCCTCCAGAACTCCTCGGCTTCTGCTTCACTTATTGGTCTCTTGGCATGGTCTTTCTTTTGTCCTCCGAGAGAAAGCTCATCAGGAGTGTAGCATCTTCCGGACCTAGTCATGCTTTCGGCCACGCAGGAGTGTAGCATCTTCCGAACCTAGTCATGCCTTCGGCCACGGTCGTTTCTATGACAAACTTGGGTTTGGCGAGAGTTTTTGAGGGCACCAAGGCAACAACCTTCGTAGGTGTCAGAATAACGAACTCTCTTTTTTCCTTGACGCTTAAAAAGTGACAGCCTTATCCAAGTCTTCTTGCGCAACAGGAGTAATCCTCTTGAATTCACACTCGTCTTCGTCCGTCTCTATCATATTAATGTTAACACCCCCATGATTCGGCAACGGATTCGTATTGACGTTCGGCGCCGCAGGTTGGAGGGAGACTACTTCTTGGTCGATCAGATCCAGGATCTTGTGCTTAAGATTGATATAGTCTTCTGTGTCATGTCCAACATTGTTGGAATGATAAGCACATCTCTGCTCTGGTTTGTAGAACTTATAGTTGACATCCACGGGCTTGGGCCCCACCGGGTGGATGTATCCAGTCGCGGATAATCTTTTGAATAGCTTGGTCCGGCTTTCAGCCAGCGCGGTAAAGTTTCTCGAAGGCCTCTTTTCAAACCTGGGACGAGAAGGATCATACCCGCTTTGCTGAAGGGGAGGAACCTGTTGATAATTGCGGGCATTTGGGCGAGGAGCTTGGGTTCTAGGGTAGGAGTTTGTCTGGTAATTTGGCACTGGAGCTTGGTAATTAGGGAGGGGGTTTTGATATGCTGGAGCTTGGACTTGATATGTGGGGGAAGGTGCTCGATATCTCGACCATTTGTTGGCACAGTTGGGAGCGATATTCTGATAAGGGGGTGGAATTTGATAAGTTTGGGGGTAATTTGGGTACATGGAGGGAAAATTTTGGAGATTTGGGGGTGGATTTTGGTATGACAAAATTTGAGCATCTGGATAGGTAGGGACAGTATTGTAGTTGTTGGAATGATAGGATTGTGGGCGATAGGCTAGGTGAGATTTTGGTGGAGGTTTGGAGCGATCTTGAGGACGCGATGAGTTTCTGGGGGTTTTTCTCCCCCATATGAAACAGCGGTGACTTCCTCTCTCTTCTTCCTCATCAATCCGAAAGATACAGGCGATGCGGACACTCGGGCTCCGATTAACAAAATGATTCTGTCATAGTATTCGGGCTCTTGCACCCGCACAAACACTTCTACAATCTCCTTTTCAGTCATTGGAGGCTTCATCCTCGCTGCTTCTTTTCTCCATCTGTAGGCAAATTCCCGATAGCTTTCCGTCGATATCTACTTCATTTTCTTTAAAGAATATCGATCAGGGACTATCTCAACATTGTACGCGAATCGATCAATGAAGTCTTTAGCTAGCGCGTTCCAACTGGGCCACTGCCTGGTTTTGTGTGACGTAAACCATTCCAAGGCCTCCCCGCACAGACTCCGGCTGAAAAGCCTCATCAATAAAGCCTCATCTTTTCCAACTCCCACGAGTTGGTCACAGTACGCTCTCAAATGCGCCATGGGGTTGCCTACCCCTCCGAAGGTATCAAACTTTGGGATTTTGAACCCTTCGGGAAGGTTCAAGTCTGGGTGGATACACAATCCTGCATAAATCAATCCGGCGATGTCTGGAACGCACTGCAACTCTTTCATTGCCCTTTTAATCTCCTCTTTTATGTCAATCTTTGCTTCTTCCCTTGCCTTCCACTCTCTCTCCTGCTCCTCGTAGTGATCCAACTTGAAACCGTGCACCTCATGCTCGGCAGGAATGGGAACTTGGAAGGTGGTTCTTTTGGGAGAGGTGAAGCTATAGAAAGACTCGGGACGTTTTGTGCTGTTTGGTAGTTTTGTGGGTAGGTTTGAGGATTGGTGTTTTGGTTTAAGTGGGGATCCGGTGTTTGGGGGTTGAAGGCGGTTGGATTTTGATTTTGATTTTGGGGCGGTGGGGCTGTTTGATTATTCTGAGGGTGTGGTGGCATTTAAGGAGGGATATTTGGAAGCGGTGAGGGAGTTTGATAAGATACAGAAGCATACTGGGGGTTTTGGGTTGTTAAATCTATCCTAGATGGGTTATGCACAGGTGTTGACGGCTAGTTCTGAGTTGGATCCATGTTTGAAGAGGGGAAGTACATCGGAGGTCTTGCATCAACAAAATTAGGTCCAAATCTGGGTGGAGGTGTGTCCTGCCTCCGCTGCATCTCAACTCTCATCTCAGCTATTTGTTGCATCAGTTGCCCGATCAGTTCATTCTGCTCGGCCACGGTGGGCTGAGCCACCACAACGTCTGTGAGACTAACTTCGTCGTTATTGTCTCCCATAGTTGTATTTCCTCTATCTGAGTTTTGTCCGGTGAAAAAATCTATAGGACCTTTCGATATGGTGAAGTGAGGATGATCTGCCAGCTTTGATCGATACAGATCAGTTAAAGGTACTTGAGAAGTGAAACAACTCAAAGGAAAATTTGTTAGCGCATATTAGTAGTACAAAATGCATAATATCACACAGAAAGCAGATAAACACACAAGTCGCTTTGTTTGAGGATATCTCTAACCCACGAATGAGGACAGAAATACATTTTTAAACAAACAGGAATTTGCTTGTTTAACGCTATCTCGGGAAGGCTTGATCACGTTGAGCTATGGTCTTCTTGCAGCTGTTTTTTATGCCCGTTGATCTTATCTTCATATCTTCATAACATGAAGGAGAATGAAAATTTTTTAGAGATAGGGGCCGGGCCGGGAAAGGCTGCCTACGTATCCCACAAGGAGAATTCAGGCCCAACGTAGTTCGAATTAGGATGAAATATTTTCATTCATTGCGATTATAAGGAAATGGAAAGACAACATCGGAATTCTTAAAACATGACAATAGCATTTTAGTCATTTCTCGTCCTATGGTTACGTCACTCCTTCCCTTTCAGACGATTAGAAATGGAGGCTCGTAGATGATTTCCTCCTCATCATCCTCCTCAATCAATTCGTTGTCAGAGCCATTGTTGTCTACTCCCTGTTCACAGGCGAGGTATCTTCCGCCCTTCAAGTTGCTACGGGTCGTCAATTCTTTAGCAAGTGACGCACTTTTGGCCAATAGTACAGCAGTCTCAACATTTATGTTTGCCTCTCTCGCCTTTCCTTCGTGCACCTTCAGACAAAGCATGTTCAACCTTTTCCTCAAGCTTTCGGTTTCCATCTCAACCTCTTTCTTTCTTTTTATCTGCGACGCCAGATCCTCATCCAATGTCACGGCTGCAGCTTTGTAGATTGCCATGGTCATGTCAACTTTGAGTCCTTTCTCCTTAACCTTTTGAATTTCTCGAGTGACTCGTTCGATTTTTCTTTGCAACTCCTCTTCAGTGAGCTTCATCTGGATGTTCTTGCCCTTGTCCATAGTGGTGATTTGCCTTTCCTGAGACGATAGAGCAGTATTTAGGCTTTGTGGTATGGGAGATGGACTTTTGAGTGAGAAACTTGAGACTTGGGAATTTTGGTCGGACATTTGTAATAGTGGCTTCCGTATATTCTTTGGAATTTTCTGGCTAGGAGTGGGTATACGATATCCTCATTCAAAGCAACATAACACATAAGCATTTAAACACACATATATATCGCATCCAAAAACACATACATGGGGACCCTTTTGTGCCAAGGGTAGGCCTAGCGCATTCGAATGATGTACGTGTGAATTTAAACCAAATAAACAATTCCCCCCAAAATAACATTTACTAATGAATAAAAATGTTCGAAAAAGGGAAACAAATATAAAGACAAACCCACGCAGGGGCCATTCGAAAGTGCAACAAAATCAGGCCCACGCACGGGCTAAAGCAGTGTAAATACATGTAAAAGACCCACGCAGGGGTGATGTCCACTATGCCGCTCCAGAAGGTCCTGCTCCGTTGCCGTCTTTCTGAATTTTGTGTTGCTGAAACATATACCTCAGTATCAGTAGAAAACCTTCACCCAGACGCCCATTGTCTTCCAGACTCTCGTATCGCATCCTCTCGATTCTCTACTGGATCCAGTTGTCAAAATCATCATACCCATGCCTCAATCTTTCAAACTCTCGAGTCGCCCTCTCAAGCACGTCTTGATTCTCTACGAACTTAGCATACACCTCCTTGGCCTCTTCCTTTATCTCTTATAGCTCGGCCACTGCTTTGGCTTCTCTGTCCGTCACACTGCGAAAGCTACGATATGGCCTGAATTCGGTATCGATGTGGCTTTTGATTCTTTCAAAATCGTGCAATAAATCAATCTTATTGAACTACAAGTGGCCTAAATTCTCATATAGCCTGAGATATGTAGGAGATCCGTTTGCAAGGGTTCAGCCATAATTCCTAAACCTTTTACCAAATCCTTCCTTTAAAGATGAATGGGGTAGGTCAAAATTGGTTTGGTCAATTTCATTTTCCTCAAATTGCTTGCATCAACCCAAGTAAAATAAGGGACAGCTGTTGACACCCAATTTCGACCCTCCCCAGTATAAATTAGTTCTCGAGCTTCTTAAATTTCCAAACAATATAAAATAATATAGTTGGTATATTTTGCGATTATTTCTCAAAATATTTTAAATTTTAGTAAGTATTCTATTTAACTAATTTAGCTTAAATTATGGTTATATTTTGAATCACTACTTTACAATTTAAATAATTATATTACTAAAATAAAATTAAAAAAATAAAAAAAGCTTGTTGATTAATTGATACAAATTCGTTGATTTAGGGTTTAGCCAAATTTATTCTCCTAACTCAATTTGGCTATTTATTAAATTAACCCTTCTTTTCCAATTCAATTTTGGGTCATTTACAAAATTTCCTTTTTTTTCAAATCCAGGCCCACTTTTGATTACAGTAGCCCATCCCACTTTCCCTAAAACATGGCCCATTCCCTTTTAATTTTATTCCCATCCCAACCCCCATTTCCTTTTTAGCCCATTCCCTTTTAATTTAATTCCCAGCCCACTTTTCTCAAATCCCTTAAGACCCGACCCAAATCCCCCCTCCTTCTTCCCCTTTCACCAAGCGTTTCCCAGAAATAATAAAAAAGAAAAAGAAAAAACGCAGCCAGCCCTCTGTTCTCGCCGTTTCCCCGCGCAGCTGCAGTGTACAACGCTTTCCCATCCCCTCTCCCATTTCTCTCGTACGAATAGTACGCCTAGGTGTCAAAATCTCCTCTCCAATCTCGTCCTTTCCCTCAAATTGGTTATCCTCTTCAATCCGTTGAAATTGTACAAAGGTCGACAACTTTCATCCCTATCTTAAGGATTTCGAATTCAAGTTGGGAGGTGAAATCACGATCTAACCCCAGCCTTTTTTGAGATTTCCTCCGCTCTCTACCATTCGAAAATCGTTATCCATGGCAATATATATTTTTATTTGCTCACTGTTTGGTGGGGGGATTTTTTTTTGGAGAGAAATTTTTACGTCTTGTTATAGAAAAGTAAAGAATTATTGAAAGAGTTTATTAATAGGAAGATTTTACAATAGTTTAAGCACACCTATAAATATATTGAAGTTGAATTCAAAATAGAAAGATTGTGGAGTTTTTTCATTATTATTATTATTCGAATTCGAAGTTGTGTAGTGGAAGGTCATACGCGTGCTCGCACTGTCTAGTTCGTTGCTTGTAGAAAGGTAATGCTTTTTTTTCTCTTCCTTTTACTCATGTTTTGCTTCAGTGATAAATGCGATACAATGAATGTTGTTTGTTCCTCTGTTCCGTCCCTGTTTTGGCTTATTCGTTTCGATTCTTATACTCTTCTTCGAAGGATTGCTTGGTGCGATTGATTCGTTGTTGAACACGATGGGATGTGTGTTTTGGTTGTTTGCTTTGGTTCTTCACTATTTTTCCTTACCCGTTTCAACTTTTTCACCCCTCGTCGAGAGATAGTTGTTGGGATTTCTGATTGATCATTGTTCATCGTCTTAGTTACGTGTTTGAATCATTTGTTTTGTTGGTACTGTTAGTGATAGGTTTCCTTTTAGTTTCAAGTTCCTGCTACTATTTTTGAGTTTAAATGTTTGGCAGTATTGCCATTTTCCTTGTCTTCTTTTTCCTATACTCATTGATATGTTTTGTAAGTGCTAGTAAAAAAATCTTTTCTTTATTATTAAGCTTCATTCTTTGTCTGTTTGCGGAACCGCAGCCGGACTTTTTTATACTCACTCTTTTTTAAAATTAGCGGCAATTTATTGGTTCGTTAGGCGTCCAATGGTTGTCGTGAGTTTCAGCCCAAATTGTCTGCTTGGATTTTCGGTCCTTTCAAAGCCACTCCTAGTCAACTAGCGTAGAGCTGAGCCAAATCTCAAATTTAGGAGCATTTGAACTAAGATGACTTAATACCCAAGGCGTGTTGGGGCCATTAGAAGACTACCTTAAGTCCAAAACGGCCCACGGCCTAAATGGACGTTCATACTTATGTGTTTAAATTTGAAGGATGTATACGTTGTTTGAGAAAATCATTGAATCATAGGGTAAGGATTAGGTTATAGTTTATATAAGTTAAGGAAAGAGCTTCACAAGCTACTAGCCTATTCGAAGATGTTGGCACCCGGAGATGACAACAAATCAAGAAAGCAGAAGGATCTTTCGGGGTGGCATAGTTTAGGGTCGTACCCCTACGTGGGACTGATTATTTTGTATACATTTCCCTATTATGTATCCCCGTTAAGTTTTATTCATGAAATTTGTATAAATTTAAGTTTTGAGGTAATGAAATATTTCAAATGACGTATACATCTCTCAAATCGCTAGGCCCACCCTTGGCACAAAAGGGTCACATATTTGTTTAGAACGCGCAATATTTGTTTATGTGTTATAACTGCTTATGTGAATATGTTGCTTTATCTGGAGATACTCTGGCTCACACTTCTTCAAAATTGTTTTAAATCCCTACGCACGAATAACAAGTCATTATCAAAAGTGCGCCCAAATACTCTTCGAGTCTTTAGTTTCCTAAGAAAAAAAATAAAAAAATTGAACTTCATTCTTCTTTTGTACTACTCTCATATCAGGAAAAGATTCATCATTTCAAATCAAAAGAATTTTGAGAAATTTTATCTTTTACAACTCTTACAAGGAAATTAGAGTTACATCTCAATCAAAAATCAAAGTACGGTAATGAGAGATACCGTCAACTTTGTCTCGACTCAAGTCGATATTTTTTATTCACTAATCCCAAAGTCAAGTAGACAAATTCCTGTCTATTTACCATTTCTCTATATTGGTTGCTCTATATTTGTGAGCCAGTTTATCTCTGAATAAAGCAACTCTTATGTGTTTACACCTATATGTGATATCTTGTATTATTAACCATCTCCAGAAACTAACATATTGGTCTTTTGAGTTTTTTTTTCATTTGTCAGGTATTTAAAACTGATTTTTGTTGATAAGTTGGTTGATCATCCGTATTTCACAAGGTCTAAGGCCCCTAAAGATTCCTCCCCCCGATCAAATTTGCAAAAAAGAAAAGACAATAATGGGGGATAACAATGATGAGATTGACATGAATGATGTTGTCGTGGCTCAACCCGCCGCCTCTGATAAAAATGAATTGATTATGCAGTTGATGCAACAGATTGCCGAAATGAGGGTCGAAATGCAAAGAATGAAAGATGTGTCTAATCTAATTTCATCGTTCAACCCTCCAAGAGATGGAAGACCTCCACTCCACTTTCCTCCCCCAAGCATGGAACAGGTTCAGAACCTTCTCTCTAAACCTACTCAAAATCTCCCAACCATTGACTTAACTACCCCCAATCTCCGTCACGCCAACACATCGTGTCAAGCACCACATCATCCTCAAAATACCAACCTTCAAATCCTCCATCTCCCTCAAAACCAAAACTAACGAACTACGTCTGACCTGAATTCTCGAGAACGAGATACGTAGGCGGCCTTTGTCGGCTTTTGTCACCCCATATATCCCCTTAATTATTTCTTCGCGTCTGAACTACGTTCGACCTGATTTCTCAAGAATGAGATACGTAGGCGACCTATGTCGGCCTCGGTCGTTTCTTTATCAAAACTTCCTATTTTGGTTAATCCTCGAGAGGGGAACTACGTTTGACCTAATTCCTGATCCAACGGGATACGTAGGGGCCACAACGGCTCGGTCATAATACCAGTAAGATTTCCATTTCTCTTCATAATGGAAACTGGGACAGTATTTTTTAGAGGATCTCAAAAATGCATTGGAAGTTGGACTTCTTTAACGAGTCAAAACAGAAGACCAAAATTCTACGGTCTGAACTACCTTTGACCTGATTCCTGCTCCAACGGGATACGTAGACGCCACAACGGTTCGGTCATAATACCCAGTAAGATTTCCATTTCTCTTCATAATGGAAACTAGGACAGAATTTTGAGAGGATCTCAAAAATTCATTGGAAGTTGGACTTCTTTAACAAAGTCAAAACAGAAGATCAAAATTCTACGGAGATTAGCCTTGGGTGGAACTCAAAAATTACGACAATCTAGCTTGCAACTGGGACAGAATTTTTGAGATGATCTCAAAAATCCCACAAATGTCATTTGTTACTTATTGAGGTAAACTGGGACAATTTGTATGAGGGGTCTCAATATTCCAGAATGAGCAACCTCAGAGTTAACAGAGCAAGTTATGAGAGTTCTTATATATTTTAGACCGGGACAAATTTTTGAGGAGGGTCCTCAAAAATACCATCAAATATGTCATATAAAGAATGGGCGAGCGTGCAAGCCAACTGCAAGAAGGAGCATGGAGACAAAACCAACACAAATCAGTCTTTCAAACTAAGAATTTTTCTTTGGATGCAGGAACATTGAAGTCACAAAAATGGCTTATAAAGCTATCAAAAATGACAAAAGGCGTCACTTGCACCCATTGTGGACTCCTCAACAAAACCTAGAAAATCATCCACCTTATTTTATCTTTATTCCTTTATATTGCCTCAAGTGATTTTTAAACAAGTTTCTTTTTATCTTGCAGGAATATTATCGAGTCGTCCACCTCGTCACAGTTGGAACATTATTGAGTCATCCACCTTGTTACAGTTGGAATATTATCGAGCATCCACCTCATTACAGTTGAAATATTATCGAGCCATCCACCTCGTTACAGTTGGAATATTATTGAGCCATCCACCTCGTTACAGTTGGAACATTATCGAGCCGTCAACCTCGTTACAGTTGGAACATTATCAAGACATCCACCTCGTTACAGTTGGAACATTATCGAGACATCTACTGCGTTACAGTGGAACATTATCGAGCCATCCACCTCGTTAAAAATCATGCGTCGCGAGTCAATAATTATGCACGATGAGAAGATTTCATACCTCGTCAAAATTATGCATCGCGAGAAGATTGCATACCTCGCTGAAAATTGGACATAGCGAGAAGACTTTATACCTCGCATAAAATCATGCATCGCGGAAAATCATGCATCGCGGAAATCATGCATGGCGAGTCAATAATTATGCACGACAAGAAGATTTCATGCATCATCAAATTTATACATCACGAGAAGACTTTATACCTTGCAGAAATCATAAATCGTAAAAATCATGCATCGCGAGTCAATAATTATGCATGACGGGAAGATTTCATGCCTCGTCAAATTTGGACATAGCGAGAAGACTTTATACCTCACATAAAATCATGCATTGCGGAAAATCATGCATCGCGGAAAATCATGCATCGCAAAAATCAAGCATTGCAAAAAATCATGCATCGCGGAAATCACGCATTGCGAAAAATCATGCATCGCGGAAAATCATGCATCGCGAAAATCATGCATTGTGAAAAATCATGCATCGCGGAAATCATGCATTGCGAAAAATCATGCATCGCGAAAATCATGCATCACGGAAAATCATGCATCGCGAAAAATCATGCATTGCGGAAAATCATGCATCACGGAAATCATGCATCGCGAGTCAATAATTATGCACGACGAGAAGTTTTCATACCTCGTCAAAATTTATGCATCACGAGAAGATTTCATGTCTCGCTGAAATTTGGACATACTCTATACCTCGTTAAAAATCATGCATCGCGGAAATCATGCATCGCGAGTCAATAATTATGCACGACGAGAAGATTTCATGCCTCGTCAAAATTTATACATCGCGAGAGGATTTCATGCCTCGCCGAAAGTTGTGCATTGCGAGAAGATTTCATACCTCGCAGGAATTTACGTATCGCGGGAAGATATTCATGCCCCGTAAGAAGACATACACAGATAAAGAAAGGGAAATCGTGTATCCCAAGAAGGATATTTATCCATTGGCCTCAACTACATTCTTTTATTTTGATAAAAGTAAACATCAAGAAGATCATCAAAGACGACGTCAAAAGAAATACCAGCATCATATTAGCATTTATTTATTTTAACATCAAATGAAGAGTACATTGAAGATTATATTGCAAACGCCAGAAATAAGCTTTATTTGTTGTACGTCATACCGATCGAGTCAATGTCGAATATGAAGGAGAACAATGAAGTGTCGACATGGTAAAAAGACACTGTCTTCCACCCTAATTGAATTTTTTAAGCTGACGAGTTTTTATCTCAGTTTTTGTCAAGAGCATCCAAGAGGATGAATTCTCAAACCAAACCACAGGTGCGGATGACATCAACAAGGATGCAGCACAACGTGGAACTTTTCTTAGCAGCGAACTGGCACACAGTCCAAAGAGGAATGTCGAACTCTCCGGACGCGATCAGAGGAGCGACTTCCACCACAATCAAACCACACCCCTATTAAAAGGCATGTGGGTTTTCTTCTTTAGTTTTGTCAGTTTCAGTCTCGCATCCAAAAATGTTGGTATATGTCGGAAGCAAGTTGCCAATCTGAGTGACAATGCGCCAAGAGCTTTGGAAACATAGTCAAGCCTCCTTTTCATACTCGTTTAATTTGTCAGTTGTCCAAAACCGAAGGTTATCTAGCATAATAGATATCCTTTTCCACCAATCGAATTGAACTACACACAGCCTGATCACGAAGGTTTAAGGGTATGTAGGCGGATTCAATGTTGAAAACTCGGTTGTATTCCAACATTCGCTCTCAAATCCTATTCTCAAGCATTTCGATACCTTCATAATTCGGTATCGATGTGGCTTTTGATTCTTTCAAAATCGTGCGATAAATCAATTTTATTGAACTACAAGTGGCCTGAATTCTCATATAGCCTGAGATATGTAGGAGATCCGTTTGCAAGGGTTCAGCCATAATTCCTAAACCTTTTACCAAATCCTTCCTTTAAAGATGAATGGGGTAGGTCAAAATTGGTTTGGTCAATTTCATTTTCCTCGAATTGCTTGCATCAACCCAAGTAAAATGAGGGACAGCTGTTGACACCCAATTTCGACCTTCCCCAGTATAAATTAGTTCTCGAGCTTCTTAAATTTCCAAACAATATAAAATAATATAGTTGGTATATTTTGCGATTATTTCTCAAAATATTTTAAATTTTAGTAAGTATTCTATTTAACTAATTTAGATTAAATAATTATATTACTAAAATAAAATAAAATAAATAAAAAAAGCTTGTTGATTAATTAATACAAATTCGTTGATTTAGGGTTTAGCCAAATTTATTCTCTTAACTCAATTTAGCTATTTATTAAATTAACCCTTCTTAAATTTCTAATTCAATTTTGGGTCATTTACAAAATTTCCTTTTTTTTCAAATCCAGGCCCACTTTTGATTACAACAGCCCATCCCACTTTCCTTAAAACATGGCCCATTCCGTTTTAATTTAATTCCCAGCCCAACCCCCATTTCCTTCCTAGCCCATTCCCTTTTAATTTAATTCCCAACCCACTTCTCCCAAATCCCTTAAGACCCGACCCAAATCCCCCCTCCTTCTTCCCCTTTCACCAAGCGTTTCCCAGAAATAATAAAAAAGAAAAACAAAAAACGCAGCCAGCCCTCTGTTCTCGCCTTTTCCCCGCGCAGCTGCAGTGTACAACGCTTTCCCATCCCCTCTCCCCTTTCTCTCGTACGAATAGTACGCCTAGGTGTCGAAATCTCCTCTCCCCTCTCGTCCTTTCCCTCAAATCGGATGGTTATCCTTTTCAATCCGTTGAAATTGTACAAAGGTCGACAGCTTTCATCCCTATCTTAAGGATTTCGAATTCAACTTGGGAGGTGAAATCTTAATCTTACCCCAGCCTTTTTTGAGATTTCCTCCGCTCTCCACCATTCGAAAATCGTTATCCATGGCTATATATATTTTCATTTGCTCACTGTTTGGTGGGGGGATTTTTTTTTTTGGAGAGAAATTTTTATGTCTTGTTATAGAAAAGAAAAGAAATATTAAAAGAGTTTATTCATAGGAAGATTTTACAATAGTTTAAGCACACCTATAAATCTATTGAAGTTGAATTCAAAATAGAAAGATTGTGCAGTTTTTTTTTTATTATTATTATTCGAATTCGAAGTTGTGTAGTGGAAGGTCATTCGCGTGCTCGCACTGTCCAATTCGTTGCTTGTAGAAAGGTAATGCTTTTTTTTCTCTTCCTTTTACTCATGTTTTGCTTCAGTGATAAATGTGATACAATGAATGTTGTTTGTTCCTCTGTTCCGTCCCTGTTTTGGCTTATTCGTTTCGATTCTTATACTCTTCTTCGAAGGATTGCTTGGTGCGATTGATTCGTTGTTGAACACGATGGGATATGTGTTTTTGTTGTTTGCTTTGGTTCTTCACTGTTTTTCCTTACCCGTTTCAACTTTTTCACCCCTCGTCGAGAGATTGTTGTTGGGATTTCTGATTGATCATTGTTCATCGTCTTAGTTACGTGTTTGAATCATTTGTTTTGTTGGTACTGTTAGTGATAGGTTTCCTTTTAGTTTCAAGTTCCTGGTACTGTTTTTGAGTTTAAATGTTTGGCAGTATTGCCATTTTCCTTGTCTTCTTTTTCCTATACTCATTGATATGTTTTGTAATTGCTAATAAAAAAAATTCTTTATTATTAAGCTTCATTCTTTGCCTGTTCTGTGTTAATATCTCTGCAATGCTCATCTGTTACTCACCAAATGCCTATCATGTGCATGTAGTTTCGCTTATTTCGTTAAACTCATACGTTTGTATATCCACACCGTAGTCTTTGTTTAGCTGTAAGAAATGTTCATGTTTCCCTCTATATTAAAGTAGTTCTACCTTATATGACTAGTTGGGGTTGTTTGATGTCAATTGTATGATTTATCATAGTCATCTTGTCAACTGGTGATATTAATGTTATGATATGATATTGAGTTCTACCATCCTAATTCCTTCTCTTTTGTTTGTTTGATTGCATGTGAAATCACTTTCGAGGTCCCATGGACTTCATTCCCATCTCTTGCACTTCCTCGTTGAGCCATAAAGGCTCGAAACACCTTTCCCGTGTCAGTCAACCCCCCTGAAAGGATGTACAGGTCGGGAAAAACCAGCAGAAACTGCTGGAAAAATTTGTTGCAGGGATTTGAAGAAGATGTATACAGCAGTATATATATTTTATGCAAAGTTGTATGCTGATATATAGGTTGAAGGCGTACAGATGGATCCAAATTTGAAATCTGGATTGATGACAGGGAAAATACAATTCTGAACAGGAGTTTTCAACTTTCAAAAGTTGAAAAACAGGATGATATACAGACTGTATACACAGATATACAGGGACGGTATACCTTAAATATGTGTAAAAAATGTGAATTGCAAGTTAACGTACGGGGACGCCGATTTTAAATAAAATACAGGACTAGACAATGAATACGTACATAGGGTGCAGCCCGTATACATTGGTATACATCTTTTGGGTGATGATATACAATTGTTAAACAGGGCGAAATACAGGGGAAATAGCTGAAAATGTGTACTTAAACAAATGCAGGGCTCAAAAGGTCCAAAATGGATCGGATATACACCGTATACAACAGTATACATCGTTTGTATACTTTATGTCTCATTTTTCAGGAAATTGGGCCAGGGCCCTTCAGTCCCCTTTTATTAACAAGCCCAAAGGCCATTTGTTTCTGCAGGTTTTTTTAAAAAAAAAAAAAAGCCAAAGCCCAATTGAATGAATTTGGGCAATTAAGCCCAAGTTCAAATACTTTCTCTCTTTATTTAATATTTGTTTAAATTAATTAGTGTTTTGGTATAATTTAAATAATCTCCTAAAGCGTAGCCATGTTTCATTATTTTAATTTATTTACTTATTTTATTTTACTTACTTTTATCACAAATTAGTTTTCCTTAAATTAAATCCCTTTAAATATCTCCTTTAGAAATAATAAAAAATAATAAAAAAATGAAATAAATAAATTTTAAATAAATTTTCTCTTTACTTAAACAAAAAAAAAGTCATTTAGTCAAATCGCCGGTCAACCGCAAGTTAGCGGGCATCCCGAGGGCCTAACACCTTCTCGGGATGTACATTGAACTTCGAACCTTTTCAATTGATTTTAATCTGTTTTAAATCTTTTGAAATTTTTTCTTTATTTTATCAAAATCAAGTGGCGACTCCATAATTTTGAAAAGTCGATTTTTCTTAAACAATAAGATTAATTGATTTTTCGAAACCTAGTCAATACATTTTTTAAACCAAATAATAGTAGTAGTATTTTTTAAAGTAAAACATCTGTAAAATAGAAACCCGTTAGATTTTTCCCCACCCCCAAGTTGGTTTTCACACATACATTATCCGAATGTCAAACAATATGATGTGTCGTGAGGTCGAAGACCTTAGACACGATTTTGGCAGGTTTTCTACTAAAATGGACTTAATACGCCTTGGGTATTAAGCCGTCTTAGGCTAATGCTTAATTTGGTTTTGGTTTTGCTCTATCTTAGGCTTTCTAGAATTGTTTTCAAACTGATGGATACCCGAGGCGAACAAACGTCGGGGTGGAGCTACCAAACAACGTTGGATGACCGCATTCCGACTATTTGTTTGATACTCTCAAACGATTTCTTTGGCATATCTGAAGAAAGCCACGGTAAGCCGCGTAACTTCCGTTTCCTAATGCAAACTATCTGCCGTTTGGCAGAAATATGCCATGAAATGCAACAGTTTCGAAATTTAAAACAACTAAGCAAATGAACAGTTTATTGCAAATAGTCAAATAGGTTAATCTTAGGGTTAGAATCCTCCGTTTTCCCCAGCGGAGTCGCCATTCTGTTTTATCAAAAAATAATCGAAAGAGTTTATTTTGTTTTTAAGAGATTTCGACTTTTAGGAGTCGCCACTTAATTTTTTATAAAAAATTAAGAAAATTTATTTTCAAACAACTTAAATAGAAAAATCGTTTTGAAAAAAATTAAAGGGGTTCGAAGATTCTTATTAACGTCTTAGGAAGGTTTTGAAGGCACCCAAGACGTTCCGTTTAATGCGACTTTCCAGCAACTAACCATTTGACTAATATATTTTAAGATTTGCCAATTTTATTTAGAGTTAAGCTTCCTAAATCTAAGCGAACTTGCGAATTTGAAACATTTATCGTTTTTGAAATTTAGTTTTAAGTTTGATAAAATAGTAAGGCTAACAAGGGGGTCGGATTGGGCTTGGGAATTAATTAAAGGGAAAAATTACAGAAACAAAGAACTTTTATTTTATAATTACCAATTTTAAGTATACTTTTTATTTATTACCATTTTTGTCAATTTTTAGCTATATTAACTTAAAACAATTTTAGAACCCATGTATTCCTTTTTTATATAATTTTTAAACAAAGTAAAACGTATTCGCTCGTCATATCCTTTCTCGCTCTTTTTTTTTTCTTTCTCCTTCTCCTCGTTAAAAATTAGGGTTTCTGTTTGTTTTTTTCTCCATTTTTTTGTACGAATTTTAATGGAAGAATGTCTTAGAAGAAGTCTGCGTCTAGTAAGGGCTTCGAATCCGAAAGTTTATCGAAGAAATCGAAAGAAGCTTCAAGTTTCGTCTTCTAATTCTATGGATGAAATTCCAAGTTTTAGTTTGGGTGTCTCACAAATATCGGGGGAGAAGAACAATGAGGAGAAGAACAATGAGGAAGAAAACAAGAAGCAAAAGAAAGGTAAAAAACGAGTTAAAGAGGTTAAAACAATGAAGAAATCAAAAAAAATATGTGTTACTTTGGCATCTACATTGAAGAAAATCGTTGACAGTGATGGTGATTTTGAGGATTTACCTTCTCAATTTCAGTCAAAAAGTTTGAAAAATAAAGATGGATTGGAGAAGAAAAGGCCGGTGAATGATGGAAAAACACGAAATCATTTACCCAAAAGTGTCATTCTACCAGAGAGTAGATATTCGGTATGTGCTAGTACTTCTTAATTATTTGTTGTTTAGCAATGGGTTGTATGTTGATTGCTGCTTGTTTTTTAGATGTAGTATGTGAAATTCATCTTTAATTCAACTTTCATTCAATTTTAATTCAACTTTAATTCATCTTTAATTCAACTTTAATTCATCTTTTATTCAACTTTTATTTAACTGATTACTACCTTTCTTCGACACATAGTATGTGAAAATCATCTTCATTCATCTTTAGTATGTAGTAACACATTTTTAATTCATGTTTAATGCATATGCAGGATCGTAAATTCTGGAAACATCCTGATGTTGTGTATATTTCGAGTAGGTGGTCATGTTACACTAATCATAGTGTCATTGAACAAATCAAACTATCTTTATCTGATAAACAACTTGAGATGTTTAGGAATACATGTTTTGGGTACTTTCTTGACCTTCCAAAATCAAGCACACAACTACAACTTATTCATTGTCTTATAAATAGAGAGTTAAAACACACACCGGATGATGTGTTTGCTATTGAAATAAATAACAAAAAGTTATTTTTTGGTCTTAGAGAAATTGGGATAGTTACGGGCTTAAAATTGTGTTGGTGATGGCACATCTATCAATGTTCCCAATTCTAGATGTAGTTTGATGAGTAGTTATTTTCTGGAAAAAATCACAGTTCCAAAGAGTCATCTACGTGCACTGTTTTTAGCTAAAAAATTCATAGATGATGATTCGGCTGTTTCATTGGTTGTTCTATACTTCATTAATGATTTTTTATTTTCATATGAGGACAACGAATACCAAATTAGCAATAGAGATTTTTGCCTTGTGGAAAGTGGAAAATTCAATTCATATCAGTGGGGTTTAGATATCTACAAAAACTTGTCTGATTCTATGAGGCATGAGCTTAAGTCAACACATAAGTACTATAGAATTGGTGGCTTTCCTCTTGCTCTTCAAATTTGGATATTTGAGTGTTGTTCAAAGGTTGATGAAGATATAGCTATTCGTGTTGCTGATTCTATTCCAAGAATCTTGAATTGGAAGACAATTGCAGAAAGTCCATGGTTAAAATATATTGAGAAATGTCTCTTCATGCCTACAAAAAACAAGGTATTTGTACAAAGTTAATACATTTTATTACATTGTTTATTTGAACTCAAGTTACTATATCTAATGTTATTTTGTGTATTGATTTTTCAATTTGAGAACATAGTGGCCAGTGAAGATGAAGTATCCAAATTCAGGCTTCCTGAAACTCGTGATTACCATGCTGAAATTTTGAAATTGGAGCCTAAAGGATCAAGTCATGGTCTAGACATTTTGACCAATGAAGTCATAGAATTGAGAAAAGAGCTTGTAAAAGTATACACAAACTAAACTTTAGGTTTTTTATTTTAAAACTGTTATTTTTTTAATATTTTCGTTATGATTTAATATCTATTAGGTGAATGAAAATAACAAAGCGCTTGAAGAGAAGATTGATTTAGGATTCAATCAAATCAAAGAATTTGTGGTGAACTCAAATAAACAATTATTGGAGGATATTTCTTTGTTGTTTTCTAAGAGTGGTGGTAGCAGCTCTGTTATTCGAGAAGTCAAGGAACCATCTAAGAAGCATGCTGGCGAGACATTTTCAGGTGAATTAGATTTTAATGGAGGCTCGTTTATATTTTCTGTAAATTTCTGTTATATTCATAATATAATTTTAATATAGAGTCTAGTATTTTCTTCCAGTTAATCTAGGAGTGACACGAATTCGATATTTCATTTTTCAGTTAACTTTGATATGTTTTTTTTATAATATGTTAATTACATATACAACATTTTCTCCCCGTGTTAATGCATCTGTAAATGAATCGAGAGGGAACGATGCTCATGTTATGGGATCAAATCAAAATGAAGAATCTCAAGTGCTTAAAGCTACAGTTAGATTTGTTGATGTTGAAAATTTTGAAAGAGTATCAAGTAAAATAGGTAATGAAGGATTTTATACAAATATATTACATATTTCATATATTTTAATTCAATTCTGTTTTTTTAAATGTTCTTGTTATGTACAAATGAAGATGTTGCAGCAATTGCTATTGAAAAAGTTCTGTCAGAGGTTGTTGCTGATATAAATGGTATTCATTTTCTTAACTTCAACTAAACTTCTTTCGTTTTATTTTGATAACATTATTAAAATATTTATTTTGCTTACAGTCCAAGAGGTTGCTTATATGAATACAGTTGGGGCGAAACCTGATTGTAATGTAGTAAAAAAAACCAACATAAATAAGTGTTGCATCTGTTGATTGTAAATTAATCAATATATCTATTATATGCAGATGCAACAGAGGATTGTCAAAAACCTTTGCATACTTTTGATGACTTTATTTTACTTGATAAAGATCTTTCTCAGATTAATAGGACTGAAGAATCTTATCTAAAAAAAAGGCCAAGTTGATCAAAACAAAAAGAAAGTGTCACGAAGAAACGTGGCAGAAAGAAAAATCAAGGAAAGTTAATAACATCTCCCTTCACACAACATTTTGAATCTGGAGGAACTTTATGTGTTACACGTCAGATTTTTGAGACAAAACATCCTTTTTTATATGCAACCGGAGGAGATGATGAATCTGATTTGATCGATTCATTCACTAAGTGGCTTTATACGGGTACAAAAAAGAGGTAATTTATTTTGATGTTTTTGGGATAATTTTCCTAATTCATAATATATACAAGCTTGATTCAACTTGTGGAACGCTCTGTACCTCTTTTTTAGTTTCATATTTGCCTCTTTTTTAGTTGTTCCTGTCTCGGTTTTGAGTATTTTTTAATTTTTGTTCTGTTTTGATAGGGGAAAGAAACCTTATACAGATGCTCTTAATGTTATCAATCCAACATTTGAATTGGGTATCTGTACGGTAGATGAAAGACTCTGGTTTTTCAAATTGGCACATTCTGGACAACAATGGTGTGATGAGGTTTGTTATATAAATTTTAGTTGGACGTTAATATTTCTTTGATTCGTTCTGTTAATCTTGAGTTTGCCTTTGTCTCAACTAAAATTCTTTCTGTTTAGTTGTGTAGATAGATTGTATTTTTCATCTATTGAAGCTCTTTAGTTGTGTGACATTGTAATTCTATAGCTTGCAAGTCATTTTTCTTTCTGTTCTTGTTCCCTTTGTCTCTGTCTTTCCAGAGGGACAAAAGCTCAGGATATTGCGAAAAGGATGAAACTTGTAATCAAGTTCTTGTCATTTTAGCTTCAATTCTTTTCTTTTGAGGTTCATTGTATCATTAAGAATCCACAGATATGCATATACATGAGCTAGAATATTATATAAAATATGTCAGCTTCAGTAAGTTACTGTTGTCTCTAAGTTTTTTCTGGTAGAAATTGAACATCTTCATAAGTTCTATCACTGTTCTGTTTCACCAATATGTGATGAATGATCCACACTTGGGGCGAAAACAGAGTTTTCCCTTAACTTTGAGTTGAAATTTCTGCACTGTTCTATCACTGTTCTGTTTCATAAGTTTTTTTTTTTTTGCAGCATATTGATGTCATTTTCTATCACCTAAGAAAGAAAGGAAAATATGAAACCAACAGTAATGTTCGTTTTACGACGACTGATTGTGTTTTCAAGACAAAGATTACCAATTCTTTCTTTAAACTTTGTGATGCTCATGAGGATTAGAAAAATTTTAAAGTTTTAGATTCTGATGATATTGCCCGGTATATCAGTGGACGTCATTTGTTGGCAAGTACCTCGTGGGATAAAGTGGATTTTGTTCTTATTCCACTAAACATTAAAGAGAATCGTCACTGGATTTTTGTGGTGTTTGATATTGGGCAAAGGTCATTGGAGGTGTATGATTCATTTCCAGCTAGGGGTGGGGTGAATTTAGAGGTAAAAAATATTGTTGAGATGCTTTTGGTTGTTTTACAATATTATTTAAGTGTGGTTAAGTTCTATGATAAGCGTCCTGAACAGAATTCAACACCAAAATACAGTGAGATAAATGAGTTCGAGAAAATTGAGTTTCATTTCATAACTAAAGATGTTCCCAGACAACATGAGGATTCGCTGTAAGTATTATCAAATATGTGTTTTTTTTTATTAAATTAATTTTTTGATAATAATTTTATATTGAATTTTGTATGGATTGTGGAGTTTTCATTGCTGCATTTGCGGAGTTTGTAAGTAATGGCCAACATATTCTAAATCAACAAGTAAAGGCAGACACTCTCCGAAAGAGATTTGGAGCTATATTATGGGAATATGTAAGAAGGAAGCAAGCGAGTGAGATTCAAAGTGAAGACGAAAGACCAGTTAGATAAAGGAATATAGTTATATTAGTTAGTATGACTATGAAAACTATATAATATAAAATAATTTGGAGTTACTATGGCTATGAAAAATTGTATTGGTCTATTTTGTAAGTCTTGATATTATATACCTAACTCTGTTGTTTATATGTAAGTCTTCTATTTGAAGTTGTTCCTTATTTGTGTCCTTATTGATCCTTTCTGTTTGTACTTCCTCTAAGGAATTTTGTCTTTGCAGTTGGAATGCTACATATGTTAGTTTGTTTGGGAGCAACAAGACGTTGCCCATGTCTATCCCGCTTGCTAATACAGATATGTCCTTTTGGAATCTTTCATGGTGTGAAATTGTTGTGCGGAATTTGAGATAATACGAGAAAATATAAACGCGAAAAACAAGACAACAGATTTACGTGGTTCACCAATAAATTGGCTACGTCCACGGGAAGAGAGGGAGCAGTTTTATTATGGAGAGGCAAAAACAGAATTACAGAATAGGGTTTCCCATAGCGTCTATATATAGTGCTAAGCTACGCACTATGATAGTGCCAGGACTCCCCCTCTTCCTCAGAGTTGCCCCGCAGGGCAATTAACAGCTTCTGATGTTGAGCAAGTCCAAACAGTGTTGAAACTTGCTCTGTGGAATCGGCTTTGTAAACATATCAGCAGGATTATCAGCAGTTCCTACTTTCTTCACCTTGATTCTCTTCTCACTTCTCAGAAAATGATACCTTACGTCAATATGCTTGGTTCTCTCATGATGGACTTGATCCTTGGCTAGACAAATTGCGCTCAAACTGTCACAATACACCGTAGCCTGATCATGATGCAGACCAAGATCACTAACCAGCCCTTTCAACCAAATCCCTTCTTTTGCAGCCTCTGTCAAGGCCATGTACTCCGCTTCCGTAGTAGACAAAGTCACTGTAGGTTGCAAAGTTGCCTTCCAACTGACGACAGATCCTCCAAGGGTAAACACATAGCCAGTCATCGATCTTCTTGTGTCAACATCTCCAGCATAGTCTGAATCAGAATAGCCAGTAACTAAGCACTGAGTATCACCTCCATAAATGAGACCAACGTCAGATGTACCTCTAAGGTACCGGAAAATTCTCTTCACATCCTGCCAATGTTCTCTCCCTGGTTGTCCCATGAATCTGCTCACTACACTGACTGCATGTGCTAAATCTGGCCTTGTACAGACCATAGCATACATTAAACTTCCTACGGCACTGGCATAGGGGACTCGTGACATATACTCCTTCTCTTCTTCTGACTGTGGAGCGAACATGGCAGTGAGATGGATATTGGCAGCACTGGGGGTATCAATGGGCTTAGATGAAGACATGCCAAACCTCGCCAAGACCTTCTGAATGTAGCTTCTCTGTGACAAGAAAAGTTTCCTTCTCTCTCTGTCTCTAATGATCTCCATCCCTAAAATCTTCCGAGCGGCTCCCAGATCCTTCATCTCAAACTCAGCACTAAGTAAACCCTTCAGCTTCTGAATGTCATACTTCTTCTTTGCAGCTATCAACATATCATCTACATAAAGCACCAGATAGATGAATGAATCATCATTGAGCCTATTGTAGTAGACACAACAATCATATGAGCTCCGAGTATAGCCCAACTTCACCATATAGCTGTCAAACCTTTTATACCACTGCCTTGGAGACTGCTTAAGTCCATATAAGGACTTCTTCAACTTGCAGACGTGATTTTCCTTCCCTGGAACTTGGAAACCATCCGGTTGAGTCATGTATATCTCTTCCTCCAACTCTCCATGTAGAAACGCTGTCTTCACATCAAGTTGTTCAAGCTCCAGATTCTGATGTGCAACTATCGCTAGTAACACTCGGATGGAAGTATGTCTGACCACTGGTGAGAAGATCTCATTGTAGTCCACTCCCTCTCTTTGGTTGAAACCTCTGGCAATAACCCTAGCTTTATACTTGACTCCTTCTGTTGGTGATATCCCTTCCTTCTTCTTGAAAACCCATTTGCAAGTAATAATCTTTCTCCCCGAAGGCTGTATGACCAGATCCCATGTCTGATTCTTGTGTAGGGACTCCATCTCATCTCCCATAGCGGCAAACCATTTTTCAGAATCAGAACTTAAAATGGCTTCTTTGTAAGTAGACGGCTCAGATGTATCTACCTCTTCAGCAACCTGCAGTGCATAACCCACCATGTCCTCAAAACCATACCTCGTAGGTGGCCGAACTCCAACCCTCCTTGGCCGATCTTGAGCTATACTCTGATGGATATCTGATGGCATAGATTCTGGAATATCAGTTTCTGTCTGTGGCTCTTGATCCTTCTCTTCAGGTTCCTTTAAATCTCTCTCGTTCTGAATGACTTGAAACTCCACCTGTTTGTCAAGACTCCCAGTTTCTGACGTAGTTGTAGGCTTCACAATGGTTCTAAGCAGAGAACTTTCATCAAAGACAACATTCCTGCTCATAATAACCCTCTTTTCTGCTGGAGACCAGATTCTGAAACCTTTCACTCCATCTCCGTAGCCCACAAATACTCCCCTTTTAGCTCTTGGTTCTAACTTACCTTCACTGACGTGATAGTAAGCCGTAGAACCAAAAGCTTTCAGATTTGAATAATCAGCAGCTTTTCCTGACCACATCTCCATAGGTGTCTTGCACTGTATGCCTGTATGTGGTCCGCGGTTAATCAAGTAGCAAGCTGTACTAACCGCTTCTGCCCAGAATCTTCTATCTAGCCCAGCATTAGAGAGCATGCACCTTGCTCTCTCCAGAAGTGTTTGATTCATCCGCTCAGCTACACCGTTCTGCTGTGGTGTATTTCTGACTGTACGATGTCGAGCAATCCCTTCATCCTTACAGAATTGATCAAATTCAGACCAACAGAATTCCAGCCCATTATCAGTTCGCAACCTCTTGATCTTCTTCCCTGTTTGATTTTCCATCAAAATTTTCCACTCCTTGAACTTCTGGAAGGCTTCACTTTTATGCTTCATCATGTACACCCAAGTCATCCTTGAGTAGTCATCAATAATGGACACAAAAAATCTGCAGCCTCCCAAAGACTCAACACGGCATGGACCCCAGCAATCAGAATGGATATAATCAAGTGTGCCTTTTGTTCTATGAATGGCCTTTGGAAACTTGTTGCGATGTAGTTTTCCAAAAACACAATGTTCACAAAACTCTAGGCTCTTAACCTTATGACCAGCAAGTAAATCCTCCTTTGACAGAAATTGCATCCCTCTTTCACCCATATGACCAAGTCTCATGTGCCATAACTTAGTCATATCCTTCTGGTGAAATTCTGACGATGCAACATGGGCTGAACCTGTAACCGTGCAACCTTGTAGAAAATACAAAGTACCACGCATGACACCTTTCAGAATCAAATTTGAACCCTTCCAGACCCGCAAGACTCCATCTTTTCCCGACCAGCTGAATCCCTTGCTGTCCAAAAGACTGAGAGATATCAGATTTTTCGTCATCAATGGAACGTGCCTGACCTCGTTCAATGTGCAGAAGCTACCATCATGTGTCCTTATCTTGATCGAGCCTGTCCCAACCACCTTGCAGACAGAACTGTTGGCCATCGAGATGCTGCCTCCGTCTACCTGCTCATAAGTCGTGAACCACTCTCTCCTAGGACAGATGTGATAGGATGCCCCAGAATCGAGAACCCACACATCTGAATGATGAGTGTGCTCATCCGCAACTAGGGAAATATCTTCTTCAAAATTGGTGTCTTCTTCAGCAACAGCAGCAGACACTGATTGTTTTTCCGATTGCTTCTTCTTCTTCGGACAATCAAATTTCCAATGTCCCTTCTCCTTGAAGTAATTACAAACATCATCCGGCTTTGCACCCTTCGACATCGGCTTATTTTTCTTTCCGCCATTTTTCCTTCCCTTTCCGCTACTGGTGAACAGACCGGAAGGCTGTATGTCCGTACTTGTGCCGTTAGCCTTATGCCGTAATTCCCTGCTATGAAGGGCCGATCTGACTTCTTCCAGTGACACAGTATCTTTCCCAACAATGAACGATTGAACAAAATTCTCAAACGACATTGGGAGAGATACTAACAGAATCAGGGCAGCATCTTCATCCTCGATCTTCACATCGATATTACGCAATTCTAATAACAAAGTATTCAATTGCTCTAAGTGTTCCCTGAGTTGTGTACCTTCAGCCATTCGTAAACCGAATAGACGTTGTTTCAGAAGCAGCTTGTTGGTTAGAGATTTTGTCATGTACAAACTCTCCAGCTTCAACCACAGACCAGCAGCAGTCTCTTCATCCGAGACCTCCGTGATGACGTCATCCGCGAGACACAGCATGATCGTCGAGTGCGCCTTTTCCTCCAGAATCGCCATCTCAGGAGTAACGACGGCGTTCTTGTCTTTCGACAACGGCGCCCAGAAGCCTTGCTGTTTCAACAAAGCCCGCATCTTGATCTGCCATAAACTGAAACTGTTCCTCCCTGTGAATTTGTCGATTTTCACGTTCAAAGCAGACATCTCGAATTCTCCAAGAACACCGATTAACCGAGAGGCTCTGATACCAATTTGTTGTGCGGAATTTGAGATAATACGAGAAAATATAAACGCGAAAAACAAGACAACAGATTTACGTAGTTCACCAATAAATTGGCTACGTCCACGGGAAGAGAGGGAGCAGTTTTATTATGGAGAGGCAAAAACAGAATTACAGAATAGGGTTTCCCATAGCGTCTATATATAGTACTAAGCTACGCCCTAACAGGCTTGGGCCCAACATACAGAAATGACTCAACCTTTTCCAGAATAAGCTAATACAGTTAATAATTGTCCTTTAAGCCTGCTTGTTTAGTCTTGTATATGAAATAGTTGCTATTTGGAACGGTACCAAGGGCACATCTAGATAAGATTTTCAGTAATCTCTGATTTATAATTAGGTTGATTTAAAGTTATAGTTTTATTTGAATATGTAATGTGAGTAGTAAAAAATTGTAATTTTTGAGGTAAACATGAAACCTCAATAAGCTGTGAAAACTATAAAAAAAAATCATGTATTTTTTTTTGGTTGCAAATATATGAACTTCTGCGTTACGTATCGATACTATTTATTTTTTTGAAATCCTATTTTTCTTTATAGAATTAGAACTAGACATTAATCTTAAAATTTCCACAAGTGAATTAAACTTGAATTAAATCTATATTACACAAATGGTAACAATTGAATTAAAGCTGAATTAAACCTAAGCTAAAGTTGTATTACACAAATACTAACAAGTGAATTAAACTTTGAATTAAAGCTATATTACAAAAATACTAACAAACCAAAAACATACCAAGCATCACCCAAATTCCCCAACCTAACAAATATACTCAGCAAGACACTTCCAAGCCTCAAGCTCAACTGGGTTATTCCAGTAAACTATATCATTTCATCTATATATCATATAAAATGTAACTATACACATAGAAACATTCCAGTAAACTGAATAACATGAGATTGCACAACTAAGAAAGCATTCTATTAAACTGAATAACACGAGATTGCGAAACTAAAAATATAAACCATATAACCGAACACAAAAGTGGAATGAACTGTGTCTAACCCTCATATCTCCTGAAGTGTCTGAACACAAAAGTGGAATGAGTGCAGCATTAGTCTCCAAGTTGAATGGTTCGGTTGTTGTGACACATAAAGGGTATCTTGTCATATCTCGATGTTCCTTTTTAGTTTCAAGATATACCTTTACCCCCATATCATTATGAATTTGAATTGGAAGAGACCTTTCATCAATTTTATATCTGATTTCAACTTTACTTGTTGATGTGTCTATTGACAATTGAGTAGCAATTACGAAAACGAAGGTGGCAAACGTTGACTCTGTGTGTATCAACACACCATCTGCCAAGTAGTTAATATATTTGTTGATAGGATCCCATCATCCATTGAAGTAAAGCATCACCGCTATATTAGTCATATGTTTTCTGCACATCATTAAAGAGTGTATTACTATTATTAAAAGACTAAAGAGAGACATATAGATTAATCTGCTAGAAGAGCATCACTTTGCTAACAACTGAATTAAATCTTCATAAAATCTAAATTAAAAATTTATTACACAAATGCTAACAAGTGAATCAAACATGAAAAGAAGTTGTAATACACAGATGCTAAAAAGTGAACTAAAACTGAATTGAAGTTGAATTACACATATGCTAACAAGTGAATTAAACCTAAATTAAAGTTGTAATACACAGATGCTAACAAGTGAACTAAACCTGAATTGAAGTTGAATTACACAGATGCTAAAAAGTGAATTAAACTTGAATTAAAGGTGTATTACACAGATGTTAACAAGTGAATTAAACCAGAATTAAAGTTGTATTACACGGATGCTAACAAGTGAACTAAAACTGAATTGAAGTTGTATTATACAAATGCTAACAAGTGAATTAAACATGAATTAAATCTGTATTACACAAATGCTAACAAGTGAATTAAACATGAATTAAAATTGTATTACACAATGCTAACAACTGAACTAAAACTGAATTGAAGTTGTATTACACAGATGCTAACAAGTGAATTAAACCTGAATTAAAGTTGTATTACACGGATGCTAACAAGTGAACTAAAATTGAATTGAAGTTGTATTACACAAATGCTAACAAGTGAATTAAACATGAATTAAAGTTGTATTACACAAATGCTAACAAGTGAATTAAAATTGTATTACACAGATGCTAACAAGTGAACTAAAACTGAATTGAAGTTGAATTACACATATGCTAACAAGTGAATTAAACCTGAATTAAAGTTGTATTACACAGATGCTAACAAGTGAACTAAAACTGAATTGAAGTTGTATTACACAGATGCTAACAAGTCAACTAAACTTGAATTAAAGTTGTATTACACAGATGTTAACAAGTGAATTAAACCGGAATTAAAGTTGTATTACACGGATGCTAACAAGTGAATTAAACATGAATTAAAGCTGTATTACATAGATGTTAACAAGTGAATTAAACTTGAATTAAAATTGTATTACACAGATGCTAACAAGTGAACTAAAACTGAATTTAAGTTGTATTACACAAATGCTAAAAAGTGAATTAAACCTGAATTAAAGTTGTATTACACAGATGCTAACAAGTAAAATAAAACTAAATTGAAGTTGTATTACACAGATGCTAACAAGTGAACTAAACCGGAATCAAAGTTGTATTACACGGATGCTAACAAGTGAACTAAAACTGAATTGAAGTTGTATTACACAAATGCTAAAAAGTGAATTAAACCTGAATTAAAGTTGTATTACACAGATGGTAACAAGAGATCATACTTATTAGAGAAGAGAACAGAATACCAGACATTCACAGGAACTTGAATCAAACGAAATCTCAACATAAATCATCAAACAAAAAGGCACACAAGTAACGTAAACATAAATCAAACGAAATCTCAACATAAATCCACACAAAAAGAAGAAAGGCGTAAGGATCTGGGCATCGGCAAGACCACAATTGCAAGCTCACATTAAAGGATCGGTTAAGTGCAAAGGAGACCAACAAAAATCGCAGAATGCAGTGCAAGTAACCTAAACTAACATATCTTACTCAACACTAACCTTTAAATTGCAATGGCGAGAGAAAATTGAAGTCGCCAGAAAAAAAATTGCAATCACGAGAGAGCGAAAAAATTGCAGTCGCGAGAGAGAAAAAAATTGCAATTGCGGGCGTGGGAAAATTTTGGGGCGAGAAAAAATATTAAGTTGAATATTCAATTAAATTGACAATTATGGTTAAAAAAATAATACTGACAAATATGGTAATTATTTTTCAAAAAGTAGACACACAAGTTATTTTCCCTTAATTAAAATAAAGGTGGGCTGGAAGGGCGAAGGGAATGGGCTGGATTTAATATTAGTTGGGTGGATTATTTAAAAGAGTTGAGGTGGGATGCTGAAAAAATGTTTGGGCCTGGGAGTTTGGGTTGAGAATTAAAAAGAAAATGATTGAAGTGGGCTGCTGAAAGGGAATAAAATAAAGGCCCAATTTTGATCTTAAAAGGAAAGGTGTTGGGCCTACGAATTGGGCTTGGAATTTGTGGGCTGCTGGGAAGAGAATTGGAAGGAGATTTGGGTAATTTGATAAGTAGCCAAATAGAGTTAAGATGATAAATTTGGCTAATCCTTAAATAAACGAATTTGTATTAATTAATTAATGAGCTTCTTTATTTAGTAATTTATTTAAATTGTAAAATAGTCATTTAAAAATATAACCATATTTTAAACTAAACTAGCTTAATAGAATACTTACTAAACTTAAAATAATTTTTAAATAATTTTTGAATAGTCATAAAATATACTAATTATATACATAATGATGTAAAAGATATATATGTTATCTAAAGTTATGATAAAAGTGTCCGAAGTAACATAAAGTTCATGCATTATATTATTTAATTTTCGCAAAATTTATAAGACTAATTAATTTAAATTGTTTGGAAAACTTACGAAACTCGATAATTAATTTATACCGACGTGGGTCAAAATTTGGTGTCAACAAATGTAAATAAAACAGAATGTTTATACTGGTTCGGATCACCAATATGGTGCCTAGTCCAGTCCCTTTGGGTTTCTAGGGTTTCCTTTAGAGCGTTTGAAGGGAGTCTTGAGTAGTACAGTCTTGCAGTAACTTGATCCTGTCTGATATGCAAATCAGAGACTATCTTTGACACTTCTTCTACTTGTAAACCTACACTGAGAATCTTTCTCTCTCTTTTCTTTTCAATTATTTTCACTCTTGTGATTACAAAGCTTTATGAAATATAAAAAAAGATTACACTATAAACTCAAGAAAAGTTGTATATCTTTCATCAGAGACGGGTGTATAAATAGTTGAGAGAGGATGCTCTATTGAAAATCCAAGGGATTTTTTTTTCAAGGATCCTCGGATGATCCCTTGATTTAGTTGAATTTATTTATTGAATCATGTCCATATTTGATATGTTCATGATTAAATCAATTCTTCCTTTGTTATATGATTTTTCTGCAATTTTGCTGAGCTGGTTGATCATTTCCATAAGTGTGACTTCCTTCTTTTGCTGAGATTTAGTCTGATCTTGAATGTGTACTCTCTTCCATAATTTATGACGTGATTATTCTACAAATATATCCAATCCTTCTTAAACAATTGCTTCTGCTTGATTTAAGATCTCTTACCTTTTCTGGATACTCGATAAATCCAGCCTGGATTACTTTGATTCTTGGCTTTGTGTTTGTTTTCTGTAATGTAAGTTATGACTTTAAGTTGCTCGTATTATGCTTTGTTAATTCATGTGATTTGTCATTAATCAGAACATAATAAGTTAACAGATGACATCAACAACTATTACCAAGAAGAATATCTAAATACTTTAACACCATATGATCTCCCGTCACATAGGTATTGAAGATAATACATTACAAGTAAAAATCATGAAGAGGCAGTAACAAGTATCAAAATGGATAGATTTTGACATAACTTATTAAATGCAGGTTAGAATTGAAGGAAAATGCACCCATCATGCTGCTAAGGAATTTAGACTCTTCAAGGGGCTTATGCAGTGGCACACAAATGATATGTCGAGACTTCTCCAAAAATGTCCTGCGTGCGGAAATATCAAGTGGTCATTCTGCTATGAAGCATGTGTTTCTACTCAGAATTCAACTATCACCATCAGAAAATGAAGGATATCCATTTAAATTCATTCGAAAGCAATTTTTGGTACGCCTTTGCTTTGCAATGACTAAATAAAGCCCAAGGTCAAACAATTCAAAATGTTGGTTTGCATTTGTCGCAACATATTTTTTCACATGATCAATTGTACGTGGCACTATCAAGAGGGATATCTATGTCCACAAGAAAAGTAATGATCCTAAGAGAGCAACCCAAACGTCAAAATAGAACATACACAAAGAACATCGTCTATAAGGAAGTTTTAGGTACGATAAACTCATATACATATATAGCTATTCTAATACAGATAATTAAATATTTACTGCTCGTAAATACTAACATTATATAGAATCAAATCTCAGGTTTAGAAGACACGAATACATCAATGCAAACATAATGGATTCTTCAGCGACCCATACTCTTCAATGCGTTAATGTCATATTCAGAATAGTTCTTTCAATAATATTATGAGCTTTATTGATATTGTATTCCATTATAATGTTTTAATAATATTATTGATAATAATTTAAAGAACTTTCATACTTCTGGCTGGACACTTCGTATTAACTTCCTGTGATTGTTCCTACTAAATATTAACTGCATAAGTGAAATCTTTTTCACTACACAAAATCACAAATAGCTCATGCAATTCATCAGAAGACTAATTAACAGAATGTACGCTTCGACTACACTTAATAATAAACCCACTGGTGATAACATTGCTTTACAAATGTCTTTCCACAGAAAATAATATAAGTTAACATAGCTCACATATGCGTTACACTGTGTACCTGACTAGTGTGTAATATATATATATATATAACTATGGTGCTAAAAACTTAACCACATAACCAATAGGATGATGACGGTTTGTTGTACAACTTAACTAATCCAACTCAGCTTAAACTAAATCAGCTAACTAACTCTACCTTCAAAATTTCCATTACTCTTTGCATATTCCTCATTATATATTAATCTGATTATATTTTAAATTATTAAACTGTAATAGATGATTAATATGTAAATGCAAAGCTTCTTAAATATTTTCTCCAAATTAAAAATCAGAATGTATCCGAAAAGCATCTGAATAATACCTAACGTCCTAAATTTTGAAAATACTTTTGTTCCACAGATCGATTACTTTCACCAACAACAAAGTTTGGGATTTATTAATGTTACTCTCAATTTCACCTTAATTAGTCGAAACATGATAATTTAATTTAAATCCCCTTTTTTTCATAGACATGAAACTTAATACCAGTTATTTTAAATCGATTTTACATTAACATCTCTCACAAGGACACCTTTTAAATATTGAGATTATAAAATCTTCAACTGTCATTGCATAGTTGATAAACTCGGTAACATTATCCGTAAATTTCTCATTTATCTCCACTTGATCAGAAAAAAATTCTACTATGCATTCAACTATAATCATATTTCATCTACACAAATAATAAAAAATCATCAAAGTTAACTTCAAGATAACATGGTCAATTAATACTAATTTGAAATTTAAGATTCAAAATATATTAGTGCTAAACTTTCTAATTCAACACTTACCTTATATTAATTTAAATTAAATTTATAACTCTCCTAACTAAATTCATGCTTAAATTGTTAAAAGTAATCTAAGGTTCAAGTTCCTTAATATAATTCTAAATTCAACAAAAATAAAGAGTTAAATTTAATTATGGTTTCAGAGATCAATTAGGTTAAATTCTAGCTACGTTTAAAATGAATTGAAAGCTAATTCAACTTTAACATAACAACATATAAAGTTATGGTTAAAGTTCAAACTAACAATTTAGTTTTGATGATCCATGATACATTTTTAAGGTTCACAACTATCAATGTAATCAATTTAGAGTTCAAAACTAATCACAATTTGATTGATTAAAGACGGGCAAACAACATCGATTTCACTATATAGTTTACAACCTAATTATATGTTTTTCGTTTGTTTTCGAAATCACCACCACATTTTAATCTCTAGATGCATGTATTTGGCGCATTCATATACATGTATCTCGAATACATGAGATCAAAATTAGGTGTAATTTATTTAACGTATCGACTCTCGCTTGCCTCTCTCTCGCTTCTCATTATATTTATCTGTATATCAGAATATATCTTGAATGTATCTATCATATATCTGGTGTTATTTGCATGTATATGTAGACATGTATTTTGTTCTATGGCTTCTCTCGTTATTGTTGGTTATATCAAATTAAATAAAAAGGTGAGCATTTTTCTACTTTTGTGAAATTTGTTGAAAAACAATTTCAAATCAATCTTCAATCAAATTAGAGTGGTGAATATTCGTCTTGTCAGTACCTAGTTGAAGTAATAGTTTTGTTCAGTTACTTGTCCCCATACACATTAGCAAAATGGTCAAGTAGAAAGAAAAATCAGATACATGTCTCGTCCTAAGAAAAAGACATTGACTAATTTCATATTTGTTTTAAAATCAACATGCTACACAAAAGCCCTCAAAGTTTCATCATGGAGAGAGGCCATGAACTCTAAAAATAACTATACGTTTTGGTACAACATTTAACATGGAAACTTGTCCAAAATCATCACATTTCAATATCGTGGGTTGCAAATGAGTTTTTCGACTCACACACCATCTTGATGACATCGTATCGAACTATATATATTTATATAACAAATTGAAAGAATGATATAAAATATAAACGTGAGCACCCAATACACAATTAGTTGTTTGATTCATTGGTCATTTGTGGATTCTTAAGGTTGATTATTCCATCTGTGTCTTGGGTTTGATTCTCACTCTAATCATTTTTTTATAACTATTTTGAATACTAGCTGTTCTATTGACCTTTTTTTTTTTTTTCTCCTTGTGCTGATTGTTCTTTTTACACTTTTTTTTTTGGATAAAAAGAATATTTTATACAAAGTGGTTATATTATCACAAGTATTAGTGATTATAGATAGGTTACGAAAACATGTTAACTTATTACAAGTAGTCCTAGCAAGTAGTTTAGCAGTAGAGACTCCTGCTTAATCTGCTGGTACTATAGCTACGACCAAGCTTGGAGGAGTTGACATATAAGCATCATGTAACTTTTTTGTATATTAAAAATAATGTTTATTATAGTTTTATTGTATTAATATTTTTTGCTGCTGTATTTTAATTTGATTGTCTATTTTTTGACAAGTCATAGAATTGTTTACTTATATTTTGTAACGATATTCTGTAATCAGGGGTATCCTGGATCCGCCACTGCAATCGTGTATATGTTCAACCATTCTACTCAATAAAAATAACAGGAAATTCTCCCAATTGTCTAATTCTTTTTAGCATAATCATACGCAAATAATGCAATTTACTGCCAAATAAGATCCCCTCAGCCCTACCTATCCCAAACATGTAGATTTTAATCCTTCATTTTGTAATAAAACTTCAATTTACAGATAATAATTGCTCGTGGAGATTCTCGTCTTTGATTTTTTTGTTCCTCTATATAAATTAACTAAATTATATATATATATATATATATATATATATATATTTGATTGTAAACACAAAAAATCAAATGAATTGTGGTATGATCTTAAAACTCAAATTTACAAAGTTCAAATTTGATGCGATATCTTTGATTAAATAGTGGTCGATCAACACTACTAAAATAAAGATTAATGAATTGTGGTATGATCTTAAAACTCAAATTTACAAAGTTCAAATTTGATGCGATATCTTTGATTAAATAGTGGTCGATCAACACTACTAAAATAAAGATTTTTCATCATGAATCAATGATAAATTTATGCTATAAAAATATTGTTTTCCCATCATTTCGCACTAAACTAACTCACTAGTGGAAATCATATTCTATTCTCCCTGAAATAGTCAGTAACTTCCTAATTTTTCTAAATGAAAATTCCACCGATCATTTAATTAAAATATATACAAAAATATTTTTCAGAGGAAAAATATTGATATTTTTGTAGCGTGATCTCTGAAATTTTATTTTATCATTTTATGATGTTATTAACATATTGACAATGACTATCATAGTAGCAGGTACGTAGTCAATTTTTGTTGATGCATTTTTCTACAATTGTTCAAAGACTGGGTAAGAAGAGGAAAGAATTATTGAATTTGCTGCTGAATCGATATTTTCCATTTTCATAATGAAGTATGGGAAATTTCTAGGCAATACTATGCTTCAATACACAAGTCATTTCATTTTCAACCTTTGAAGGTAGCACTAATAAAATAACATTAATTAATGAATACGACATGATTTATTTATTTTTTTGCATTTTTCTTATCAGTTTGTTAGCAAAATCCATGAAAATTGCACTAGAAATTACGTTACATTTTATGAAGGTCTTATTTTTCATGTTTGAACCAAAGAAAAGTATTCTTTTCATTAGTATATCACTGTATATGTAAGCAACATATAAGGCATAATTATATATAAATATATTTGACTTTAACTAGCATAAGTACGTAGGCATTTAATCTGTATAAAATTAGACAAAATAAAAATATTTATTTGACGTGATGTTCTATATGACAATTTTATATCGTACATGCTTGCATTTACTTATTTTATTTTATACACATTTAAATATATATATTTATGCACTTTAAATTATATTAGTTAAAATTAAAGTTGAAAAAACATGTTAAATATATAATTTCATTTTTATCAAAATAATTGGAGAAAATAAGTACAAAGAGTTATTGGCACACTTTACTATGACAAAAAAAACACCTACAATCACTTTTTTGAAAGAAAAATAAAAAGCATGCAGCATGAGTGTTTTTTTTCCTTATCCCCTATTTTAGTACAAGAAAAAGTGAAGTATTGGGAATAATAGAATAAGAACATTTTGCTTTTTTTAAGTAACGAAAAGTATTTTCTCTTTTGCTTTCCTTTTTCTTTTTTTAGGGTGGGGGGTGGGTACAGAATTCTTATCACATTGGTTTAGAGAAAGCAAATTCATATAATGACACTTTCACATAGCTAACGTACGAATTTAGAATATATATACTTTTTTGCTTCAAATTAAATGACATTTTTCTTTTTAGCACACATTTTTTTGCCAACTTTTATAACCTTAGCTTCTCAAAATTCAAATTACGTTTTTTTTATCAAATTGACGTAATATTCATAATTTACATATTGTAATAAAATATGAAATTCTCTATGACAATGGTAAGAAATAAGCTAGTATTTCAAACTTATTCAAAGGCATTAATCACATATTTTATTTAATAAATTAATGAAAAAGAATTATTCTTTTATCAATTTGAGAAAGTCTAGTTAAAAGCATAAATTTATACGACCACTTTCTTTTTATTTTAATAAGAGTAGCACTTTCCGACAGATTTATAAAAAAATAAAATAAATTAAAAACATGTGATTACACAAAAAACGAGAGTGTCTTATGGAAGAGAAAAAAAAAACAAGAAGTTTCCCATATATTATTTTTAATTATTTGGAATGTATTTTATGGAGAGAAAAAAAATAGTGAACCATTTCAGAACATATAACTCCGCCCACCCACTCCACAAGAAAAAAAAAACTAAATAAAACACTCAAGAGTGCATATTTATACATCTTAATTTGGTAGCAACTTACAACTTATTTTTGTTGTATCTTTCTGAACACTTGATACTGACATGCCAAATTAATATTCAAAGGTTCTTAGATAATTATTTTATAAATTTGAATATTTAATTAATATCATAAAATAAATTCAAATATCTTTATATAACCTTTCAAAGTTAAAGTAATTATTTATCAAGCATAAATTTAAAATATTTTTAACATATTACATAATATTTAAATTCGATACAAATTTTTAAAAATAGATCAAACAAATTAAAACACGAGAAAACGGAATAGCTGAGATAACGAAGAAACATTTCCGGCACCTAGAGAAGTCAAGGCAATACTACTCTTTTCTTTAATTTCATTCCCCTACAACGCTCCTCTAGATACATATCCCTGTATTCTCAACTTTCCACCGTGGATCTTCCTATCTCTATAATCAACGGACGATATTCAAACCATCACATGAACCATCACCACAGGATGTAATATCCCTTTTTTTCTTGACTTTTTTTGAATAACTAACGTATCCACGGAAGCTTTTTGTCTCTATTCACCCAAAGTCACATGATTTGCAGTGACCTACGACAAATATAGTCCACGTCATCTTTGACCTCTTTTTCCACGTGGCATGTAGTCCCCACCTGCCCCTCAACCATCTATATAATCCGCCACCCCACACGCCTTCTCACTTCACTCACTCATTTGTTTCTCTCTTTCTTGACAACCCAAACTAAAAAAAAAATTAAAAAATGATCGCCGGAGAGTTGCCGGAAAGTGACGTCATTCCCGGAGTATCAACGGAGCTTAAAGCATTTTTGGAAGATGATGAAGAAGGGTATGTTATGGAAGATGAGAAAGTAGAAGAGGTAATGCATGAGCTTTTGAAAGAGATTCACGGTGATGGCAGTGACGGTAAAAACAACGGGACGTTAGGGGTATCTCCGTCATTTTACGTGAATGGAGAGAGCTGTGGTCCGGCATTTTCCGGGTCGGGTTCTACTTTAATGGCCGGAATTGCAGGTGCGGGTATGGATACGGGTAGCAGTGGTTTGTTGGAGGGTGGTGGAGTAGTTGGGCTTGGTGGGCCTAATATTGAGGTATTTTCTGGGCTTGAAATGGGCTTTACAATGAATAATAATAATAATGGGCCTTGGTTAATGGAAAAAGCCCAAAAAGAGAAAAGCATTAACATGGAAGAAGGGGAGAAAATGGAGGGCTGGGATGAAGAGGAAGGTGAAGATGAATGGCTGACAAGAGTTCTAAGTTGTGCACCTCAAGTGCTTGAGGATTATGGGATGTAAATCTTCGAAACACCATTTTAAGTTCTAAATTAACTTATCAATCAATGATCAAATGATGTTAATATTAATATTATTTTCGTGTAGTTTTTAAATATTTTAAATTTTAATTTTAAAATATTGAATTAATATTTGATACTCTAGTAACAAACCATGAAAGTTTCTTAGTAAGTTGAAGCTGTCGTGCAAATGGAATTTAATTCATTCAATATTGTTACAAATAGGAGTGTACAAGTCAAATTGAATGTATGAATCAAGTCGAATTGAAAAAAAACGATATGTGATTTTAATTTGCATTGAAAAAAAATTAACTTCTCCTTGTTTGATTTAATATTTAAAAATAAAAAAATCAAATAAATTATTATTTATATATGTATCATTTATTTTATAGAATAAATTATTTTTTGTTTAATTTATCATCATTTAAAAGCATCGTTTTTACTCTTTTCGGTTATTGTTTAACCAAAGTGTTGCATTATTTGTAACTTAAAAAAACATTGATTGAGTTTTATTTGTTTGCACTTAATAAAGATATGAATCTGAATTGTTTGGACCTTAATTATTATTTCTTTCATTCATTTTTAATTGACATAATTTTCTTTTTAGAGTCAAATTTTAAGAAAATTGACCAACACTTTACGATATATTTTTAAAATATCTAAATTTTTATTTAAAGTATCAATTTAATGTAATCTAATTTGTCCTTAAAAATTAGTTAAGTTGACTTTCGAAAAGCGTATCATGAATTAAAAATGGACGAAGGGTGTATATTCATTTGTTTTCATTATGGTTTAAGCATTTATTGTTATTCTTACAATAACTTGTATTTATAAAGTTGATAAACAGAAACAGAAACAGAAATAAGATGAAGCAGAAAATAATATAGAATACAAGAATTAATCCGAGTCCACAGAAACTACTGTGTGTCCTTAAGAATTTTAATCCCCTCACTGTACCCAAGGTTATGGATTAATTTCTCCCAAGATAAAACAAATTAAACCTGTTAAAGAAATAGCGGTACCTCAAACTTCTTTAACTTCAACGAACTTAAGAACAGCAACAAGTCACACAGACTCAGTCGATCGACGCTTTGATTTTGTTTGAGAGAAAAATAAAATGCAGAGAAAGAAAATTTTTTCAGTGATTAAAAAATCAAAAATTGACTTCCTTTTATAGCCATTTTCAGCAAGGAACATGTCTGTTCAGTGAAATCTGTTCAGACCCATTTTATCCAGAAAGTTGTGTCTTTTGAAAAAAAATAACAACTTTTTGAAAAATTGTGTCTGTTAGGAAAATAACTACTTTTTGGAAAAGTAACGACTTTTCGAAATATTATCGTTACCCGCAAATTTATAAGAGATAATATTAACAGGATTTATTTGATTTAACAAAAAATAATTAAATAAATTTTGTCCAATAAATTTATCAATCAATCACATCATTTGCCAAATCCAAATCCAAATCCAATAAAATGACTTTTCATTTGCACTTTGCAAATGACTTTTCATTTTCCCTCCAAAGTAGTTCTCTCACTTTTGATATTCTCTCTTTTCTTTTCCCATTCACACTTGCTAAAACCCAACATTTATTTGGTTTGAATATATTTTGCCTACTCCTTCGGTCCTGTATACTTGTCGAATTTGTACTCGCACGTCTATTAAGAAAATATTGATTGATTTAGTAAAATTATCATTTTATTGGTTTATTCATATAAATTGATTGAGTTAATAAATTAGTAGAAACAAAAATTATCTTCATGATTTATCAAAAATGACAAGTAAAGAGAAATAACAAGTTAGGAAATATTTGACAAATAAATAGGGACGGATGAAGTATTACTCTCTATTCTATATCAATTATAAATTTGTGAGGCAATCCACACTTGTTAAAGAAAATGGCAAGTATGAAAGAAATTTCAAGCAAATTGCAAACATTCAAGGATATAATTTAAACTATATTTTTCAATATTGTCCTTTGTGAAAATTATTAGAAAATTATTAATGTAACTTAAAAAGTAATGTAATTTATTTGAATCCGGAATCGAAAAGGTAAAAATGATATCAAAAATTTTAAAAGGGCAAATCATATTTTTTTAAAATTAAAAAGGCAAATCGCTACTATCAAAGCGATTTTCCTTTGACACATATAAACACCGTTGAGATTAAAAATCGCTGCTTGAGCAATAATTTTCTCCAAATTTTTTTCCGCTAATATCGCTGTCATTGCAGCGGTTTCACAGAACTTCTTTTTTAATTTTGTTTTCATGAAAATGGCTGCTTTGGAAGCTTTTTTATTAAACTTTTTTTTAAAAAAATCGCTCCCAGCTTAGCGTTTCGCTTAAATTTTCTTTTTTAAAAAGGCAGTGTTTTACTTTAAAAAAATACAAAATTTAGCGTTTACTTTTTTAAAAAAATTGGTGCCTTGGTCGCCTTTTTTCTTTTTTTTTCTTAAATTTTTTATTTAAAAAAAAATAGCGTTTGGTAAAAAATGAATTTCAGGCTGCCAAGGCAGCAATTTTTAAAAAAATAAATAAATTTAAGTACAGTGAATGCAAAAAAAATTGTTTTAAGTAAAATGCTACTAGCGCAAACGATTTCCTTTTCTTTTTATTTAATAAAAAGCTGCCAAAGAAGTGATGAGGAAAAAGCTAAAAGAAAATTCTATGAAAACGCTGTTACGACAACGATATTAGGAGAAAAAAAAAAGTTTGGTGAAAATCACTGTTTGGGCAGCGATTTTTTATTTTAATGGAGTAAACAGCGTTAATATATGATAGAGGAAAATCCTTTTGGTAATAGCGATTTTATCGTTTTAATTTTAAAAAAATATGATATGCCCTTTTAAAACTTTTGATTTTTTTTATCCTTTTGACTTCGTAATCCAATTTATCTTCTAGAAAATATCAAATTATATTAAAAAAATAAAAAATATGAAAAAATTTCAAAAATTCATCTCGAACACTTTGAACAATTCAATTATTTGAGCAAGAAAAAAAAATCAACTAGTATATAACAAAGGGAGTAAGATTTTTGAACTAAGTCATAAATTATTAAGAGCTTTATATTCTTATGTGGGATAATAATAACCACTATTATATCTATAATCACCAACCTCCTTTACTAATCAACCTTGTTAACATACTCATCATCATCATTGTTAACCATTATTATCATCAATAGCAGATTAAATTTTTAGATTTTCTACTCAGAGGTTTTGAAAAATCAAATTTAAATGTGAACTAGAATACAAAGCATAAACTCCAAAGAATTAAACTTATACAAATTAGGCAGCTTGCACACCCGTTGGAATCAAACTAGCAAAATGGAGATAGCATTTGCAGTTCAAGTTGTACAGTCCGGTACCTTTAAGTTATCTCTCTTATTTGATTGACGTGGTTTAAAATTAATATATATATATATAAAAATATTAAAAATCTATTCTATATATATCGTATAATTTTTTACTGAAAGAGTTTGCATGTCTGACATCCACATAAGTCCACCCCAATTGCTATCATCACAATTATCTCTTAACAATATTATTATCAACGATCACTATCTACGATACTACTTCGATTTTCCTAATGGCTAGCGTTTTTATTAGTTGATGAAAATGATATCCAACTAGATAGACAGTTTGAATTAATCAATTATAACCAGATATGTATAGTAAATAATCATAATTAATTAGTCAAACAGTCTTTCTTTTTACTTGGAAAATATTTCCCTGAATGAATTGGAAATTCGTTGGACTTTTTAGGAAGTTTCATATGGCCTTAATTATTTTTGGACTCATGTAAGCTATGATAGACATATGGTATATATAGAATTATTATATGATATTAAATATTTTTAATATTGTTATTTTAATATTATGGTATATATTTAATTTTTTTATATTTGATATGACATTTGATATTCAAAAATAATTTTTCGAAGTATCAAATACCATATCGAATTATACGTTACATAAATGGTATTACAGTTCTTAAAAATGGATAACAAAATTACGATATCAAAATTTTCAAATATGTATCATACCATATCATATCCACCATTAATGTAGACACTGAATTAACTAGAAAATGACTTCAAGCCAGGGCAGAACCACATAGAGTCCGTCGGGTACTCGTGTATATATATATATATATATATATATAAACAAGTTGGGATTGATCTTAAGGTTGTCTTAGTGTTGTTTAGCCTGAATTCTAATCTCACCCTAATTTTGTTATATATCTTTTTTTTTTGAATATTTAAAATCCTAGATCCATCACTGCAAGTGAAGTCTAGAAAAGGTAAAGGTTTGCAGACCTTAATTATTTTTATTTTCGTGAAAACTTTGATTCCACCACTATTAGGCTAAGAAAGCACCCATAATTTTAAAATGGTAAATACGCCGCTATTTCTAGCCATTTTGTCTATTTCCTATTAAATTGGTGAGAATGGATTAGCATAGCACAAGTATAATCACAATCCAAAGGCTTTGGTTTGAGTAAGAACTCAGTAAATTAATGAGGAGTAGATTAGATGCATGTTCAACGTCAATCCGACTGAATTTAGTAATTATTTATTTATTTTTTAAAAATATTAAATATGTATATGTTTTTAATTTAAAATATTATAACTTTATAAATGAAAGTCCAAAATTTATATATTTTAAAATCTAACTCTTTATCTTTTTGATCAAATTTCAAATCAAAATACCATGATGCTCGAAGATTTCCTGGTTGTTAAAAAAAAGGCATAACACAATTTTATAATTATAAAAATCAATATCAAAGACCTTTGTTATTCTGTGTATATGTTGCTATTTTTTGATATTTTGATCACGCGTTTTCTAACTAATCAATATCACACACCAACCACTTTGCATCTAAAAATAATTCTAGGGCATGAAATAATTCTTTTCTAGAATTGAAAACTTTTTATAGAAAATTGTAATATGATAAAGGTCAAACATATGATAATATTTTGCTATAATATGTTAAAAGAAGATTATAAGACCCTAACTAAACATATAATAAACTAATTTTATATTTTATCTCAAAATTATTAACTTGTTTTACCTCAAACCCCGAAACAATATATCCCATGCAAAGCAAATAATGAGAAATGAGGGTATATAGCTAGAGGCATGTGCTCAATAATGTATGATTACTATTGTTGATGTGATTAGTTGTATATCATTGTTTTCATCCCATTGAAAGGAGATTTTCCAAAAGAACTTGTCATTTGCAATAACTCACGCAAAAGGACTTTCATGTGCCTTTGTTTTTGAAAGGGTAAATACCATTACATTACTTTGTTTTTAACTCTTTCCGAATGGAAATGTATTATTGTATTGATGATTATGGTCAAAAAATTAAATTGATTAAAACATATTGATAATTGGTGTGGCTTGAATGCTTGATTAAACTAAATAGTATCAATTTTTAAAATTTAAAACTAAACCTAATCTATATATATATATATATATATATATATATATATATATATATAAAATCTTTAATTTTATCAATTTTCTCAAGACCTACACTTAAATTTTAGCCTAATTACTAAAATTCTAAATCTAGGTCATGTTGTAAAACGAGAGGAAAGTACAAGAATACACAAACAATAGTGGTAGATAAATGTTGATGGAAGTATAGAGTGGAGAGTACTATTTTAATTCTTCAAGTGTGTCATTTACAAGGGTGAAACATGCCTTTTATAGGATGAAAAACCATCCGTTTACAATGCTAAACAAATTACGTTAGAAGACATTAATTAAGTGATACATTAATAGCTTTACGTTAGAAGTAGATAAATAGAAACATCCACACAATTAAGTGAATTTGTAACACTCCCCTTTCGATGTTTATAGATAATGTGCCTCGTTAAAATCTTACTAGGAAAAATTCCGTGGGAAAAAGCCTAGAATAGGAAAAAGAGGACACACCTCTTGTAATACGCTTTGAGTGCTTCCTCATTAAAAACCTTACCAGGAAAACCCAATGGGACAAAACCTTGGCTAATGTAAAAAGAGTACAGCGCATATTTACTCCCCCTGATGAAGAACTTATTTGATATCTTGAGACGACGCATTCCAATCTTATATCTTATCTTCTCAAATGTTGACGTTGGCAATGCCTTAGTGAATAAATCTGCAAGATTATCACTCGAACGAATTTGTTCAGCATTTATCTCACCATTTTGTTAAAGATCATGCGTGAAAAAGAACTTAGGTGAAATATGCTTTATTCGATCTCCTTTGATATATCCTCCCTTTAATTGAGCTATGCAAACAATATTATCTTCATACAATATTGTTGGAGACGTTTGCACAGAAAGGCCGCATAATTTCAAAATGTGTTGAGTCATGATCTCAACCATACACACTCTCGACTGGTTTCATGAATGGTTATTATCTCTGCGTGATTTGAAGAAGTAGCAACTATTGTTTGTTTCATCGAACGCCACGATACAGTTGTACCTACATAGGTGAATAAATAGCTTGTCTGAGATTGAACTTTATGTGGATCAGACAAATACCCTGCATCTGCATAACTGATCAATTCTGACTTGGATGCATTAGTATACAACAATCTCATATTAATTGTCCCTTGAAGATATCTGAATATATGTTTAACACCTTTACAATGTCATCTTGTTGGACATAAGCTAAATCTTGCCAATAAACTTACTGTGAAAAAAATATTTTGCCGAGTGTTGGCGAGGTACATTAGTGCCCCAATAGCACTAAGATATGGTGTTTCATTACCAAGAACCTCTTCATCCTTTTTTTGAGGTTGGAATGGATCTTTATTTATATCAAGAGATCTCACACCCATCGGAATACTCAATGAGTGTGATTTGTCCATGTAAAATATTTTCAAAACTTTTTCAGTATATGTTGATTGATGGATAAATATTTCATTTGTCAAATGTTCAATCTGAAGGCCAAGACAAAATTTTGTCTTACCAAGATCTTTCACTTGAAATTCTTTCTTCAAACACTCAACAACTTCTGAAAGCTCTTTTGGAGTTTCAATAACGTTCAAGTCATCAACATAAACAGATATTATTACAAATTCAGATTTTAATCTTTGTATAAAAATACAAGGAAAAATAGGGTCATTCTTGTACCCTTCTTTTAGCAAATATTCGCTAAGATGATTATACCATATTCACTTCTGATTGTTTTAATCCATATAAGGATTTTTGAATCTTTATTGAACAACTTTCTTTTGAATCTTTATATGCTTCAGGAACTTTGAGTGCTTTGGGAATTTTTATAAAAATATTATGGTCTAGAGAGTCATACAAATAGGTCGTGACAACGTTCATTAAACGCATTTCAAGCTTTTCATGAACTGTCATATTTATTAGATACATGAAGGTAATTGCATCTACCACAGGAGAATAAGTCTCATCATAATCAATGTCAGGCCTTTGTGAAAATTCTTGTGCCACAAGTCGTGCTTTATATCTTACAATTTTACCATTTTCATTGCATTTTTGCACAAAAATCCATTTATGCCCCCACTGACTTGACATCTTCAGGTGTTCGTACTATTGGTCCAAAAAAATCACGTTTTTCAAGTGAAGTCAATTCTACTTGAATCGCTTCCTTCCATTTTGGCCAATCATTTCTCTGTCTACACTCGTTGACAGATCTTGGTTCCAAATCCTCATCTTGTTGCATTATTTCAACTGCAACATTATAGGAAAAAATATTATCCACCATAATATTATTTCGATTCCACCTTTTTCTCGTCTAGACATAATTTATAGAGATTTCTTTATTCTCATTATTTTTAAGTACATGGACCTCCTTTGTGGTGTCATCATTTATTATGTCTCGGAGCTCTTCATGAGCAATTGCCTCTACATTATGATCATCGATTCCTTTCTTTTTCTGAGGATTTTTATCCTTGAACCATCTTCCACGTTTTAAGTGTGGTCCAGACTCATTTGCCTTAACATTTTGTTCTATAGGGACATCAACTCGAACTTGAGCATTAGCAGCTGGGATATATGATTTGGTAAACCGTGGAAGGTTAGTAAATGCATCCGGTAGTTGATTTGCAATATTCTGCAAATAAATTATCTTTTGAACTTCTTCTCACATTGATTTATTCGAGGATCTAATTGAGACAGTGAAAGTGAATTTCAATCTATCTCGTTTCCCAACTGCTTTTGTTTTTCCCCTTAATGTTGGGTATACTGATTCATCAAAATGACAATCAGCAAATGTTGCCTTAAATAAATCTCCTATTCTAGGTTTCAAATATTTTACAATAGAACGAGATTCATACCCAACATATATCCCCAATGTTCTTTTGGGACCCATCTTTTTGCATTGTGGTGGAACAATTGAAGCATATACCGAACAATGAAAGATTCTAAGATGGAAAATATTTGGCTCCTGACCAAAAACCAATTGTAACGGAAAGATGTCATGATAACTGGTTGGCCTTATGCTTAAGTGTTACTGCATGCAGAATAGCATGCCTCCAAATCGAAACAGGAAATTTTGTTCTCATCAACAAAGGTCTAGATATCAATTAAAGACTTTAATCAATGACTCTGCTAAACCATTTTGAGTATTAACATGTGCAACATGATGTTTAAATGTTATTCCGGTGGACAAACAATAATCATTAAATGTCTGAGATGTAAACTCACCAGCATTATCAAGACGAATTATTTTTATTGCATAATCTGAAAATTGTACTTTTAACCTTATTATTTGAGCCAACAGCCTTACAAAAGCCATATTACGAGTTGATAATAAGCACACATGAGATCATATTGTAGATGCATCTATCAAGACCATATAATATTTAAATGGTCCACATGCAGGGTGAATAGGTCAACATATATCACCTTTTATCCGTTCCAGAAATGTAGAGGATTCAACCCCAACCTTAGTCAATGATGGTTTGATAACCAACTTTCCTTGTGAACAAACAACACAAGAGAATTCCATTGACTAAAGAACATTTTGATTCTTGAAAGTATGTCCATGTGAATTCTCAATTACTTTGGCGCATCATATTATAACAGGAATGGGCCAATCGGTTGTTCAAATGATAAAATTATCAGAATCAATAAACCTTTTGTTTACTAAGGCATGTGATTCAACTGTACCAATATTTGTATGGTACAACCCCGAAGAAAGTGCTGGCAATTTTTCATGTATGATTTTCTTATCTGCATTTATTGTAGTAATATAAAGATATTCCACCTTTCCTTCATTCGCAGTCTCAACATGATAGCATTTTGACGAATAACCTTGAAACTTACCAAGTTTCTATGAGACTTACTACAATACAATGCATTATCAATTATCAATAATGTTCCTCCAGGTAGTAATAAGGTCGCTCTTCCAGAGCCCTCAATCAATTTTGTACTATCGGATATCGTATTAAGATATTTCTTTTTCATTATCAAACGAGAGAAATACTTATTTTCTCTTAGTATCATATGAGTTGTGGCACTGTACAAAAGACATATATCTCCACTACTCATCTTGGATCCAACTGAAGACTGGAAATTTTTATTTATCTTCACAAGAATAAAAAATACATAATAAGAAGTACGAAATTTTAGCAAAAGAATTCTTAAGTACATAAACTTTAATTAAGACATTAAAAAAACATAAAAACATTATTCATTTCCTAGTTCAATTATCAATCTCACTTGTGATCCCCAAAGAAGTCCTCAGCTTCCAGATGAGTAATATCATCGAACCCATCAAAAGCATCATCTTTCAATTCTAAGTTAGCCTCAACATTCTCATTATATTTTTGAGAAGATCATCCCTGAATATCATCTTTGAGAGTCAAATGTGACTCTACTGGGCTTTAGAAGAGGAGGCGCCACCTTTTTTTACTTTTCCTTTAAAGGAATTTTGATACAATGTGACGAAATGCTCAGGTGCCCGACATTTATTTTTTCCAGTGATCTTTAAGGTCACAACGATGACAGTGATGCCTTTTTCTTTAGAAAGATTATTTTGAGAACCTATATTGTTCTCTCTTTTGTTATGACCACCACCTCGACGATTATTATATCGTCTTTTGCCTTTGTCACACCCGTGCACATTGTCATGGCCCAATTATTCTGTCTTATTCCTGACTGGCCATGTGCTTCAACTGCGTGTTCCTCCGGTAATGGATCACTTTCAGCGGGACTGGCTTCGTGATTTTTTATCAAAAGGTCATTATGTTGCTCACCCACCAGAATGCATGAGATCAATTTAGAGTATTTTTGAAAACCTATTTCACGATATTGCTGTTATAATATTATATTAGAGGCATAGAAAGTAGTTAGTGTCTTTTCCAACATGTCCTCATCTTTTATTGTTTCCCCACATAATTTCAATTGAAAATTTATTCTATATACAACAAAATTATACTCAATTAAGGTTTTATAATCTTAAAACTGTAAGTGCATCCACTCATAATGAGCCCTTGGCAATACCGTTGCCTTGAGGTGGTCATACCTCCCTTTCAAACATATCCATAATTCAAGTGGATGTTTCACGTTAGGTATTCAACCTTCAGGCTTTCATCAAGATGATGACGAAGGAAAATCATAGCTTTCACTTTATTCAGACTCGATGTCATATTTCCTTCGATTATACTCTCACCAATAGCCTTAGCAGTAAGGTGAAATTCAGCATCAAGTATCCATGACAAATAATTCTTTCCAAAAATATCAAGTGCCACAAAATCAAGTTTTGACAAATTCGACATGATGAAAACTACATAAAATAATCGAGTTGATATTATAATGTTGGTTTCTTTATAATAAATTGTAAATAATTATCAAATGATAAAGTATAATATGATTATATTATAAATTATATGTTACATGAATGCACATTGATTGTCTTAAAAACATATAAACTAATGACATATTGAAACAGTAGATTTAATATGTAATTTTAATTGTTATACAGTATTAACGTCATTTTTAAAGAGTTTTAAGTCATATTTAATACAATAGAATTCGTTTTAATGACACACACCAGTATATTATCATAATGTATGAAAATAGTTATTTTAACTAGCATGCTATCATATTACTTTAGTAATTAATTTGAAGTTATAAGTTAGTAAATAACATAACAATATAAATCTATAACGTATTGATTATTATGTCAAATAAAGTATCATAATAATAGCTAAATCAAGTTATATATGCAGTAGTTAAACTATAGATTTACATTTATGCAAGTCTTATTATAGATGTTATAAACACACAAATATATAGCTGACTCTAAAAGAAAGTTGGTTAACTTTTTGGAATTAATTTCAAAATAAGTATGTCTCAATTGGTTAGAGACTCGTGCTGATAACGTGTTGTAAAACGAGGAAAAAAATACAAGAATACACAAAAACAATAGTGGTAGACAAATATTGATGGAAGTATAGAGTAGAGAATACTATTTCAATTCTTTAAGTGTGTCATTCACAAGGGTGAAGTATACCTTTTATAAGATGTAAAATCATCCGTTTACAACGCAAAATAAATTACGTTAGAAGACATTAATTAAGTGATACATTAATAGGACATTACATTAGAATTAGATGAACAGAAACATCCACACAATTAAGTGGATTTGTAACAGGTCCATCAATATTCATTACTTTAATATTTATCTACCCTACCTCCCAACCCATAGTTACAGTTTCTCTTCATTGAATCATTTTATTCGTGTAATAATAACTCTAGTATTAAATAATTGAATTTTCAGTTGTTTTTTCGTGAATTATTCATGTATGAGGTGTCTGTGTCAATTGAGATGCATGCATATATGATCAATAAATTTATGCGAAATTTTTTAAAACAACAATATTTTGACATTTAATAAGATCCCTTAACAATACTTTCAATATTTATTAAAACTGACAATATTTTAGTTTGTTATGGATTTGTTTGTGTATTTTTTATTTTATTTAATTAGAAAGAATATAAATCTTTAATATTAGAATGGAGAAAATCGTGGGAGAAGACATTTCTAAAAAGGTAAAAATCGCTTAAATCTCTAATTACTAATTAGTTACAATTGAAAAAAATATGAAGTGTCATATCTCTCTTGTGTATCTAAACACCTTTCATCATTGTTCTACATACTTTCAATATTCATTTTCGAATAACTCCATTGAAATTGAATTTATGTTTTCATTGATTTGTCACTTTTGTTGGATAATTTTTTTTGAATTAATCAATTTTTATTCAAATCCCGTTATCGATTTTCGATTCTCCATTGACAATTCTCATTCTTCATAAAAGTCAAGTCGATTGATCATCATTTATGGACAAATCTTCTGTAAGAATTTTTATTTTTATTTGTCAAGAGTCATGGATTAATTGTAAAAAGAAGTCCATCATCCTTCTCTCCTAAAAAAATATAAAATTGCATAACGATTAAAATTATGTGCATCGTGTTAAAGTTTAAAATTGTATCTGCTCATCATCGTTTTTCTTGAAAAAATCAAAATTGTTAATATATCTGGGAAGCAATTTTGAGATAAAAAAGTGAAGCAATTCATTATTGATGTTCCTACAAAATTCAAAATCGTGATTGATCAAAGAAAATAATTGAAATATACAATCAACTCACATTTATTTTTCTAGATATGATCAATCTCGTATTATCTCAAAGAATTCATCAAAATTAGTGGTGATGCAACATGAGAGTAGATTTTTGAAATTTTTTCAAAAACAATTTGTCACGATCCAAATCAGGCCGCGACTGGCACCCACACTTACCCTCCTATGTGAGCGAACCAACCAATCTAAACCTTAACGTTTCAATATAATATCAACAGAAAGTAATGCGGAAGACTTAAACTCATTAATAAAAATCAATTCAATAAATTCTAAAAACTCAATAACTATTATTATCCCCAAAATCTGGAAGTCATCATCACAAGAACATCTACTTCAAATTACTAAATCTAAGAGTATCTAAGAAGCTAAAATATATAAACAGAGTCCATGCCGGAACTTCAAGGCATCAAGACATGAAGGAGAAGATCCAGTCCAAGCTAGAAGCGTTAGCTCACCCTGAAATCTGGTGTGACGAAGACTGACTAGAGTTGCGGTTGAGTTGAAGATGACGGTACATTTGCTGCACTCCACAAATAATCAAAAAGAAAACATACAAGTAGGGGTCAGTACAAAACACAGGTACTGAGTAGATATCATCGGTCAACTCAAAATAGAAAATAGTATATATCAGATAATATCATAGAATCAACTACAATACTCAACATGCGGCATTTACAATTACCATAACCCTTGGTCGCAACACCAAGCTCATCAATGAGGACTCACGCCTCCCCATCATACTCATTTGGGAATTAGTTTCATTAAATTGAGTATATTAACATATTTCAAGATTCATTCTCTTTACTAATCCTGGTGTCGGAACGTGACACCCGATCCATATATACTATCCTGGTACCGGAACGTGGCACCCGATCCATATTCTATCCTGGTGTCGGAACGTAACACTCCGATCCTCATATACTATCCTGGTACCGGAACGTGGCACCCGATCCATATTCTATCCTGGTGTCGGAACGTGACACTCCGATCCTCATATACTATCCTGGTACCGGAACGTGGCACCCGATCCATACTCTATTCTAGTGTCGGAACGTGACACTCTGATCCTCATATACTATGCTGGTACCGGAACGTGGCACCCGATCCCCTAATCTCACTACTTTCGTTCATCAAGCCTTCTTTCATACTAAGACATCATCATTAACAAAGTAGATTAGGGTTTCTTTTTTCAAGATTTAGGATTCAATAGCTTCATCATGCTTATTTTATCACAATTATATAATCACAACATGCAAACACATAATTTAGCATATAGAAGGGTTTACAACACTACCCAATACATATCATTCGCTATTAAGAGTTTACTACGAATAGTATAAAAACCATAACCTACTTCCACCGAAGATTAGTGATCAAGCAAGCAAATTCCCCAAAGCTTTGTGTTTTCCTCTTCTCGTTCGATCCTCTCTCTCTCTCTTTGTTCTTTCTATTTTTTTTTATTCAAACCCTCTTTCTTTTACCCTAATTAGCATATAATTAAGAATAAAAGATGGCAATAATAACCCACTAATTTACTCAAGGTTACCTCTTCTAACCCCCAAGTAATTAGACTTATTAACATTAACCCACTAACTTTATAATTAAAGCAGGAATAGTCAAAAACGTCCCTTAAAACATTAAAGAAATCCGACTCAGCCTGGGATTACGCAGCCTATGACGGCCCATCGTGCCTGCGACGGTCCGTCCTGCTGCTCCGTCATAGAGTTCAGAGACTCAATTCCCTTAAGAAGTCTGTGACGGTCCGTCCTGCCATTCCGTTACGAAGTTCGGAGAGTCGATTTCAGTACCCATTTTTCAGAATTTCTAAGTGTTTTGGAACGAGACACCCTCGACGGTCCGTCGTGCCCATGACGGTCCGTCGTGGGTTCCGTCGTCTCAGCCAGTTTTTTCCAGAAATAAAATCTGCTGCTCAAAACGACTAAACAGGTCGTTACACAATTTTATTGTTGTGATATTGTACATTGAATAATCGAACTACAAATTAGTTTGGATATAAATTTGATGATATTATATATTGAATTATTAGAATATAAATTTACTTTAAATATAACCTTGATGATGTTATCCCTATTTTATATTGAATTATTATGACTTATATATATATATATATATATATATATATATATATATATATATATATATATATATATATATATATATATATATTGAATGATTGGAGTATAAATTTGATTGGAATACAAATTTGTTTAACAATTATAGACAACAATTTATAGAATACAATTTTTAAAATATAATTTTTGAAATACAAATTAGGTTAGAACACAACTTTTTCTTAAATTAAAAGTTACAAATAAAAGTGAATAATGAATTTAATCGACAGTTAGGAAATAACTTTTTGAATACAATTTTTGAAATACAACTTTTAAAATATAAAATCAGTTTAAAATATATTTTTTTATTTAATTAAAAGCTAAAAATAAAATTACACGAGTACAAATAATTGTAATACAACATACAAAATACATTTATTTTGAATACAAATACGGTTAATTACTGGATTTAAACATAGCATACAAAATGATTAATTTGAATGCACATGGATACAATATTCTTAAATAAATATAATATTATTGAAAAATATAATTAAAATATAAAAAGTATAACATATATACTAATATGAATACAATTTAAATAAGAATATATATCATTTTAGTCGTCTATAATTTCATTTAAATAAATACAATATTCTAAAAATACAATTGACATATAAAAGATATAACTAACAATACTAATATGAACAAAAATTAGGTATGAAATTAGATAAATTATATATTAACTAAAATTGAAAAAATGTAAACACAAAAATACAAAACCTACCCTAAATAGTAACGAGATATACTTAAAAAATCATACTCAAAACGAAATTTACTAAATAAATAATTCTGAAGTTGAATAAATTTGGACACAAAAATACATAAATGGTCAAATAAAATACAAATCGAAACTAATTTTTTTAATATTAATCCAATAAATACAAATCAATAGAAAGTTATCCAATTAAATGAGAATATGATGCAAATATTTTATTTGATCTTTTTCCATTTTAATAATAATAAAAAAAAATTGAAAGAACAAGAGGGACAATATACTATATTTTAGGAGGATAATTACAAATATATAATTTGCTATAAAAATAATATATGAGAGAGAACATGTGATTAATATGAAATAAATTAGTAACTAAACTAGAATACATTATACTTTTTAAAATATTGCTATATGACATCTTTAACAATTATTTTAAAGTGTTGTTGTTTTTAACAATTATGTTTGAAATTTTTACTACTTCAAACCAAAAAAATCTAACTAAACCAACGATTTTTTTTTCGTTTTATTTGGATTTGGCTTTAGAAATGTAAAAACCAACTAAATTAGTTTAATTTTAATTTTAATCAATAACCGATTTAAATCGAATCATGAATTGACTCGGATTAATTTTATTACCCTATAATATAATAGTTTTGTATTAGTTATCATGTTCTAGGGTAAATTTCATAGATGTTTATATAGAATTGTGTTTTTTAAAGGTTGAAGCAATAATAATTAACAAATTAACATTAAAATATTTTAATGTAATGCTTAATTGAATTGTAGAAACTGTAACTCAGCCTTGTCTTGTTTCTACTACCGGAATTATGTAAAGTAATCATTCACTTTATTTACATATTTATCTGGGTAATAATGAACCTGAAACTACATAGAGTTTTCCTTCTCATGTTCTTATGGAAATTTAGCATTTGTTTAGTGTGAAATTCTTAATAACACTTCGAATGATTGCTAATTATTTTATTTTTGTCGCATGTGTTACCATCCGAGCATATCTCTCTTGCATTTCATCGAGCTGAGTTTCTTCGGGTCAGCCCCTTCTTAGTTCGAGTCAAGGGAACTTGCGAACAGGGTTTAAGAACTGATTTTAGGCCCCAGAAAGCCCAAAAAATGGGCTGTATAATTTTTGTATACATATTATATACACTGATATACATGGCGAGAAATATTGATTTGCAGGTAAAAATGCAAAATACAGGTCTAAGGCGAAATACAAGACCGAGTTGAAATACATGGTTATATACAACAGATTTGTGAAAATATACATCGTATACACTGATATACATCCAGTGTATATAAAAATGGGAATTGAGTTAAAACCCAAAAGTAGCAGCGAATCTGACCCAAAAAAGGCCCAAATTCAGTCTCTCCCTCATTCTTAAATTATTTATAGGAAAAATAACTTAAATACACAACTATAAGTTTAGTATTCTCTAATTTTTCCTTCGTTTTTTAAATATTACATAATCCCTTTGTTTAAATTTTAGTAGAAGTTTAGAGATACATAACCTTCTTTCTCCTATAACACACATTTCCCCAATATCATGCCTATTTTTTCTCTACTAAAACACTTTTGAATTTTAACTTATTAATTTTAATTAAAAACGTTTCACAACATTTAATATGAAACTTTGAATTTCAAAATTCAAAAAAATTGAAATTTCTGAAAATTGGACCATTGTTCGCTGGTTCTTCTTCTTCCTCCTCTTCTTACTCCATCATCCGTCTATAGTTCTTCTTTAACTTAATCCATCATCTGTTCTTATTTTCTTCTTTTTTTCTTCTTGTTCATTACTATATTACATCAGCCGTCTCTAGGTCTTTTTTTTCTTCTTACTCCATCATCCGTTCTTCTTTTCTTTTCTTTGTTTTTGTTCATTGTTCTATTACATCATATTAATGAATCCTTTTACTAATAGAAGAATTTATGATTCGGACGATGAAAATTGGAAAGAAAATATAAAAAAGTCTTTGCATGATCCTATGAATGTTCGGAAGGATTCAAACAAAGATTTTGGTGAATCATCTAAATCAAAGGTTGACAAAATACACCAAAAAAAGTGAAAAGAAGCAGCAACCATTGTTGTTGAAATTAGTAAAAATTTTAGTAAAGGAATCCCATATGTATCATGAATTTTTGAAAATTGTTATCATGTATCAGACAATAAGTTTAATACACAAGTACTCAGTGTGTTATAGTGTGTTAGTCGATGCATTGGTACATGAATTAGATATGTATCATATGATTTCCTTTGTATCAAGAGTTTTTGAAAATTGTTATCATGTATCCATCAATAAGTTTAATAACTGCGCCATCAAGTGTGCTTGCTGATACATATCGACTCAATGTGTTATAGTGTTTAGACAATGCATTGATACATGAATTTGATGTGTATCATATGATTTTCTATGTATCACGAGTTTTTGACAATTGTTATTATGTATCAGTCAATAAGTTTAATAACTGGATGTTCATAAAAATGTCTTCAAACTAGATGATATAATCTTGGATTTTCAAAATTTGAAATTGTTATCCATTACATGTTGAATTAATGCTTATTAATGAACTGTTATCGTAATTTAAGCTGATTTAGATAACAAATTTAAATGTTCCGTTTTTTCTCCCTTTTAATCTTAACAGTTTTAAGTTACTGTGTATCATTTACCATGTATCACAACATACTAATGTATCACGCCACAACAATTTTAAGGGATTATTAGTAAATACTAAATTTGTCGGGACAGAATGTAATTATTGTATTACACTATGGGATTCCTTAAATTTATACTTATTTATATGTGATTATTTATTGTTTGATGTTTATTAACTCTAACTTTATAATTGTTTATGAACTATTTTTTTTGTGTTTTGTTATTTTAACAAACTTCATTTTATCAACTCTTGCATTGTTTACACACTTCAATATTTTAGTCAAACTTTCACTTGTTTTTATTAAAAGATACTCTCTTTAATTAATTTAATTGGTTTAAGTTATTTTCTTTGAATAATAAAATATTCTAATTAATCTAATTTTAATCAACTTTAATCATTTGTAATTAAAATAGGAGCGTGGAGGGGTGGGGGTGGGGGATTGTGATTATTTATCGTTTGTTGTTTATAATTAGCTCTAAGATTTGTTAATTAACTTTAATCAATTTCTCAAAAGATGAACTATTTCTTTTTGTTGTTTTGTTTTAACAAATTTCATTTTATCAACTCATGTATTTTTTACACACTTAAATATTTTAATCAAAACTTTAACTTGTCTTTATTTAATTTAAATGATACTCTCTTTAATTAATTTAATTGGTTTAAGTTATTATCTTTGAAATAATACAAAATAAATACTAAATAATCTAGTTTTGTTAAAATTTAATCATTTCTAATTAAAATAGGAGGGGGGAGGGTTGTGATTATTTATTGTTTATTGTTTATCAACTCTAACTTTAAAACTGTTAATTAACTTAATCGAATTCCCAAAAAGATAACTATTTCTTCGTGTTGTTCACAAATAACAAATTTTATTTTTATCAACAATATTTTAGTCAAAACTTTCACTTGTCTTGGGAGATAGTGGGGTTAAGGGATAGGGGGTATGGAGGGAGGGGGTAGGTGTTTACGTCCCTACTTTATTCAAATAGAGAGAAACGTCGCAGTGACTCAAAAAATAATTAATTAACTTAAATTTAAAGAATTTAAAGAATAATTTTTTTTAAAAAAAAAAAGAGTCGCCACCTAATTTTAGGAAAACTAGGAAACTAATTAAAGTGATCTATGATACCATTAGATTTTAGGTAAGGGTTCAGGTTATTTCGAAGAGAAGATGCTAGGCATCCTTCGAAATCCACAAGTGTGGATCCCGACTGAATTCATTTTTTTTTCAAATTGAGGAGGAGATGAAAACAATATACAAGTACAGTGAACATGCTATATACACAAATAATAAAATAAAATAATAACATAAGATACGGTTTAAAATTTGCCTAACGTAAATATATACAAAATAATACATAAATAATATAATTCAAACTTTGTTTCTAGTTGGGGCTTTTGTTTGTGGGTTTGGCGTGAGTATTGCTGCCCGTTTTTTGGCTGCGGAGATGTAAAAGAAAAGTATAAACGGGGTGGGGTTTTGGTGGATCTCGTTGGGGTCGGTTTTTGGTGGCTTGTTGGGTGCTCTTTTAGCTATTGTTTGGTGGTTGTTTGGTTGCAGATCTGGTGGAGGAGCTGACGTCGCCGGAGTAAAGTGGTGGACGAAGGCGGATTGGGGGCTATTTGGTTGAGGTTTGGAGAGAGTTGCTAGTAGTAGCAGTAAAGAATATAGGAGTGAGATTTGGTGGAGTGTGGGTTCTTTGTTGGTTCAAATGGTGGTCGGAAAGGGGTTTTGGGTGGTGGACTCGTCGGATTTCGGCAGAACTTTGGTGAATTAACCATCGGAAAATAATGAACAATAAAAGGATCTCTTAAACCCTAAAAATCTAACAATAACCTTAAATTTTATCCATCACCCTCTTAACTTAGTGAGTCAATTAATCTATATATAGAAAATTGTTAAAAATGAGCCTAAGTTATGGGCTCGAGATTGTGGCCCAAAAATTGTTGGTTGATGAAATATTTGTGTATGCAAATTGTATTTATATTTACATGAATTTTTAAATTGTGCAAAATATTAAAATGAATATTAACTGATGTAACAAATAAAATGAATATTAAAATAAAACATAATGAATGTAACTAATGACATGTAAAAATGTAGTTTTAAAATAAACTAGTAAAAGTTCTAAATTTTGATAAATAAGGATAGTTATCAGTAAACTTATTTAAAATTATAAAAAATCTTTTTGAACTATTAAGTAAATAGAACTTAAAAGTTGTGAATTTTGAAAAAGTTAGGTCGAAATTGGGTGTCAACAATAGGGGGAGGGGGTTAGGTAGGTGGAGTGTTATGGAGGGGTAGGGAGAAGGGAGGGGTTAGGGAGGGGTAGGGGGTAGGGAGGGGTTAGGGGGTAGAGAGGGGTAGGGGGTAGGGACGGGTAAGGGGTAGAGAGGGATAGGGGAAGGGAGAAAGGAAGGAGGGTTGGGAGGGATAGGGCGGTAGAAAAGGGGGTAAGAAAGGGTAGGGATAGAGAGGGGTAGGGGTAGGGGGGAAAGGAAGAGGGTAGAGAGGGGTAGGGCGGTAAAAAGGGGGTTGGGAGGTAGAGGATTAGAGGTAGGGAGGTAGGTGGGGGTAGGGGTGAAGATATAGGGATGGGGAGTAAGGAGGTAAGGATGGGGGTAAGATGGAAGATAGGATAAGGGGGAAGGGGGTATGTGTAGGGGGTGGGGGATTAGGGAGGGGGGATAAGGGAAAAGGGTAGGGGGAGATGAGGATGGGGTAGAGAGGGCGATGGGGGTAGGGAGAGAGAATGAGGGGTAGAAGGGGGTTAGGGAGGGAGGGGGTGGGGGTAGGAGGGAGGGGGTGAAGGGTAGGTAGGGGTAAGGATGGGGGGGTAGGGAAGGTGGGGGGATAGGGCAGGAGGAGAGATAGGGGGTAGGGGAGGTCTACATATGTACACACACATACACACAATGCATATAAAATTGACAAGCCTAACATATGGTGATATGGAACATAAATTTTACACATACATACACACAAATATAACATATACATTACAAATTGAAGTAAATATACAAACATAATTTTCATAAAAACTGATGATTTAGTCCCGTGATTTATACAATGACGGTGATTTACACAAATCATAAACTTCATGACAAATAAAATATAGATGTGGAGCGCAAATAACAAAACTATAGTTATAGAATACTATTATTATTATTATCTTTACTATTCATAAAAAATTCTCTTACTATATTTTTATATGCAATATGTAATTTAGTTCTTGAAGAATCGGACATCAGGGGTCGTTTGGGCGATGTTGGTTAGGAATGACCAACTGAGTTATTCATGTATTAAAAAAGACTAAATACATCAAATCTCCCTAAATTTGTCCGTAAAACTCGCTTTAGCATCATAACTTACGGATGTTTAAATACCCCCTTAAATAACTTTTAAATGAACTAAATACCACCTTACACATACAATACCAGTTTCATAATCAAAAGGTGATGTACACTCGCGCCACGTAAGCGCCACCTCAATGACACGTATATAACACATCTGATTATGAACAAATTTAATTTCATTTCTTTTTTCTTTTCCATATCTTTTTTTTTTCTCATTTTCACGGTTGACTACATCTTCTTCATTGTTTCATATTATTCATTATCTCAATAATCAATACAATACAATACAAAAGTAATTGTTACCCTTCGCAAAAATTCAACATCAACAACATAGTTTTTAAAAATTTAATGAACATTGTGTAAAACGGTGAAATGACTATACACCGGCTAGTGTTGTAACGACAATATTAAAAAAATTATAATCATCGTTGGATCTGGGTTTGTTGGTGCTACTCTTGCTCATACTGTTGGCAAATTTTATTTTCAATTTCATTTTTTGTTGTTAACTTACCATTTTTCCATAATTTTATTTGCAAGTTTTTGAAAGTTAAATTTTAACAACCATGCTTGCTCTAATGAGAACCAACAACTGCTTCGATGCTAATCACCGAGGTTATTATTTTTATAGTAGGCTCGAAATCGATAGATTTGATGACGAGTCGCCTGAAAAGCAAAAAAAATGATAGAAAATAAAAAAAAAGAGATGAATAGAAGAAAGCCAGAAAAGGGTATGGCTTTGTCCATAGTTTGGTGAAATTTCTTAGCAAGATTTGGTGGTCTCACGGCGGCTGATCTCTCGCAAGAGCTTTCAACGTTAGGGGTTGGGGTAAAGTTTGGCAATGGAAATTGGAGTCAAAGAGGGATGATAAAACATTTTGAGAGGAAAGCAAAGATGGTACAGGTTGCTGAAAGAAGACAAAGTGGAACCCACTTATCTTTCCTTTTTCATTTTATGCTATTTACGCGCTTAGAAATTTTGTATTTGTCACGTGAGCCTTTAAGGTGATATTTAATTCACTTGTAAGTTGTTTAAGGGGGTATTTAAATATACATAAAGTTGCAATATTAAAGTAAGTTTTGGGGACAAGTTCGAGAGAAATTTTATGTATTTTCCCATTAAAAAAAGAAAAGTTAGCTAACTAGCTAAAATTTCTAACATAATTATTAAAAATAACTTTGTTTTAGAATAATTATTAAAAATATCAATATGTTAATTATATAGAAAAGCGTATTATAGTATAATTCTTTTATCTTTATTTTATTTCTCAATTCAGGCACACCTTTGCCTTATTTTTATTCTATTATTCGGTGGGGAAAAAAACTTCATTACCCACCTTTTTAGCCAAATTCTCTCATTTCTCTTCCTCGCGTTTCTTTAATTTTCTCTCACTTCAAATAACATAAACCTTTTCTTGTTTAACGTTCGTCAATTTTTTTTGAAAAAAGGCTCCAATATGCCATCGAACTTTCAGAAAAGGCTCATTTACGTCATCAGTTAGAATTTTGGCTCATTTATGCCATTACCGTTAAAGAAAAGGCTCAATCATGCTATTAATTTTTTAACGGTGATTTTACAAAACCATTTTTGACACGTGACCAATTATAATTTGGCCACATCATCAAATGATGACGTGGCCAATTATAATTCGGTCACGTCATCAATTATTTAATAAAAAAATCACAAAAAAATTAATTCAATTTTTTTTCAGAATTATGATTTTTTTTAAAAAAATTAATGACGTGATCGAAATATAATTGATCACGTGTCAAAAATAGTTTTGCAAAATCACCGTTAAAAAATAATGGCACGAAATGAGCTTTTTTTAAAATAATAATGACATAAATGAATCAAATTTTTAACTGATGACATAAATGAGCCTTTTATAGAAAGTTCAATGACATATATGAGCCTTTTCCCATTTTTCTTTAAAGAAATCTCAGAAATTATTCAAAGCATTTTCATTTACAGATAAAGAGAAACACAGTGTCATCAAGTATCTTTTAATATTTTCGGCATATTGTGTATTTTTTATTTTGCAATTTAAACCATGTATGATCTGATTTTTTTGTGATTTATTTTTGTATTGAAGATATAGTAATAATCCACAGTAACATTCATGTATACATTACTCAAGGATCTTTCGAAGATGTAGGCTCTCCGACTAAATGACCGAAGAGAGCAAATCTTAATTTCGACATGATTCCACCCACGCAAGTTATTAAATCAACAGACCAAAAACAAGAAGAATGCAGGTGTGGAAGAAGTTTATGAAATTATAGTAGATCAAATGATGAAATTGTTGTTTTGGCGGTGACATGTAATTATAGGCTTCGTACATGTCACTGTCAAGACATAGTAGGCTAATAAATTTCATCTTTAATGAATATATTTTGTATCTAAACTATCTTTTTTATCAAAGAATTACGGGTGCTGAAGAAGTTTATGAAATTGTAGTAGATCAATTCGATTAACATATGAAATTTCATATTGTGTTTTGTTGGTGACATGTAATTGTAGCCTTCATACTATATTTTCTCTTATTGATGCAATTTCATTATCTTTCTTGCTTCGCTATATCAAAACATTTAGCAAAATGAAAAGTCATATAATATATTCCGAATATTTTTTTATTGGATAAATTGAAATCGAATTGATAACGATAAAAAAATTGATAAAAGAATATCTTATTGGTTTGTTATTGGGTTAGCACATTTAAAAATTGAAAATCGATAAACCCAAATCAATAATATATAAAATCAAATCGAACCGACCGATGCACACTCCTAGAGAAAAGTGATGCCGATTTTTATTTGGAATGTAACTGATAAAGAGTTTCTGTGATTTTTACCTTATTTGAAATATTTTCTCTCCTGAATGTTGCCATTATATTATTAACTGATTGTACTCTCTCAAATTAAGCAAATAAAAAAAATACGTAAATCAGCAATATAATAATTAAAATATTGATATTTTAATAAATATTGATAATACGATTATGAGATCCTGCTAAGCGCTAAAATATTGTTACTTCAAAATTTTCCTTATTAAAAATAGCATAGTAAACCTCAAACGATCAGAAAATCTAATCTTCACATAGAATCTAGTACTTTATACCTTGTTGATTGTTTTTTTGTTCTTTTTTTTTTCTCAGCATAAATCATAGCATTGATAATATTATTTTTTGTTCATATTTTTCTTTTTCACATTATAAATTATGAAAAACTATACTATTTATGTTTGGTAGAATTGTAGAAGATAAAATAACTAATAAGTAAATAAAATCATATATATTTTGCTATATATATAATTAATCTCACACACACGTGTACACACACATATAATCAAATCAAACAGCAAATTGAGTCAATTCGAAATTTTTTTGACTAGTGGTTGGTATGACTTGGTTTGATGTTGAAAAAAAATCCAACTATATTTGGGTTGGGTTGGTCTTAATTTTAAAAAAAAAACGAGACTAAATCAACCCGACATTATATATATAATTTTAAAACTTTATTTTACACATAAAAGTATTTACTTTGATATAATATGTGAATATTTTTTTATACTTTTTCATCATTTTTATCATTTAATATATTATTTCAAGTTTAAAACTTAGAATTTTGGATGGTTCCATAAAGATTATAGTCCACATGTGTTGGTAACTATAATAAATGTTAGGTTATTAGTATTTTAATATTAATATTTAACATATTAAATTGCTTTATTTTGGAGTTATAAGAATGACTATTGGTAGGCATTTGTGTTTTAAACTACCAATTTAATCATGTTATTCATTTTTGACTTAGTAGTCATGTATTCATTGTGAGATAAAAACATTCCAATAAACATTGGAATGGATAACTTCTACATCATCCATTAGCATTGGTTATCCATCACTTTATTTCATTCTTTATTCTTCCGTTACTCTTTCTAACATATGTAACTCCTATTGTAACCTATGAAACTCCTAAGGTCATTATCTTCACTATTTACTATCTCCATTATCATCCTATTCATTGCTAGGAAGACTTCTTGTAGTATAAATAGTAGTGGTCTTCATTTGGTTTGGTACACACACAAAACACAAGAGAAAACAAAGAGTGAAAGAGTTAGTCTAAAGAGAGTTCTTATTAGTTGAAGGGAGGTGTTCTTTTTTGTGGAGTTTTGGACTCAACTCTTGTCCAGAGTTGTAGAGTTATACTTTGTGAAGACTGTCGTATCCTGGAGGGCACAAGTCAAAGAGGTTTACTGCTGGACCAGTGAAAACATTTGCTGGAGTGGGCTTGAATCTCCTTAAAGAGAGCAAAATATCCGCATCTCAGCCTGAATAGATTAATTTCTTCATTTTGTTTTCAATTGTAATCTTGCAATTTTATTATCTTGTAAGTTTTTTCACTAACAATAAAACTTAAATCAAAATCAAATTTATACTAATGCAAAAAGGAAATCAATTTAACACTAAGAATGACAATAATATTGAATATTTGTTCTTTGATTTTACATTGGTTAGAAAATTGAAATAGTTTATGTAATCTAATTTTAATTTCCTTTAATATTTAGTCATGTAACTAATACTTATTAAACTTATTTTAGCATGATTTAGTACTTTTCAAATTATGATCATTTTCATTATGACTTGTTAATTTGCAATATTTGTTTTACGCAATTATATTATATTATATATATATATATGGATATTTTAGTGTCATTAATCATATAATTGTTTCTTAAGAAACACCTTCGATAGTTGTATTTTAGTAGGACTGAAGAAATATTTAAAATACAAGTAAATTATATGTTTATAAGAATAATTTAGCGGAAAAATTTAAAAATCCAAAAAATCCTAAGGTTGAAAACCCCGAGTTTTATTGGTTTGGTTGGTTTGATTTATATATTTAAAAATTCAAACCAAATGATTTGATTTGATATTTAAAAAACCTGAACCAACCTAACCATGTACACCTTATTAGGATTGAAATTAATAAGGTAAAATGCGAAAGCTAGCAAAGCAAACCTCGAAAGACAACGAGTAAAAAGACAAACGAAAAATATACCAAAAAACACAAAGATTTAACGTGGTTCGGTCAGTCGACCTACGACAAAAGAGATGAACAATCCACTATAAATATGAGACTACAAAAAACAGAGAGAAACAACCTCAATCAATCACTCGGAATACATGGGAGGTTCACACAAGTGATAACATATCAAGTTTGGGACCCATAAATTCTCCTCCTAACCAAAACTCTCAAAGTCCTTAAGACTACATTGTGAAAATTGATTAAGTCAGAAGGAACAAGCCTCTATTTATAGAGTCCTAAACGTTTTCCTACGAGAAAAAGGATTAGTCAATTCAAAATATTTTCCTAAAAGGAAAATTTATTTATAATAAGAAATCAGGGTAAATAAAACCCAACACACTCCTACTCTCATTATGTAAATGTAAGTAACTCCAACTAATTGTATTCGTTATGTTTTTTCACTCTCATGACTCTCTGTGTTCATCAATGTTATTCTATAAATAGGGACATTTGACAATAATGTACACACTTAAATTAATTGAAAAAAAATATGAAAAAAATCCTTATGCTCTCTTTTCTTGTTTCTTTTTATTTGTTTAGTTTAATTTTTATGTTTCTTATTTGTTGTTATTGTAGAACTTTCTATTGTTGTGTTGTTATTATTATTAAGAATTTACCATGAATTGTTGCTTTATATACATTAGTCTAACATGTGATATTTTAATATTCTCATTTGAATATTAAATTTGTGCAATAGTAAATTATTTTTATTTCATGCATTTTTAATCAATTTTACAATTGAAGGTATACTTTATATATATATATATATATCCTATCAAGACAACGATAAATACAAAATTTATATGAAATATTTTAAGTTAAACATGCAATGCACATTCTCATATCTAATTAATGTGGAACTAAATCCTACCTAAATTCATATTGGCATAAACCCAAAAGTCAAAGTGCTTGGAACAAAGTCAAAACTGCGTACACTACACTTACTGTCTTTGTTTCTAAAAATCGAAATATTTGAAAATATTTTAAAATTTGACATGAATTATTAGTTTTACTTTTAAATTATTAATGATTTTAAAATGAATACTTTTGTGTGATCAATCAAACTTAAATATAATCCTCGATTTTGCAACATAAACGAAATACATCTTTAATTTATCGTCAAATTTAGGAATATTTTCATCACTTTTTTTAACTTCTTATTAAAAGCTTTATATTTCTACAAGAATCTAAAATCATTTACTTGTCACATTGCAGATTAAAAATATATTTAAATTTATTTAATCAAATAACTAGACCAAAAATTAAATTAACATTTTACGTCAAATTTAAAAATATTCTAAATACTTTTCTTTTTTTAAAAAAATAAGTGAAAGTTAATTGACCATAATCTTTTAACATGAAGAAAATGAAATTGGGCAGAGACATAAAGTAGATAGTTTGCTCCACAAAGATAAGATTTTTGGTTAGGGCAGTGGTGGACAAACTCAAAAGACGTGGTTCACACTTTGGAGCCTAGTCTACTTGCCAACTTGTGTGTGGCCGTCAACGTCAACGAGAATTATTCGTTTTATTTGACGTGATACTATTTAATTTAATATATTATTTAAGAAAATATAATACATATTTTTAACGGATCGAACTAAATGGGATGGATCATTAAATGATTTAATTGAATATATTTGGTTCTTAAAATTTTGATTAAAATAAAAAATCTATTTTCAATAAATTTTAGTGAGAAAAGTAAATTAACTGAGTGATTTTCTATGAAAAAAATTATATTTGAGTAATTTTTGAGTTGGAAATAAAAGTTCAAATAATTTTCTATAAAAAAGAAATTGGTATATGAGTGATTACCAAAGTTATTACTTATTAGCCCCAGAATATAGTTGCCAACTTGTGTGATAGACGAATACTTTGCCGTTATTTTTTCTTTGTTTTGTTTATTTTCCTTATCCCAACAAACAATGATAAATTGCTAATTGGTTATTTTATTATTCCCAAACTTTTCCTCTATCAAATAATTTTATAATAATTCCTAAGAATAAAGATGTTGCTTATAAATATTAAATAAAGCACATGATACGATTCTTGAAAAATACATGTTACTATAAAAGAAAATCATTCTGAAGTGAAGGTTTGCTAGACATAGCCATGAAGAGTAAGCAAAAGCAAATCTATAATTCCACGTTATATTGCCATTATAAAATTACAGAAAAATGTATTTGAGCTACTATTAGATATATTAAAAAAATAAAATGTGGTTTTCTTAATGTGATTTGACTATTTTTATTTTTATTTTTGTGATGCATCATATTTAAGATGAAAAATAGTAAGACCTCTTAATGATTAATTTACCTAATGCCTCTTAGCATATATTTTCTACATGCATCTTTATTTAAAATATATTTTTCTCTTCCAATATATATTAGGACTGTTTAATTATTAATTCATATAATACTTTATAACATATATTAAGAATTCTTTAATTTTTAAAATAGATTTACTTTCAGGCAAATGATTGGAATCTCAAAGTCATAGAAAAAAGCATGGAATATAAAGCTATGATTCACCTAATCACGTAGCGTTATTCAATAGGCTTTAAAATCGAACTGTGCACCGTATGACTTATTTGAAAGTGGCACTATCAATATTTTTTTTTTCAATATTTAAAATTCAAATTCGAAATATCTAATTAAAAATAAAATAATTTTATCATTACATCATAATTTTTATTTATTTTTGTTTTTCCTCTTGAATTCAGGATCACCTAAAGTCCGAAGTCATATTAATGGTACTTACAAAATAATGTACCAAAAGTCTTATCGTATAAATTAATATTCTCTATCTGTTCAACAATAATTGTTTACTTTATTATTTTGAAATGTCTAATAATATTTTTCTACTTTATGAAAAAAATGAATAATTTGACACTTAATTCTTAATTTACTTATTTGGATAACTATTGTTAAACAAATAGAGTAATACAATTTAATGCAAACATTGGGTTTATGTTTCTATGAATGTATCTATTTTTAAAACTTAGATAGCATTAACAAAATATTTGATATCATTCAATAATTATAATTTTAAATATTGGTTGATATCATTTTCATGAATCTAGCTCTTATTTATTCTTTTTAGCACTTTCTTTAGTCTTTTGTAAATAAAATGAATTATATAAATTTAAATTTAAAAAATATAATCTCTAGCATAACGAGAAGTTAAATGGAAAAGGAGGTAGTTGAAAAAATTAAATAAATAAGTAAAGTAGGTGAAAGAAAAATGGGATTGAAGAGAAGACAACGGACAAAGTTATTAACGATAAAAATGACGAATATTATTAACATTCTAAAGGATTTCTCAGTCGTTCTTTTGTTTAAATGGTTAATTAAAATGAAGTTTGAGGATTAAAATAAAATAAAATCGAGTTGGAATGTCAAAATAAAATTTAGAGCAAATGATCAAATGAGTTCTCAGCCTATTATCGAATTTCCAATTAATACATATCTGTTCTTTGCGGGAGTTTTATTACCCCTGAACTACAGGAGTGAACAAATTAAAAGGAAACAACCTCCTCTACCTTTTAAGATAATAATAAAAATCTTCATATAATGTTCTATTCTCTTCGAACCTGACTTAATGAGATTTTATTGAATATATTATTTAGGAATAAATTAAAAGAATTATACATATGATTGACATTATAAAAATGAAGACCTCTACTAAAAAGACATGAGACTTTTAAAAATAAAAATGAGCTAGATTCATTATGGAAAGTACGTGTGTAAAAGGGTGTACCAACTTCAAGAGAAAAAAGATTCTTGATTTCAGTATTGTACCTTCCAATAAATAACAAGAATCTAGCAATAAAATACTCCTATTAAATTTATTTAAAATTGAATAGGAAATGTTCAGCCGTTAGATTTGAATGTCACCCACCCCAAACACTTGATCGTACGGCCTACGTGGACTGGTATCTAACAGCCGACCCCACTTACCAAATTTTATAGGACCATTCACCAACCCTTACACTTTTAGGAACTATATACATAAATAATATGTTTAAGAAACAAGGAACAATTTACATAATTAAATTATGTATATAATAACTATTAACAGATTTCTCATAAGTATTAAATTTTTTAAAAAATGACAGAAATTTCTCCCTTAAGTTTTTTATTATTATCCTAATAGTTTTACAAATTTTCAAAATTTTAGCATCGAAATAATGTATCAGCGCATCGGATTAATGTATCTTGCGCATCAAATTAATGTGTCTCACGCATCATATTAGTGTATTATGTATAAAATATGTATCAGATTAGTGTATCATGTATAAATATAATGTATTTTACTTAACGATTAATGTATCTTGCGCATCAGATTAATGTATCAACGCTTATATTATTGAACAGTTTGAGAGATTTCTGTAATTATAAACTTAAGAGGATAAATGATAATTTTGTCTTAAAAATATGTGATTTCTGTCATTTACCCTTAAATTAAATTAATGAAGAGCACAATTCATCAATTCTAATGATTTCATGGAGAAGTAACAATCTAATGATTTCGTGAAAATATGAATATTTTTAATGGTTAATTTGATGTGAATATCATATATGATTAAATTTGTATGAGGTAAAATTCATACTTTGATAAACAGATGAATCAGACTATAGCACATGGTTGAATCAAAATCACAGAGATGTAAATCATTCTTACCTCAACTATAGGAAATATCAGATCGTGGCCCCAGACATGACTTATAATCAAGATGCTTACATGACCTCTTTTTAAAAATAAGTCACTTATTGTTGGAGCATCATCATAATAATTTTAGGGCAAATCAACAATCAACAATGAATCTAGCATCGATCTGCTCTCAATTAGCCTTGATCCCAACAATAGGACTAAAAAAACATGCTACTAAATAGCCTTTTTCAGAACTTACGTGCATTCCTTTGAACACTTGGGCATAGAATTCATTTTTTCACGTATAAAAGAGTCCTCTCAGAAAAAGGAAAGGCATCGAAAACTCACTATTAAGATATATCAATTTCTTTTTGGGCATAACATAGATATACACTTAACTAACTTGATCTTAACTGAAAATTATCCACTCGACTTTGAGTATGCATATCTGAACATCTTAACTTATTTCTCTTGTTTCGGTTATATACTCCAACTTAAGCCTCATTTACTTACACTTAATGAATGTATAAATCTAAATGGTTCAGTCAGTAGATTTGTGCATTTGTATTCATTAAGATTTAAACACTTAATTGGTCTGAATACACATTAACCATTAAGATCTTGAATGGAGTCTTAATATCATTAAAATGTATTTTTGTGTGGATAATATTTGTCATCAGTCTATCCACAATCATCAACCACCACCACTAACCACCTCTGTCATCACAACCACTACCATAACAATCACCATTACCATTGTCAACCACATTATTATCATCATCTACTCTACTACCTACCACCTCTGTCATCATAACCATAACTACCGCTAACCACTATCAGTTGTTGTCACGTTTATCCACCATTATAATTATATCCAGTGTCGCTGCCACCCTCTCTTTGTAACTGTCACCTCTATCATCATTACCACCACTACAATCAATTCCTACTACCAACAAACTCCATCATCACAACTAGAGATAGTATCTTAATCATTCAGATATACATTCTGATTCAGACGTATTAAATCTTAATGAAAGCAAATGAGGCCTTACAAAATGATCATTTAGATACCTCTAAAATTTATGTGTCACGTCAGAGTCAGGTCTTCACAAAACACCATGAAACGAGTTAGAATATTTACTTACGAATTGAGATCAAGTTTAGATATCTAGATATACACTCTCAAAATTGAATAGCTTCCTTGTTCATTTGCAAAATTTCAAGTATCATTTATGTGCTTTATGCCTTGTGTCATAAAGGATTCTAAGTGAAGAAGGGACTTCATCTTCTACTCTCTTGTATTTTTCTTCTCCTTTGAGCAACTTAGATTTTGGTATTCAGTATCTACTTTGTTACTTAGATTTTGGTATTCAATATCTACTTTGTTGTTTGAACAAAAAGTAAATAAATTTGATTAACTTCTACTAAATTTAGATAGCTAAAATGGTGATTTTTTTTCAATAAAAAACTTTTCTGAGGTGGGATACCTCTGTGTGAAGAAGTAACTATCACTTAGATACCATTCACATTCACTTCAATTCAACATTAAGTATAAATCATATGATATTTTCTTATTGTGAATCAATCAATGAAATCTCAAGATATTTTCAACATTAAGTATAAATTAAATAGTAATTATTCTTTTGTTTATTGTTCCACTTGGAGTGATAATATCCACTTAGAATTTCCATGTGTCAATATTTACTTCCACACATACCTCCATATATATGGGAAAAAGGTAATAATGATCTTTGGCTTCAAGTGTGAAATTGTGAGGTAATGGATCAAGATAAGCAACAAGTGTTATATACTTTGCCAACCCACAAACAATCCAATCCAAACCATCAAAATCTTCCTAAACTATTCACAATTTTCAGGCTTTGGTTTTATTGAACTATTTACTACAACCATTTCTAAAAAGAAAAATCTTTCAATTTTATGTCCATTGAAATCCAATCCAACACCCATTCATTCCCTTCCATACAAATTTCACCTCATCAATAATACCCTTCTTATTTTTCCCTCTCTCTCCTTATTATTGATAGATCCACTAAGAAAAAAGAAAAAACACTAACACTCTCTTTAGATGATTGTTAGATATTTGTTTTATTATATATTATATTGTTTCAATGAATATAATATTTATATTCTGTATTTTTTTCATCATTATATAGTATCATACATTAACAATTTAAATGACATTTTTATACAAAAAATTGGATATGAGATAGAGCTATTACAAATATATAGGATAAGAATATCGATTAATTTGATTTGATCTTAAGGTTTGTCGGTTATTGATTTGTAGACATGCTAAATCGTTATAGAAACATTGAGATATTGACTTAATTTTTTTTTATCTTTATAAGTTCGATTATTGGTTTAACCATTAAGATTTGATTAAAGAAATCATTGAAAATCACTTAGAAACAAAGTGACAAACTAAAAATCATGCACATGAGTTGATATATTGCATCTTGCTTAAAAACAAACACACTCACATTATAGAATAATCTAGAGTTTGAGACCGTCAGAAATAAAAATATGAAGCTTAACTCTAAGTCAAAGATTTTACATACAAAATAGTGTAAATATAATTACTGAATTTACTATCAAATTACGGGTTAATCCGTGAAGAAAAAAACCGCAAACCGTTAATAATCGATAATCATATAATAAAAAAGAATCAAAATCATTATGAAAATTGCTATACCAATAGCTCATTATCGATAAATTAATAAATTTTTTTCGATTTGAATTATCAGATTCAACTCTTTTCTTTTTTGGTAAATAAAACTTTTTATTTCAAAACCAAAGTGAATCATTACAAAACTAAACACTTCCATCTATACTAGTCCTACTAACCATATAAAAGAAAATAACGGACGCTATGTATAGGAATCAAAACAATCTATCTCGAGCCTAATCAACAATTACTATGACTAGTGTCAGCCTACAAATAATCAACTCAATTTTGAATAACCCTAAAAATTAAATTATTAATATATATTAATAAATAAATAAGATAATAGCGCGATCCTACCAAATCAATAATACACAAAATTAAACTCTGTTATTGTTGTGTAACCATGAAATTAACAAGGTGTAAAACTACTGGTTGATAGAAAAACAAAGATCCAAAAATCTTCTGTTTTTTTCCTCCAAATTTCTGCCTAGTGTCACTCCACTCTTCACCCATCACCACCAGATCTAGTAAATTCCCAAGGAAAAAAATACAATATAATTATGGCTTATGGGAGCAGATAAATAGAAAAAGATTAACTTGCTTGCTGTGGCCTGTGTAGTATCCTCAACCCCAACAACCCATTACAACCACCCACTTTTTTTCTTTTTGTTCCATAAATAAATCAAACCATACACAATCAAATATATATAGTGAAAAACCAAAGCTTTTAGCTTTGTCAACTTTTCTCAATCTTCATCCCTTACTAGGGGTGTTTCTTGTTTTTTCCTTCACAAATCTCGAATTCAATGGAGCGTGCTAGAAAATTGGCAAACAGAGCAATTCTGAAACGTTTGGTTTCACAATCAAAACAGAGTCGTTCTAATGAAATCCCATCACCATCATCATTATACAGACCTTCAAGGTATGTATCTTCACTGTCACCATACACATTTCAGGCTAGAAATAGTGTGAAATCTTTTAATACTCAACAAGTTAGATCAATTTCTGTTGAGGCTTTGAAACCAAGTGACACATTCCCACGCCGACATAACTCAGCCACCCCTGAAGAACAAACTAAAATGGCTGAGTTTTGTGGGTTTCAAAGCCTAGATGCACTTATTGATGCTACTGTACCTCAATCGATTCGTAGTGAATCGATGAAGTTACCTAAGTTTGATGGTGGATTGACTGAGTCACAGATGATTGAGCATATGCAGAAATTGGCATCTAAGAATAAGGTTTTTAAGTCATATATTGGGATGGGGTATTATAATACTTATGTACCACCTGTTATATTGAGGAATCTTTTGGAGAATCCTGCTTGGTATACTCAGTATACTCCTTATCAGGCTGAAATTTCCCAGGGACGTCTTGAGTCCCTGCTGAATTATCAGACCATGATTACGGATCTTACTGGTTTGCCAATGTCTAATGCATCTTTACTAGATGAAGGGACCGCCGCAGCTGAGGCTATGGCTATGTGTAACAATATTCTTAAGGGAAAAAAGAAAACTTTCCTTATTGCTAACAATTGTCACCCTCAGACTATCGAGATTTGTAAGACTAGAGCTGATGGATTTGATCTTAAGGTAGTTACTGTAGATCTTAAGGATATTGATTATAAGTCTGGTGATGTTTGTGGGGTACTAGTTCAGTATCCGGGGACCGAAGGTGAAATCTTGGATTATGGGGAGTTTATTAAGAATGCACATGCTCATGGGGTGAAGGTTGTTATGGCATCTGATCTTTTGGCCTTGACAATGTTGAAACCACCTGGTGAGCTTGGAGCGGATATTGTTGTTGGTTCTGCTCAGAGGTTTGGAGTGCCTATGGGTTATGGAGGCCCTCATGCAGCTTTCTTGGCAACTTCTCAAGAATACAAGAGAATGATGCCTGGAAGAATTATTGGTCTCAGTGTTGATTCAACAGGGAAACCTGCTCTGCGTATGGCAATGCAGACTAGGGAACAACACATCCGCAGGGACAAGGCTACGAGTAACATTTGCACAGCACAGGTACTGAGTGAGCTACTGTTTTCGCTAACATCTATGCTATGCTTTTATTTATGTCTCCTAGATTCTCTATTACACGTCATTTTTATATTGTAGTAGTAGTAAATATTTTAACTTGTTTGAAAAATGCTTACTTTCTGCTTGTATACAATGTTTTGTCTGGATATGAGCAGTGAGGAGTAAAAACAAATCAAAATCTAATTTTCTTGCAAGAGATTATCTAATTCTTATATGTGCATTGGAAGGGGCTGATGCATGACACCATGCACTTTAGTTTCTTTTATTGGCTTATGAAATTGTCCTTTTATTATGAAGGCTTTGCTTGCCAACATGGCTGCCATGTATGCTGTCTATCATGGACCCGAGGGGCTAAAAACCATTGGCCAACGTGTTCATGGTCTTGCTGGAACATTTTCTGCTGGTCTCAAAAAGCTAGGAACAGTAGAAGTTCAGGATCTTCCATTCTTTGACACTGTGAAGGTGAAGTGTTCTGATGCAAAGGCAATTGCTGATGTTGCTACCAAGAATGACATTAACGTGCGGATTGTGGACAACAATACTGTAAGTCTAGCTAATTTTTATTTTAAACTTATCGATACTACCAAATTTATGTTATGATTAAGCGAACCCCCTTTTTTTGTTTCCAGATAACTGTATCTTTTGATGAAACTACTACCCTAGAAGATGTGGACGATCTATTCAAAGTTTTTGCCTTGGGAAAGCCAGTGAGTATCATTACTCCCCTATCCATGCTGCTGGTAGCAACTCAACGTATACATAGTGTATTCTTATCTTTGATGCTGTTAATAGGTCCCGTTCACTGCTCAATCAATTGCACAAGAGGTTGAGAACCTGATTCCTTCTGGACTTACAAGGGAGACTCCATTTTTGACTCACCAAATATTCAACTCGTAAGGCCTTCTTCGATGGTTAACCATCTTTATCCTGTAACCTTATTTTATTGCTAGTTTAATTATTACATTGATGATTTAGGTACCATACTGAGCACGAGTTGCTGAGATACCTCCATAAGCTGCAATCAAAGGATCTCTCCTTGTGCCATAGCATGATTCCTTTGGGCTCCTGCACAATGAAATTGAATGCCACAACAGAGATGATGCCGGTGACATGGCCTAGCTTTGCAAATATTCACCCTTTTGCACCCACTGAACAGGCAGCTGGCTATCAGGTTGCTACTGCTTAAATGCATCTCTGCTTGCAAACTGCAGAAACAGAAGAACTAATCAAGACTTTTACATGCTTTCTTGCAGGAAATGTTCGACGATTTGGGCGCCCTACTGTGTACAATAACAGGTTTTGATTCCTTCTCGTTGCAGCCTAACGCTGGTGCTGCTGGAGAATATGCTGGATTGATGGTTATTCGTGCATATCATATGGTACTCCTCATATCTAAATGAATAGTTTGCTTTCGGATTTGATTTAAGCTCTCTTAATACCTAGCTAATACTTACAAGATTAAGATTTCTAATGAACTTAATTAATATTGTATTTGTGAATCGTTTGAAGAGACAAATTGGTGGGAAAGACTGCACATGCTTTTACTATTACTATCAAACACCGTTCCTTTTATAGTCTGTTATTTTAAAAAAAGTTTCCTTTTTTACTCATCCATTTCAGCAAATCAGGAGATATATATTATCTACTTCCAATATTACCCTTATCATAAGTGACTACATAAAGTATTAGTAGTCAAATTTAGATTTCCAAAGCATAGTTAATATGGGTAATTTAGTAAAACAAATCCTTAATAAATTATTCCTTGAGTGGAGTGTCAAGTCAATATAGGACTAGTAAAAGGGATTGGAGGGAGTACTAGAGAGAATCACCTGTTGATCACCCATTCTTTGTGAAGATCTGTACTTCCATCTAGTTACTACTTGACATCTATTATCCTTCATGGAGTTGTAGAAGGCTATAGAATTTTAATCTTTCAAGAACGCTTGATGTACCATAATGGGATGCTAATGGCCATATGATTATAATTTTTGTTTTCAATCATCAGATTCTTCTCCTTGTTTTCATCCTTATCCATAAATTGGACTCTGTAAAGCTTTCGGCTAGTTAATTAAATTGAGTTTTGTTGCAGTCAAGGGGTGACCATCACCGCAATGTATGCATCATTCCTGTATCAGCTCATGGAACAAATCCTGCAAGTGCTGCAATGTGTGGGATGAAAATTGTTGCTGTCGGGACAGATGCAAAAGGAAACATTAATATTGAAGAGTTGAGGAAGGCTGCTGAGGCACATAAGGATAACCTTTCTGCTCTCATGGTAAATCATGTGCTACTATTTTCTGACACCTTTCTGTATTGGTTGTATTTACTTAAGTCTTGATCAAATTTCAGGTTACATACCCATCAACACATGGAGTGTATGAGGAAGGAATTGATGAGATATGTAAGATTATCCATGACAATGGTGGTCAGGTGTACATGGATGGAGCTAACATGAATGCACAGGTAATTACCTCATATTAACTCCTAACCTCTCATGCTGTAACTTTTCTTCCTCAGATTTACAACTTATTAGTCTAGATTGTATATACTGGGATGTAAACATTTCATCATTTCAAATTCTTGTAGATTTTACTTCTAAATGTGTCTGCTTAGTGATCATCATATCTCTATAAATTCTAGCTCAACAATTTTTGAAGTCAGACCTTATATCTTAAGAAAGGGATGTCTAATGAACCTCAAATTTTCCTTTCTATCCTTTTCTTCCTCTTCTTTACTCCTGGATGATTTAATAGTTGTCCCACATGATGTGTGAGCTCGTGTTATTTGCTGTAATTTAGTTTGCTCTGACTTTTGTGAGTCATACTACGTCCTGTGCGGTCAAGTTTGAAGCTCTCTTCTCTTGATTGGTTACCTTAATTTAAAGATTTTATCAGGTGCTTGGCTGGTGGTCAATAAAATTTCTGGACAATATGATATCTGTTTTTTTTAACTTATGCATACTACCTTTCTTCTATTTACTCCTCAATTACATCATCAAAATTTAGTTTTAGTTCAGCTAATGACTACACCATTTTGTTGTTGGCTGTTTCCTCTTTTTGATGAGGGCGTAGATTCAGGTATTGTACAGTCTTTTCATTCATAGCTAATTTTTCTTACAGGTTGGTTTGACAAGCCCTGGCTTTATTGGTGCTGATGTTTGTCATCTAAATCTTCACAAAACATTCTGCATTCCTCATGGTGGAGGAGGTCCTGGAATGGGTCCAATTGGAGTGAAGAAACACTTGGCACCATATTTACCATCACACCCTGTGGTATGTCCTTGATAACACCAATTACTTAACTACATAACAATCTCTAGGTCCTGGTACCTTGTTCTTTGTTAGATTTATGTTTCTTAAAGATAATATTGTGATTACCAAACTTGCAAATATTTGTCAATTCATCGGCCTAGGATTTTGTTTTATCTTTCTTGTTTAGTTTTCTTAATCGTTGTGATTCTCCTGAAGGTATCAACTGGAGGGATCCCATCCCCCGATCAGAGTAAGCCACTTGGTGCTATTTCTGCTGCACCCTGGGGTTCAGCACTTATTTTGCCGATTTCATATACCTACATTGCCATGATGGGGTCTAAGGGACTTACAGATGCATCAAAGATAGCTATCCTGAGCGCAAACTACATGGCGAAACGTTTGGAGGTCTTTGTTCTATTATGTCTCATATTCTATTTAAGTTGAATTTTCTGCTTATTCATCATAGTTGAAAAAGTTTGTCCTGCAACAACTGTTCAATTTGGGTATTCTACTTAGCTGATGATATTTTCTGCTCTGATCAACAGAAGCACTACCCAGTCCTCTTCCGAGGTGTCAATGGAACATGTGCCCATGAGTTTATCATTGACCTGAGGGGCTTTAAGGTAGTTTCTTTTTTGAATTATTTCCAATTCACTTCCTCTTTTACTGGTTGTTTTTAGTGTACTAAATCTTGTCTGAGTCTTCACCTTTCAGAACACTGCTGGGATAGAACCTGAAGATGTTGCTAAACGTCTTATTGACTACGGATTTCATGGACCTACAATGTCTTGGCCAGTTCCTGGTACACTTATGATTGAACCTACTGAAAGTGAAAGCAAGGTATAATACAAGGGTGCATAATGTATGATATAGGAAAAAAGTTTCAGTAGTACACAGTTTAGGTTTTTTTATTTTGTGGTCCTGAATTAGTTGTATATTATGCAGGCGGAACTAGACAGGTTTTGTGATGCACTCATCTCCATCAGAGAAGAAATCGCTCAGATTGAGAAAGGGAATGTCGATATTAACAACAATGTTCTCAAGGTATTCATGTGTTAATTTTTTTCTTGTATATTAGTTTTCAATGAAATGTTTGCTGTTTGTACTATTGCATAAATCAGGAGATATTAATCGAGACTTGTTTTGCAGGGGGCTCCTCATCCACCATCAATGCTCATGGCAGATGCATGGACAAAGCCATATTCTCGGGAATATGCTGCATACCCTGCTCCCTGGCTAAGGAGTGCCAAATTCTGGCCAACTACAGGTCTTTACCATCTCTATTACAACAATTTTAAACCTACAAACTTGACATTAGCTAAATTCTGAAGTATTAGATTTTCTTTTCCTATTCAGTAATACATTGAAATTTAGAGGTGTTCAGCCAAACATATACTTTACTGGTCAATGCATTTTCAGAACTTCCGAAACAGACTAGCAATCACTACTGAAATTATGTCCTTAAATTTTAAACATCCTATCTACACACAATGTTTTTTGTCTTCTCCTTAATGATCATACAAAAACTTCATTTGAGAACTCATTAATTTTCATGTAATCATACTACATAATGATAGCCTCTAGACTAACTAGCAACTGAGGACATGCAGGGAACTTTCCATTTACATGTCCTATTACAACGGAACTGCTCTAAAAAGGCTGTCTTCTATCAAATCTTGTGTACTTGAAATTAGAATATCTGTTTTACCGGCACGTGTTAGAAGAGAAACAATGTTTTCTTTTTTGTCTCTGCTTGTTGCATAGGGTTCTCATCATGAACATAATGAATCTGTAGAACTTTGGAAGAGGATATTTGCAAGTTCATATGAATAGAACCAATAAGATGATTGAAAAAAGCTCATAGTATCTGCTGAAATCTGCAATACTGCTTTTTTATTGAACCAGACCTCAAATTATACATTTGTATTCATTATGTTGTTAATGAGTGTGAAATGAGCTACAACAAACTATTAAAAGGGGACAAAGGGAGTCTTATATCTTGGTATTCACGATAATGTACTTGTGATTGCATTTCAGGACGAGTGGACAATGTGTATGGAGATCGCAACCTGATCTGCACCCTTCTTCCAGTGTCAGAAATGGCGGAAGAAAAAGCTGCAACTGCTTAAGCGTCAACTGTTTCAGTGGTCATAAGTTCCTTTACAAAGCATGAAATCACTTTCCTCGTCGATGATCTTGTTGTACATACAAGTTTCATATTCATATACTTGGTGGTAGCTGATGACTTCCATCTTCTTGCCATATTGATGAAAAGCTGCTATATTAACAGATCATGTTGATCATTGCAGCTCACTTGTTGTAATCATCAATTCCTTCTTTCTTCAATCTATCTATCTTTCATCACCTATGTTGCATAGATTCTTCGTTTCTCTTCTACATACGATACGATGTGACTAGAGTTGCGGGTACTTAATGTGATTTCTCAAAATATACCAAAAAAATATTTTTCATGCAACTGAACTAGATACATATCTGTGAATGAGTCTAAGCAACATAGTTTATCACAATGCATCACATATATGCATTGGCTAGGCAAAAACTTTCTTCAAGAAATGTTTTAGGTCTCTTCTCTTTGTTTATATCCCAGGTGGTGGGATATATTAGTCTAATAATATGATCTCGGAATAGCTTAGTCCACGAATCAAACGAGAAAATCCTTATAAAACTCTTGGAGCAAAATTTGTTGAAAAACCCATATTTAGCTTTGGTGTAAACCTTTTGGGTGCGTGACTACACAAATGAAAACCATGGTTATCTTTGTGTAATAAAGTGGTAAATTTAATTGATACTAAATAAGACTTTAGAAAGAGGGATCGGTCATAAATTTTTTAAATAGTACGTATAAATAGTGTTGTAATTGCAATTTCGGCCATTAAATTATTTTTCAGACCCTTTCTCCTAAATTTTAGAAGGATAATCAACCAACGATTACACAATTTTGTATACATATAACTTGGTACGTTGATGTAAAACATTTTGTTTTTGGTTGAACAATTGTTGTACACATACTGTAAACTTAATGTACACCATTTTATATGAAGTTTGGCATTTCGTATAATCGTAGATTGTTTAATTTGGTTTGATGTTATTAGGGATTGGTGTAATTTTTAATAACATTGGTGCTAAATATAAATTTTGTACAGTAGCTAGTTAATTAAATTATGGTGCAAGTTATAATAATGGCAAACATAGATATCAAGCAATAACTTTATACGTTGTAGGTGATTAAATTATGGTACAAGTCATTCTAATGGTAAACGGGCAGTGAACACCAACTTTACACCGCATTATATATCATTTTATATACATAATTGATTGAATTAAAGTGTAAGTATGATAAAACATACACTAAATTTACACCGTATTGTACACCATTTCATATTACATAATTGATGTAATTATTCTAATGGCTAGACATCTTGTTCGTTAGTTTTCTTTTTTAAATTGAAATCTCATCTTCAAATTCGCTATCTTGAGGATATTTGATAGTTGTAATCTTTTTCTCTTTATCCTTTCTTTTTGACGATTTGAGTGTAACAATGATAAAGTTCTTATAAACGTTTCTCTTTACCCTTTCTTTTCCAGGTATTATTGGTAACAACTACAGAGATTTCACTACCATATGGATAATCTCTTTCAGATTCACAGGTGAGAGATGGAGTGAAAACATTGAATTCGAAGCTTGGTCTTGAACACGCAGTGTTATGATTCAAAATGAGTGATGAGTGGTATCCGCACTTAGTCTTCTAGGTGAGCGAATCAACAAATTCAACATCAACTTATATCAATTGTTCAACTTAAGAAATACAATCATAATGCGGAAGCTTAAATCTTATTAATGTACGAAACACAAATCCACCAAAATCTATTAAATACCGTTTCCCAGAATTTGAAAGCGAAAACTTAAGACATTATATCATGACTAAGAGACTCCAACACGAGCTAGAATAAATAGCTCATCCTGTAACCTGATGTACCAGAGACAGGCTAGAGCTGAGGACGAGCCACTCGCTACACTCTACAAAATGAAAACGAAGGAAAAGACAAGTAGGGAGCACTTAATGGCAACATATACCGAGCACATATCATCGGCCGACTCAAAAGAGAAACTAATATACATAAAGTAATAACATGAAATCAACTATAGAACTTAGCATGTGATAAACAAAATACAACATGAACAAGTGACAACAATACTGAAGCAAGTACTTAATCAATTGACAATATCAAGAACACACATGAGGACTCATACCTCTACACCACACTCTTTTGAGAAATGAGTTCATTGAGATTGGATATATTAAGTTATTTTTAATATGTTTTTCTTTAATGTTATAGTGTTGAACGTGAAACTTGATCCAATAATATCATACCGGCTCGTGGTAGTCAATTCAAATATATAGTGCTGGCTCGTGGCACCCAATCTGACAATATAGTTAATTCAAAATTATTATTTTCATCATTTTACACTTTATTAACAATATTTCACCAAACCTTCTTTATTCAAGACATCACTTTAACAGAGATAGTTCAAGATTATGAATTTTGCGGTCTTGAAATTACAGACCAATCACAACAAGACATAAATCATCCAAACCACAACAACTAAGTGCATAGAAAACTTCACATCATTACTTTATGGCTATCAATAACTACTAAAGGTCTATCTATCACATCGAATAAACCATGATCTACCTTCACCTAAAAACTGAAGTCAAGAAAGCTAGTTCACCCATGCTTTTCCTTTCTTCAGTGCCTCAGATGATTTTCAATCTATCAAGTATGCAAAATTGATAAGTTAAAGGAGTCTATAGACACTCGTATTACTATATGTCTAGCCTATACCTAAAAACACATCTAAATCTATAATCAATTTTCAAAAATTCAAGCCTAATAATAAGTCTCAATCTTCTCAATTGTTACAACTTTAAAGGTATTCATATACTATAATACATTTTAATTATCGATTATAATATATCAAAACTTGAATTATAACTGAAACTACATGTTCAACAATATCCATCACCTTAACTTTTATGCAGCTGTATTCAGTATATGTAATATATGAGTTGTAATCACTAATTCATCAAGGGGTGATTTTCCAATGATGATCCATTAATTACATTATCTCTAAAAGACCGTAGCAGGTCATCAAGAAGTTTCACAACAATACCAAAAAACCACGTGAAATAACCAAATACCCACTAACTATAGTTGTAAATGATATTTCAAAAAATAAACAAAATAAATTAGGAGTTAACAAAATCACTACACTAACTCAAAAAGTAGCTATAAAAATGTGTACATTGATATGTTATCTTATTTTTATGTCAAGCGATAGTTTCACCCACTTAATTTTTACTTGAACGATTAAAGGATAAAACTAAAGTCTATTTTTGATTTAAGAGCAAGAATTAAATAGCACCCCAACATAGAGAAATTTGTGTGAATGACCCCTTTGAATTTAATTGCTAATTTTGTATTTATTTCTTCAACTAAAATAAGAATAATCATAACAAAATTTAATCAATTAATATGAAAAATGCAAATTTGAGATATCATTTTAATCAAGGGAAAACAAAAAAAAATAAAATCCAAAATACATCAAATTATGCGATTGGTCTTTTCTAATTTTGTTTTAAGTATTAATTTTTCCCAGATAGATAATAGTGAATTTACATTTTGAGAATTAATAATATCATGCTAATTGTAAAGATGGATAGCATACGATTTGAAGTGTATATGATATTTATGAACGTCAAGTAAAATAAGAGAGTATACAAGTAATTACAACAAATGCAGGAAAAATAAATGAGTTAATTTTAAATATATACAATAAAGTATTAGTTTAAAAAAAATATAGCCATGTTTTATTTACATAAAAGAATATTCAAATTTCATAGAAAGTATACATTGGGTATACTTAACAATAGTAAGAGAAAGTGTCATATCCTGAGTCTACACCCTGGACGTGGTTGACATTCGAGAAAACATTGATGATCTTGTTGATCTCCAAACGAACCCTTGGGCTTGCTGAATATTTAACTGAAGTCCGACTTAAGCAAATACAAGCTTTAAAACAACAGTGAAATTAATAGTCTCAAAACTTCTCAACTCAAACTATCTCAAACAATATGAAAACAACAATAATTTGAAAAAATGGCCTCGAAAGGAAATACTGATAAAATTCTTGTCACTATCTACCTATGAAGCCTTTATAGTTCAACATGGATTTCAGGACAAGATCCACTACTCCTCAATACTAATAAAAAGAAAGATAAAAATGGAGTCTCCCAGATGGAAGGAGGGCTCACCAAAAGCTGTCAAGGAGTGCAAAGTGATCTCAACGAAACGCTAATTGATGATCATATACACTTGTATATGTATATTTTAATGATATAAATACATTATATGCATGAGTATATAATATAGTCAAAGCAAAATAACAGAATTGAAGAGACTGAGATAATATTCAACTAAATGCAAAACATAATTATAAATATGATCCGTTATATATAGATAAGATGATTTAGAACTTCACAAGTAAGGATCTAATAACCCTCTAAACTATATGTAATATTATACAAAATATAAAATAAAAAGTACTATTCGCTTTACTAGAGAGTTTCTCCAACTGACAACTATCACTATGAGTATCGTGATGATACATCACCTTGCGCCGCACTGTCACAACAGTAATATATTTTGCCAATGTGTAGAACAAACTCAATTCATAAATCCGCTAAAAGGTTTACTCAAAGGGAAAAAGGAGTCGCACGAAAGTTGGTGCGATCCTAACCCACATTGGCTATGTGATTTATGCAGAATATGAGTTGTCTAACTCTTCTCAATAGTAGTGCTTAATACTGACCCCAAAATATTAAAGTCAATGTTCAAGTAAAAATACTTTCTTTAGGTTGAAATAATTTCTCAGAAGGTCTTTTTAAGAGGTACTGCTCTGTAACAACTCATCTGAAAAACTCTTATACTTTTAAGAAAATTAGTGTTCTCTTTTTCCATGTAAAACTAATACATTTGGAAATCATTTAGTTCACTTAAATTTTGCTAAAAATTATACTTTAAACTTTACTCTTAAACACACTTTTTAACTTCCCAAAATAATTTTAAGGAAATCTTTTTGATCAATTGATTCACAAAGAAAACTCAGTAAATATGATTTCATAAAGAGAATCACTGTATAGAAATTTTCAGATACCGTACCTGTTACGATTCCGACCGTCGGAATTGATACCCACACTAACCATCTGGTGGGAGAATCATTTATATTAATTATGTAACCAACTCTAATTAAATACGAAAGTATTAACGTTATGGAAACAAGTTAAATGCTAAGGAGAGAAATAGAGTTCCCGTAAAATCCAAACAAAAGTCTAATAACAAACTAACATTGCGAAAGTAATGCCTAGAACCTGAAAGTCAATGTACCAAAACATCTAACAATGAACCCTAAGTCTAAACCAGAAGGGTTACAACCCAAACTAATGATCAATTGATTCACAAAGAAAACACAGTTATGTGTTCATGTGGGAATTACTATATAGAAATTTTCAAATATTGTACCTGTCACGACACCGACCGTTGGGATTGACACTCACACTAACCATCCGGTGGGAGAATCATTTCTATTAATTAGGTAACCAACTCTAATCAAATACTAAAGTATTTAAGTTACGAAAACAAGTTAAATGCTAAGGAAAGAAATAGAGTTCCCATAAACTCTTACAAAAGTCTAATAACAAACTACATTGTGAAATTACTGCCTAGAACGTGAAAGTCAATGGACCAAAGAATCTAACAATGAATACTAAGTCTAAACAAGAAGGGTTATAACCCAAACAAATGAACTAATTAACTAACTAGAAAAATCTAAGTTCGAAATGTGGACACAAGCGAAATGAGAACTCATGGCAGCCCGGAAAAACTGGCTCACCCTTGAATTCGATCGTCGATCACTGATCTTCTAGGCGAGGCTGTCAATAGCCACCTGAAGATTCCCTATACTCAATAAAGAAATAACAAGTGTATCAGTTCACAACTACCATGTACTGGTAGGATCACACGACTATCCCACTAAGTACAACATATATAAGTCATTACAACAATATGATCACGTGCATATACCAAACATATATAATATTATCAACATTTATGAACAAGTTACAGTTTCAAATTCCTCAAGATATACAATTATAAAAAATTATTGATCTTCTCAAGGAACCCAAACTCAAACTGTTAGCATATCGGAATGTGATACCCGATCCAATATTTATGTCGGAATGTGGTAACCTATCCCCATAATTATGAGAAATTTGGCAACCGATCTAAGTTAGTGTGTCAGAACGCAACACCTGATCCATTCAACAAGCCACAATCACAATTACAAGTATATTTCCAAGATCATACAATCAAGTCTTTCATCTATCTCATTTACAACAAGTGTGATAATGCAATATTGACATTATACATGTATCATAATGGGGCAAAAACAAACATATATTACACAATTAGACCACCCAATTGCTACCAGATTTTCCTAGACTTATTTACTCCGATTTTATCCAAATCTTGACTAGGTTAGAAAATTTCAAGATATTACGAAAAAGTTTTTTCGATCCAAATTTTTTACCCGATTGTTTTTCTATATTCAGGGAACCTGATCGTTACAGTACAATAACATACCATGTTCATCCCTGTCATCAGGTTCTTATAGTCAAGTTTAAGTTATTTGTATACTCACTGTTAAAGTATTGTTGTTTTGAAGTATGACAAAGTTAAGGAGTTGTAGTAGTAACATGGCAAAAGGAGGAAGATGTGTGTCTTATTTGCTGAGTTCGAAATGTATAATTGTCATCATCAAAAAGGGGAAATTTGTTAGAATGATAAAGATTTTGATAATTGACAAATACAGAAACAAGTTGTACAAACGTGTTTCTTACAAAACGAACCTGACTTGGATAAGGAGAACGTCAACCACGTGAATTAGAAGTTATAAAGCTGTGGAATTATTATTTTTTCGACAAGCAATAAGTACAAAAAGTTTCCTTTTATAAAGGAGTTCAAAGCCAAGTAAGTGAAAGAAGGAAAACTAATTCCTATTTAAGGAAATCTATTTTAGGAAATTGTGTTTTCTTATTTATTTAAGAAATTGTGCTTTCTTATTTATTTAAAGAAATTCTGTAGAAAAGGAGTTCAAGTAGAAATCAACAAGGATTTGTAGAAGGCAAATACAAGTTGAATTATACAAGAATTTGTTGAAGTTCTGATCTATAAATAGGGAGCTATTTGCATCAGAAAAAGGTGCGCACTTACATAGAGAAAAGATCAAAATACGATCAAGAAGTTTGAAAGAGTTTTGAGATTTATTGGGAGTGTAACAATTTGTGAGGAAAAATTTTAAGATTGTATCCAAGATTCTTGTTTACAATCTGATTTTGTGAGTAGGAGTTGTTCGACAAGTTGTAGAACTTGAAGAACATTGGAAGATATAAAACGGGGGGTTTTGTGTATTTGGGTAGCTAGAAATTAGAGTTTATAATTCCTCTATGAATTAGAGTTTATAATTTCTTAGGTTACATAGCTTTGTAATCTTTTGTTGAGACTTGAAATTTGATAAAGTGGAGTTAAATCCTACAGAGGTGTAGGTCATGGTTTTTACCCTTGTGAGTTGGGGTTTTTCGCGATAAAATATTGTGTCATTATTTTATTTACTTCACAAAACGTAACTGCTGTAATTTCTCAAAGAAACATATAGAACAAACATGTTCCTAAGGCGAATTTGGGGGTCAGAATTCCAACACTCACTTGCTTCATTTTATAGTAATGATCGAGACTTATGCATTTTATAATTAAATTAAGCAGTTTTATAGTTATAATTATTTAATGTTTTATTTATAGATTTTGTGAACTTTTTGGATATTTGTTTTTACAAGGTTCTCAGTAGATACAAAATGAAGATTTTGCAGTATGAGAATTGGATCATATGTTTGCATTGGATGATTTAATTATTCGAATTAACTATGCAATTTGGTATTTTAAATTCTTTTATTTATTTCATTTTATGTTATGTGTAGTTTATTTGTAGTCAATATTTTATTTGATATTATATGCATATCAAGTTATTCAAATAATCTAAATTTGAGAGTAAATGTAGAAGCTATAGTATAGTCTCGTAATTTAGTTTAGAGTTCACCAGATTGTCATATTTGATGCAGGTCACGAAAATGAAATTTTTTCATCAAATGATACTTTTGGATTCATATATGTATACGTAATGGTGATCACACATGCAAAAATATGATACGGTCTAAAACTATATTTTCAGGTGTATAAGGAAGCATTTACATGCAAATTTATTATTTAGGTAGATAAATACATTACAATCCAATAATAAAGTTGTGTGGAATGTTCTAAAAAAAACACATTTTAAAGAAACATTGTATTCTTTAACATAACATAGTAACATATAAGCATGTATTGTTGGATTTTAAAAAGGTGTGAATGGAAAATGAAGAGTTGCGATTTTTATGAAGAGTTGTGACTTTTATGAAATGTTGCGACTTTTATGAAAAGTTGTAACTTTTATGAAAAGTTGTAACTTTTATGAAAAGTTGCGAATTTTATGAAAAGTTGTGACTTTTATGAAAGGTGACGACCTTTCTGAAAGATTGTGACTTTTCCAAAGGTTTGTGACCAATCCGGTAAGGCACAATAAGAACCTTTTCGCACTATCCTTTGTTGTCTATAAATTGAGGGATTTCCTCTTATTTTAAATAAACTTTATGGACTTCTTCTTCAACTACTAAATTTAGTATTCTAAGTGTACTTTACTGCCGTTGAGTGGTTCGCTGACACCGGAGTTTTTGGTATCTATACTCTGGTGATTGAGATCATTTTACCCTGGGAGGTCATATTCCAAATCAAACCTCGGATACTAGAGGGGAATAATTTCCTTAAGGGGACACTGTGAATTCAGTGGACTTGATCTTTTTCCTATTAAATTTTTTTTTCAGATTCTGGTACGTGTTTTACAAATTTTAGATTTGTGAATTAATTTCAGTTCTTCTATTCTTCTATTCTTCACTGGTTCATTAAACTTGGTAACTTCGTGTTTCTGCAAAGTTTGTTGGAATCAGTAAGATTCTTTAGACACATATTAACAACAATTCCTCTTTAAGAAAAATATTTCGTATATTTTTTTTAAAATCTGTTTCTGATTCTAGTTTCGCTACTAGTTTTAATTTTCTAGTTGTGAAAATGTTCTTAAACTTTTTTTTTTACAAAGATGTTCAAAGTTTTGTTCTAAGTATGTTTGGAATACAAGATGAACAACATGTATAATATAAAGTAACTATTATAAATAGTATTAGACTATCTTAAAAATATTTCAACTTTGCAATTATTTAATCCATTTTGGATGAAAGTATAAGGTGATTAAAATATAAAGTTTAATATTCATCATCCTTAGAACTTGTATCTTCAAATGTACTTTAGCTTAATGTCTAACATATCAGTTGAAATGGTATAAAAGATTATGATACCAATTAATAGGAATGTACGTGCAATACACGTACCTAGAACTAGTTAGAGAGATATAAATAAATAGAGAAAAGCGAAAATATTACAAAACGATCATTTAAATAATCTAGAAGTGTAGATAAATCTAAAATTAAGTTAAAGGAGAAAACTCTATCTAATAGATGTAAAGGTGGTCATAAATAGAGAGATTGAGAAACATTACAATACTAAATAAATCTAATAATCTTTCTTAATCTTCATCTTCCTCGTCCTCTCTCCTGTTCTCGTCCTCCTTATCTTCATTCAAGTCACCATAATCTTCTCTTAAACCTATTCTTCTCTCTAGCATCATTGTCATCGTGTGATCTTGATATTTATGCATAATCTTTCTCTTCTGAATCAATGTCAGAGTCATCAGAAGGAAGAAAAATAAAAAAATGGTGTTAATGATGGTTAGAAAGATAACTTTGGTATTTGAGAGAGAATAGTGAATTTTAGGGATGGGCTAAATTCATAGGCAAATTGTTATAAATTGGAGGTGTAAAGTTATTAAAATAGAAAAAAATGTTCAGATGAAGATAGTATTTTTTGTGTGTATAGATAATTCTTTTTTATGAAAATAGTGTGAACATTTCTGAAATGAAAACAGTAAGATACACTAAGAAATGAGAAAAAAAATATGCAAGATAATAAAACAAGGTTATACTTATACTTATCCCATTAAAATACTCTTTATTTTAATAACTAATTATAAATTAATCATTAATCAACTTGTAACATCTCACAATTTGAAATAACTAGGAAGAAACTAAGAATTTAAAATAGTCATTTTTGGAAAGAATGAAAATATGGAAATTATGTTAAGTTAAGAAAGGTTGTGTTTTTAGTCAACTTCAAACGGCCAAACTCCTAGCTCAGAATGAGTTAGGTGTATTTTCAGATATGGTAGGAAAGATCTTGATAAGCTTTCCAACTCCGCCAATTTTTGCACGATTACGAATTCGTACGAGTTTGAAAGTTGGATTAATAGAATAAGGGAAGTCTAAAAATCAAATTTTAGAAGGGCAGTTTGGTCTTTTCCTTATCCAATTTAATTAATTCATTTGTAGGTGTTTAAAATTCGAGAAAACCAAATTATAGTCAATTTAGAAAAATTAAGTTCACGCTAGGGCTTGGAGAGAAGAGAAAAGACGAAAGTTCAAGATTCGTCTAGAATGTTCAAGAATCGCTGGTGGATTTCGTGAAGGGTGATTCCTACGAGGTATGTGATATCACATAGCGTTGGGCTATTTCACCCACGCACGAATCATGATTCATTTGAACGAATTTAATATTTTGAAAGTTTAGAAGTTGATTTCTTGATGGGTTTGTTGAAGTTCTATTGAATTTTTTATTAGTAGAAATTGTTGAGGAGTTGTTTGATTTCGATTCATGCTTTTAGTTGACTAGAATCTGATGTATATTGAGGGTATTGATGATTTCAAGTGTTTGGAGAAAGAACCAATTGGGTTAAGAGAGTTTAGAGATGAAAAAGGGAGACTAGAAGTCATCAAACACCTAGGGAAAGGGGGGCGCCGTCGAGCCATCCAGGCCCCCCAAAGGTTTTCTGAACTTTCACGCTTGGGACGTCGCGCCAGCCAGCGCACCCAAGTTTGGTTCTGATCTTCAAGGGCTGGAGCCCCGCGCCTCTTAGAGCTCCAGAGATATTACGCTTCGAGCATACACCCTGGGCGTGATCGGCACTCGAAGACCATTGATTGCCCCGAACTAACCCTTGTCCTAGCTTACTTAACTCAGGGGAAGACAACATTTATATCTATAATGATCAATGAATTTAATTGAACTGAAAATTAAAATAACAGGGAATGTTTTAAAGATTAAACATTTAACTTAGCTAAAAGTGCAATCCATGTCTTTGACATAAGAATGATAATGCAAAGACTTGTGTACTACTAACTGCCTATGAAGCCTCTAAAACAACTGAGATGGATGCTGGGAAAAACCCCACAACATCCAAATGAACTAAACTAGGAAGCAACAAAAAAGTCCTCTGAAATGCAAGAAGGCTTACTAACAGACTTTGAATGCTCAAGATAGATGTTGATCCTGGTTACATGCGTTTGCATCATAATGCGATGCAGGCCAACTACATCAGTACATTGAATGCATGAGTATACGAGTTGAAATGCTAGCAAACATAGGCTTGAAAGAAATTCTGAAAGAAACACTTACCTTGGGTTTTCTCAATTCATGATTACTTAATTAAACTCATTTCATTATAAAGCAATTTAAAACAAGTGCAATATAAAGAAAAACTTATTTAAAAACATGATGTCAACTCTCTGTATATACAAGGATATAACATACTCTGAAATGTATGTAGAAGTACAATAAACTGATGTATATGAAAATACAATAAGTTTTGTGGAAGATTCTCTAATCGACAACCATCACTATTAGTCTAAGTTATGGTACAAGTTTTACCTCACATTTTCAAGGACCATCCTATATCTTGCCATCGATATAGAACCTGAATTACTAAATGTATCCTCTAGTCTATGCTAAAAAACATTAAGGAATCATCTACAAAGTATGATCATTATTCTGTCCATGATGGCTACATGGTTTATGGGGGCTTGAGTTAATATGAACTCGCATCCCTCTATCGGTGCTCAATACTACTCCTAAAATATACTTAACTCATATGTTTTTTAGAAAACTCCTCTGGTTTGAGATAATTGCTCAAACTTAGCTTTAAATCTCTCTTGGTGTAACACTTCGTAGCCAAAACAGATCAAAAATCAGCTTTACAGAAAAAAAAAATCTACAGGTACAACCAACAGTGGCATCAACGAATCGTAGCCTGATCCACGGTCCATCCTGCACAACCGTCGATGGGATCAGAAACTCCCAAAAATTTCAGCCTAGAAAAATTGGTTAAGTCTTGGACGACGGACGGGCTTACAGTCCGTAAGTCAAACGATGGTCCATAGTCAGTGACCGTTGATCGAGACTCCCATTCAACCACTCTCTGACAAGAGCTACAGATAACCAGCACGGTCAATAGGTGGACCTACGATCTGTAGGTCTGACCGTTGGTGAAAAATTTGCAGACAGTTAAGGGGTAATGTAGCAGGGTCAACTTCAAATGGTCATAACTCTTAGAAAAAAATGAATTAGGTGTCCCATGACCTACCGACAGATAGATAATTAAATTAGCTTTCTATAGCCACCAACCTTGATAAAATCAGTCCTCCGATTAAGAAGTTATTCCCATTTTAGTAAAGGCCTATCAAACAGGCCCAGTCGACGGACCCAATGACGGGGCATCGGTCAGACGATGGACCGTCAGTCCTGGCCGTTATTTGGTCCGACAGCGACTTTTCCAAGGGTCTTTTGGAACTTTTCCACTTTGTTTAAACCCTAAGTTACTTTTTTGACCCCAAATCATCATATATTAGTTAGTTTAAGCCTAGAAACATAATTAAAAACATATCTAAGTCAAATCATTAAATCAAAACTTAGAAAATTAGAAGCAAGAGAGGAGAAAAGGCTCAAGAACCCTATTTCAAGAACGCCACAAGTTCCAGTAGTTCCAGCCTCGAAACCTAAGTGTTTTTCCATGGATTTCATCACCAGGTATGTGTGATCTCACTAGTGGGTTCCTTTCACCCATTGGATCCCTAGTTTTCAGTCAGATTCTTGATTCTATTATCATGATTAAACCTATGGTCTCTAGAACTTTGATAAAACTTCATGAACCTATTAAATACATGTTCCAAATCAGATTATCATGCTATTACTCAGATTATCGCATGAATTTCAAAACCCTAGCTTTGTATTTATTTAGTCCTTAAATTACACATGCTAGGTCAGATATTTCAGTTATTCAGTTTTACATGCCTCAGTTTTAATGCATCATTATCAGATTAAATGTTGCATTTTCAGTTTACATGTTCAATTTCGAGCTATCCAGTATTTACATAAACTCAAACATAATTAGTAAATTTACAAAATTCATGGGAGTAGCATAATATTGAGTTGGACTCGGGTTTAACGTACCCAATAGTCTCAGAACTAATAGCCAAGTAGGTTGTAAGTCCCCTCTGTGAGCAATCAGTTTAGTGATCAATCCAGCATGCCTTTATACCTTCGGCAAGGTATATTGGATCCTCCCGATGGGGCGTATACATCGAAATCTACATTTAGCTGATGTGGTTTTACTATCGGTTATTAGTAGCTCCCACAGATCAGTCAGACTCTCTGCACTGAACATTTATCAGTATGTTCAATATTCAGTTTCAACATGTTATAAATTGGTCATTTCATCCAGTTAACTCATAATTCAATTTATCATGTCATATTATTATATTTGCTTTTATGCTTGTTCAACTATGTTTTATTTCAGCTTTACTCTATCCTACATGCTCAGTACCTTTCAAGTACTGACGCATACTGTACTACATTTTCTCGTGATATAGGTTTCAGGTTCTCAGCATTCAGATCACGCATAGATCAATTTCTGATCTCCAGCTCAACAGATTCAATGGTGAGTCCTCATTCTCCAAGGACAACAATTATGAGTTTCATTTCAGTCTTTAGTCATTTAGATTCAGTTTTTGCTAGATTTAGCTGGGCTTGTCCCAGTATTTCTAGTCTAGTTTAGAGGCTTATTTCAGACATAGTTAGATTCAACTTAGTATTGAGTTCCTTTGTATTAAACTCATTGTTTTTAAATATCTCAGTTATAGAATATGGGTATTCCCTATCTTTTCAGATTTAATTATGATTTAGCTTCCGCATTAGTTTATTATCTTTAGTATGCTCATGATCATGCCAGTAGGGTTAGCTTGGGATCACTTGTGGTCCTAGGTTCCGTGTTCGCGTCTCGGGGTAGCTCGGGGCGTGACACTTGGCATCAATGTTCCCTTTTTGTTGTTCAAAACTCTTGTGAAAATATCAGTTCCCTCTCATCTTAAATGTGAAAACATTTACTCTTGGGAATACTTAGTTCCCATATATCATTTTAAAGAAAATGAACTTTACTCTTACTCTTTACTCAACTTCAAAACTTAAGCCTTAAAACAAAATTAAAACGTTTGCGAAAGACTATGAAAACTTGGATTCAACTTCTCCTACTTGACTCTTGACTTTGATCTTAATTGCTCATGACTTGACTCTTAACTGATCTTTAAATTGAATTATTGATTCAAGGTTTTTGATTTGTGTTTGGAAAGATGTCATGATGTTTAGGAATGATTCTAGATAGCTAAACATGAGAAAAGGCCGAAAATCAAAATCTGGAAGTGAGTCTATGACACGGACAATCTTTCAAAATTTGGTTTTGAAAACGGCTTTTGAGGAAGAACACCTCATGTCAGCTCCACAATGCGAAGCAGAAATTTTTAAATCAGAGAGGTGGGAGCGCGATTCGCCACTGATGTCAAATATCATCCGACAAGATTTCTTCTTCATTTTTAGATCTAAACACGCTAAAAACCATAGGTTCTTTCTCCAAACACTTCAAATTGATTAAATGTTAAAATAATTCATCAGCTTCTACTCAAAATCAACCTAATTTCATGGCTTCGATTCAAACAATACCTCAACAACTTCAACAAATCAAGGAATTAATATAACTTCATCAAACCCATAAAGAACTCAATTTTAAAGCTCCCAAGAAATTAAATTTTCTTAAATAAATCATGATTGGCGCATGAGAAAATTAACTCAACGCTATGTGATCTCACATACCTGGTCGAAATAAATCCTTAGCGAAAATCCCAACTATCTTGATCAATCTTCATGAATCTTGCCTTTCTTCTTCGCTTTTTCTCTTCTCCTTTCTCCATAGCCCTAGAGTGAAGTTCAAACTTCTAAAACTAACTAAAATCTGATTTAACCCGTAACTGAGGCACCAATGAAAAGACTAAAATACCTCCTAAATTCGAGTTGGACATTTCTTTAATTCAACAGCCCAACTTCCAAAAAGGCATAACTTGCTCATACGAACTTGGAATGCACAAACTTGGCGAGTTTGGAAAGTTCTTTCCAAGAGATTTCCAACCATCTATGGAACTACATCTAACTCATCATGAGCTAGGAGTTATGACCAATTGAAGTTGAACAAAAACTCAACTTTAACTTACTTACAATTTCCAATTTATTTTTACTTCCAAAAATGTTTTTTTCCAGTTCTTAGTTTCTTTCTAGCTATCCTGAATCATGAGATGTTACAAGGGATGCTAGTTCTTCTCATTCTTCCCCCACTCTTTTGTACTAGTTCCTTAGTGATTTACCTATGTTTTATAGTTGATACCAACACTCTATGGTACATCTAAACATCATGAAATCATCCATAAACGTGAGATCATGAACCTTGAACCCATAATCCAATTCAATAAAAGATAATATCAAAGTCAAGAAAAGTAAGAGTAAGTCTAGAGGTTAAGAAACAAGTCAAAGAGAAGTTTATAATGTTTCCAAAAGTCTTTCCCAAACATTTTAACTTTGTTTTAAAACTTAAAATTAAAGTTGAGTAAAGATTATAGAGTAAGTTTGAAGTTCATTTCTTCAAAGAAGTATATGGGGACTATATATTCCCAAAGAGTTTAAAATGTTTTCACACTTGAATAAGAACGTAACTAAGAATTGCAAAGAGCCTTGGAGCTAGTTTATTCAGAAAAGAGTAAATGTTTTCATAATTAAGCAAGAGGGGAAACATTGATTTTCAAGATAGTCTTTGAGCTAAGTTTTTGAGTAATTATCTCAAATCACATAAAAAAGTTATTTTTTTCAAACATAAAGAGCTAGTATATTTTGGGAGTAGTATTGAGTATCGATATGGGGGAGAATCATAAAACTCTGAGCTGCAATAAACCGTGTAGCTATCATGGGTAGAAAAAGGTCATACTTTTTCATTTAGTAGTTCATGATCTATAGCCCCGACATGGTATAGGATGGTCTTGGCAGCTTGACAATAGCTCTTACATGATAGTTGTCGGTTAGAGAAACTCCACAACAACATTTTGTATTGTTATATACACGGTTTACTGTACTTTTACATACATCTTAGAGGTATATGTATCTTAGTATACACACAAAGTTGACATCATGTTTTAGACAACTTTTCTTTATATTGCACCTGTTTTAAATTGCATTATATTGAAACGAGTTCAAGTATGTTAAGTTTAGTTGAGCCAGCTAAGTTCTTCATATTCTTTTCAAGCCTATGTTGTATTTGCATTCCAACTTGCATACTCGTACGTTTAATATACTGATGTCAGTTGACCTATATTATCTAATGATGCAGACTCATATAACCATGATTATCACGCAACACATCGTCGATCTAGTGAGCATTCCAGAGTCAATTGGTGAGACTCCTTGCATACCGAAGGACTTTTTTTTATTGCTTTCAATTTTATTAGTTTAATAGGGTGTCGTAGCTTTTGTCTCGACATCCATATCAGTTGTCTTAGAGGTTTCATAAATGTTTAGATATTAGTTCTTTAGTTTTTTTATTGTCATTATCTTATGTTGAGACTTGGGTTTGCCTTAATGTCCAAGTTAAATGTTCATTTATAACATTGCAGTTTATTTCATAGATTGATATTTATTAATCTAAGTCTTCCACTAAGTAAGTAAGCCAATCCAAGTGTTTGTTTTGGGCCAAAATGGTTCTCGAATGCTAGTCCCGTCAGGGTATGGGATCAGGGCATGACAAATTTGGTATCAGATCACAGAGTTCAAGAGTCATATGGAGTCTATCAAGCCATGTTTGTAGAGTCCTAGTTATCAGTGTGAAGCGCTCCACACACACACACACACACACACACACACACACACACACACACACACACACATATATATATATATAAGGCTCCAACACTTAGGAAAATTCTCACTTCATTAATGCTCATTTCGTGCATTAGAGTATGATCTCTAAAAAGTTTATTCTAATTCATGCTTGCACATGTTTAAAGTTAATCATGCCTCCACTAAGAGCTATAAGAGGTCTTCCTACTAGGATAAATATTGAGGAGCAAGGGTTGTCAAATGCACCTGAAGTGTAACCTCAAGGAGAACTCACTAATACTAAGTTCAGGGAAGCAATAAGGTTGTTAAGTCAAGTTATGACTAACCAAGTTGGGAAACAAAGATGAGCTCAACAAGAAGAGGATAATACTTCGAGGATCCACAAGTACTTAAGGATGAATCCTCAAAGTTTCACTGGTTCAAGCACTACTGAGGATCCGGAGAACTTTATTGAGGAACTGAAAAAAGTAATTGAGATTATGCATGTTGCCTATACTGAGCCAGTTGAACTAGCTACATATCAACTGAAGAGTGTTTTTAAGACTTGGTTTGATCAATGGAAAGGGGGTAGAGATGAGGATGCAGTTCTTGCGAGTTGGGCTTGTTTTGAGGAGGCCTTCTTGGGGCATTTTTTTCTTCATAACTGAATGAGTCTAAGCTATTGAAAGTTTTTCATACTTAAGTATGATTCTCTAAGTTTCCATCAGTATGGGTTGAGGTTCACCCAACTATCCCGTTATGGTTGCATAGAGGAGTAGAATGAGCTTGTTTATTGCCGGGCTGACTCATTTATCAAGAAAAAGAGCGTAAGGTTGCAATGCTGATAAATGAAATGGATATCTCAAGGTTGATGTTCTATGTGCAGCAAGTTAAGGAAGAGAAACTAAGGGATAGATAAAAGTTTAAGAATAAGAGAGCTAAAATAAGAAACGAGTTCGGACAACAGAAGAGTAATGACAACTGGTCATCCTTCCAATAGAAACAGGAGGGACCTGCTCTATCATCTGCTAGTGCACCTGCACCTAAGGACAAATGTGAGTACAATAGTCAGAATTTCAGAGCCAAGCTGCCTATTCTCAAGCTAGTGTGGTGCAAATGGGTAGTAAGCCTCCCGTCTTAGGAACCACTCAGCTACATGTCGTAAGGGCTCCACTGGTTATTTCAAGTGTGTTCAAATGGGCATTTTATGCGAGAGTTCCAAAGAACAAGCATGAAAATTGTAATTGGGGCAATGAATCCCAATTTTCTTCAGTCGCTCCACTAGTCATAGCTGCACCTAGAGGGGCTACGTCAGCTACTAGCGGAGGATCAAATCGCTTATATGTTATCAATAGTCTCCAAGATCAAAAGGATCCTCCAGATGTTGTCAATGGCATGATCCAAGTCTTTGACTTTACTTTTTATGCTTTGCTAGATCTAGGAGTGAGTTTATCTTTTGTAACTCCTTATGTTTCTACAAATTTTGATGTTATTCCTGAGAAACTAAGTGAACCGTTTAGTGTTTCTACATCTATTAGTGAGTCTATTCTAGCAGAAAGAGTCTATCGTGATTGCCCTACTTCTGTTATTCACAAGAGTACCATGGTTGATTTAATCGAGTTAGACTGGTAGATTGTGATGTCATTCTTGGTATGGATTGGCTTCACACATTTTATGCGTCAGTTGATTGTAGAACTCAAGTTTTCAAGTTCTAGTTTCCTAATGAGTCGGTCTTAGAGTGGAAAAATAGCTCAGTAGTGCCTAAGGGTCATTTTATTTCGTACCTTAAGGCAAGAAAGTTAGTTTCTAAGGAGTGTGTCTATCACTTAGTCCGAGTTAATAACTCTAGCTTTAAGATACCTTATATCCAATCAGTTCCAATAGTAAAATAATTTCCAGAATTCTTTCAAGATAATTTACCTAGAGTCCTTCCTAAGACAAATAGACTTCGTTATAGATGTTCTTCCTGATACTCGTCCTATATATATTCCTTCATATAGAATTGCACCACAGAGTTGAAAGAGCTTAAGGAGAACTTGAAATATCTTCTTTATAAGGGTTTTATTCGATCAAGTGTCTCACCTTGGGGCGCTTCGATCTTATTTGTGAGAAAGAAAGATGGTTCTCTTAGGATATGTATAGATTCCCGTCACTTCAGCAAGGTTACCATCAAGAGCAAGTATCTGCTTTCAAGAATTGATGATCTTTTCGATCAACTTTAAGGTGCCACCTGTTTTTCGAAAATAAACCTCAAATCTGGCTACCATTAGTTAAGAGTAAGGGAACATTACATTCCAAAGATAGCTTTCAGAACCCGATATGGTCAGTATGAGTTTCTGGTAATGTCATTCGATTTAACTAATACACCTTCAACGTTCATGGACCTTATGAATAGAGTTTTCAAACCTTATTTAAATATTTTTTTTATCGTCTTCATTAATGATATATAAATATATTCAAGGAATGAAGAAGATCATGTTAGTCATCTCAAAATAGTTCTCCAAACTTTAAAAGATAGGGAGTTGTATGTCAAGTTCTCTAAGTGTGAGTTTTGGCTTGAGTCTGTGGCATTCTAAGACCACATTGTGTGAGAATATTGGAATTAAAGTTGATACTTAGAAAATAGAAGCATTGCAAAATTGGTCTAGACCTACATCTCTAACTGATATTAGAAGTTTCTTGGGTTCGCTTGGCTATTATAGAAGGTTTGTAAAGGGTTTATCATCTATTTCGTCTCCTTTAACCAAATTGACTCATAAAACATTGAAGTTTTATTGGTCTGAAGCTTGTGAGAATAGCTTTCAGGAATTGAAAAAATGATTGACTACTGGCCTAATATTGACCTTACCAGAAGGTACTCAAGGTTTCATGGTGTATTGTGATGCATTCAGAGTTGGCTTGGGTTGTGTGTTGATGCAACATGGGAAGTTTATAGCTCATGCCTCTAGACAATTCAAAGTTCATGAGAAGAATTACCCAACCCATGACTTATAGTTGGCTATTATATTATTACTTTGAAGATATGACATCATTATTTGTATGGTGTTCATGTTGATATATTCACTGATCTCAAAATCCTTCAGTATGTATTTACTCAGAAAGAGATTAATCTCAAGTAAATGAAGTGGTAATAACTACTCAAGGATTATGACATGAGTATTCCTTATCACCCAAGCAAGGCTAATGTAGTTATTGATGCTTTAAGAAATTTTTTTTGATGGGTAGTACCGCCCATGTTGAGGAATAAAAGAGAGCTACCGAAATATGTGCATAGACTTACATGCTTAGGAATTTGACTAATGAATTCCACAAAAGGAGGAGGAGTGGTGATGAATGAGGCTGAATCTTCATTAGTGTCAGAAGTAAAAGAAAAGAAAGACCTCGTGCCTATTTTGCTTAAATTGAAGGCAAATGTTCATAAGAAAAAAATATTAGCTTTTGAACTAGGGGGAGATGGTGTATTAAAGTATCAAGGTAGGTTGTGTGTACCAATAGTGGATGGACCTCAAGAGAGGATCATCGTGAAAGCTCATAGATCCAGATATTCCATTTATCCGGGTTCCAACAAAGATGTATCATGACTTGAGAAAGGTGTATTGGTGGAATAGTATGAAGAAGGGCATTGCAAAATTTGTTGCTAAGTATTTAAATTGTCACAAGTTAAAGTAGAGCACCAAAGGCCTAGTGGGTTGGCCCAGAACATAGAACTTCCAAATGGAAGTGCGAGATGATTAATATGGATTTCATCATAGGTTTAACAAGGTCTCTCACACAACATAATTTTATTTGGTGATTGTGGATTGCATTACAGAATCAACCCACTGTTTGCCAGTAAAGACTAGCCATTTAGCAGAGATTATGCTAAGCTGTATATTCAATAGGTGGTAAGACTTCATGGGGTGCCGGTCTCCATATTTTTATATAGAGGTGCACAATTTAATGCACAATTCTTAAAATCTTTCCAGAAATACTTGGGTTCGAAGGTGAACCTAAGTATCACCTTTCATTCTCAGACAAATAGGAAAACATAACACACTATTCAGACCTTAAAGGATATATTGAGGGCAAGTGTGATTTATTTCAAAGTTAATTGGAATAATCACCTACCCCTAATTGAGTTTGCTTACAACAATAGTTACAACTCGAGAATCCAAATGACTTCTCATGAAACTTTTTATGAGAGAAGATGCAGAACTCATATTGGATGGTTTGAATTTGGTGAATCGAGGTATATAGGACCAATTTAATTCATCAAGCTATGGAGAAGGTGAAAGTGATTCAACAGAGGTTGAAAATGGCACAGTCTTTAGAAATCCTACACTGATGTTAGGAGAAGGAGTTAAGAGTTTGAAGTAGATGATGGGGTGTACATAAATGTTTCTCCCTTGAAGGGTGTTATGAGGTTTGTTAAGAAGGGGAAACTTTGTCCCTTATATATTGGACCTTATAAAACATCCAAGAGGATTGATAATGTAGCTTATGAATTGGAGATACCACAAGATTTAGTCGCGGTTCATCCGGTGTTTCACATCTCTATGTTGAAGAAGTGTTTGGCTGATCATTCATTGATCGTACCAATTGAATATACTGGGATAAAGGATAGCCTATCTTATGAATAAATTTCGGTTAAGATTTTAGATCGCCAAGTTCGCAAGTTGAGAACAAAAGAAGTAACATAAGTCAAAGTCCTTTGGATGAACCAATTTGTTGAAGAAGCTACTTGGAAAGCTGAGGAGGATATGAAGAAGAAATATCCACATCTCTTCAAATCCGGAGAAGTTCCAAATTAAGGTACTAATCCTTTCTTAGTATTTATTTATAAGTTGTCATGTCATTATGCATTTGCTTGTGGGTGCTCGAACTTAATATTACATGTTACCCCTATAGCCTAGTAAGAGTAATTTTATTTGAGGACGAATGTTTCCAAGGGGGTATATTGTGAAATCTCATAATTTTAAATAACTAGGAAGAAGCTACAGATTTAATATAGTCATTTTTTGGAAGAATGAAAATCTGAAAATTTTATTAAGTTAGGAAAAATTGAACTTTTAGTCAACTTCAAACGGTCATTACTCCTAGCTCAGAATTACCTAGATGTAATTTCGGATATGGTAGGAAATCTCTTGGAATAAGCTTTCTAATGCTGCTGAGTTTGCACGATTCCGAGTTTTTATGAGTGAGTTATGCCCTTTGGAAGTTAGGCTGTTGGAATAAGAAAAGTCTGAAAATCGAATTTTAGAAGGATAGTTTGGTATTTTCCATACCCAACTTAATTAATTAATTGGAGAAAATCATATTTTAGTCACTTTAGAAAGTTGAATTCACATAAAGGCTTGGAGAGGAGAAAAAAGAAGAAAGTTCAAGTTTTGTCAAGAACGTTTAAGAATTGCTTGTGGATTTCGTCAAGGGGTAATCCTTACAAGGTATGTAAGATCGCATAGCATTGGTTAGTTCACCCATGCGCCGATAATTATTTATTTAAGGGAATTTAAGTTCTTGAAAGTTTAGAAAATGAGTTCTCGATGGGTTTATTGAAGTTCTATTAAATTCTTAATCCGTTTAAATCATTGAAGAGTTTTTTTTAATTTCAAATTCATGTCTTAGTTGTATTTTCGACTAGAATCTGATGTGTATTGAGGGTATTGATGATTGTATGTTCTTGGGAAAGAGCCAATTGAGTTTAGATATGAAAAATAGAGAAGAAAAATTTTCAAACACTTGGGGAAAGGGGGTGGGACGTCACGCCTGCCAGCGCGCCCCAAAAGGGTTTTTCCCAAACTTCCACTATTGGGGGCACCGTTCCAGCCAGCGCGCCCCAGGTATGGTTTTGATCTTCAAGGGTTGGCGACCCACGCCTCTCAGATTGCCAAGGACACCAGTTGTTCCCATTCTTCCCCACCTTTTCACACTGGTTCCTTAGTGATATACCTATGTTTTCTAGTTGATTCCAACACTCTAAGGTACATCTAAACATCATGAAATCATCCACAAACATAAGATCATGAACCTTAATTCCATAATCCAATTCAAGGAAAGATAAAATCAAAGTCAAGAGAAGTAAGGTCAAGTATAGAGGTTAAGAAGCAGGTAAAATAGAAGTTTATAAAGTTTTTAAAAGTCTTTCCCAAACGTTTTAACCTTTTTTAAGACTTAAAGTTAAAGTTGAGCAAAGATTATAGATCAAGTTTGAAGTTCACTTTTTCAAAGAAGTATATGGAGAATATGTATTCGCAAAAATTTTAAAATGTTTTCCCATTTAAATAATAATGAACTAAGATTTCCGAAGAGTCTTTGAGCTAGTTTTTTGGAAAAGAGTAAATGCTTTCACAATTAAGCAAGAGGGGAATTGAGCTAAGTTTTTGAGCAATTATCTCAAATCACATAAAGAAGTATGTTTTTTAAACATAAAGAGCTAGTGTATTTTAGAAGTAGTATTGAGCACTTATATGAGGGAGAGTTCATTTCTTTCATTTAAATTTCTCTTAATCTAAAGGACTTGTATCAATTGTCCTTTTCTTTCTTCTATTGGTTGAACCACAGTTGAGTAACACCCTTAAGTTGATAATCATCAAATTCCACCTTTTCCACTGGTGAAACTACTATAATATCAACAACTTTATGAATTTCCTCAACAAACTCATTGGGATCTTCATTAAATTTTGAACCAAAGAACTTTAGGGATCCATCTCGATGAAGTCTCTCACCATTGTTGTCTTCGTACCAATAATTGGGTTCATGGGAGCAACAACCTCTCTATTATCTTGGGTCGTCATAACTTGAGCAAACACTTGGAAGTTGGATCAAAACTCAGCATGAAACACTTTCTGTGCCAAATGATCGACAAACACTTAAGGAACCTTGGTCCATATTATCAACCACACTTTTTCTTGTGTTATCTCTTCGAGGAGGCATATCCTAAAAAGCATCATACATGAGTTTACGAGAAATACCTTTATAGAGATGAACTATGGCATGACTTTCGAATAGTGAAAAAAGTGAAGTTTCATGTATGCCTTGTAGCCCTCTATTCATAAATATGATGCATTTCAAACTCATGAACAAGAATCTATTCAACACGGCTTGTAAGAAATCCCGGGACCTTTTCTAAAACCTTATGCTTTGAATACCATGTTTGTCACGATCCCAAAGTACACCTAGACGCGACATGGTAAATTAGACCAAAGAGATCCTAAAAAACATTTGGCATGATCATGTTGTAAAAGAAATACAGTAAGAAAGAATAAACAATATAGGCCTCAATTCATAAGATTACATAAACGATAGCAACAAAGTACATAAAAGAATACACAAAATACTACTAGGTCTGACATATCTTTCTAACATCATATGAGTGGCTGCGATGTAACCCATACACCACGTACAATTCTCAAACTGAAAAGACCATAAAACAAAAAAGTACACATGGCTTTTCCCTTGAACCACGAGGACTCACAAATCTAAGTGATCAAAAGGGGAGAAATCCACCTAAGTACATCTTAGTGGAAGAGCATCGAATCCTGTATTATGAGATGATATAGGCCAAAATATGCATTAGTACTATAAATGTACTAAGTATGGGAAATAAGCATAACATGATATCATAATGAGTTAGAAACGTGAATTTCCAAGACCAAGTAAATACATAAGGAAGTTTAAATATCAAAAGTGCATACAAAGTCAATGCATCTTACAATCAAAAAGAAATAGTAAAATCTTTGAAGAAAATATAATTCATTTGTGAGATATTTACCGTTTATTGACAATGAGACCATGTAAGCTATAACATGGAATTCAGTGTAGCCCTCACACTTAGGGATGTGCTTTATTTGGATTAAACAAAAAAATTAGACCAAATCAAACCGAACTCTAATTTGGATTTTTTTTTTTTGGATTTAGATAATAGTTTATAGTTCCTGATTTTTTGGTTTGGTTTCAAATTTTTAAAAATATAAACCAAAAAATAAAGGAGAGTCTACTTATCAAGGTATAACTCTGTATCATTCATTATTACTAGGGTGGATACACTATTTCGATAATTTAAGAGAATCCTAATGCACGTAGTTAGGGACAAAGAGATTGCTTCATGAGACTCGATCTCTACAATGTGAGAACCTCCATTCAAAATCCTAGAGATGTTATTAAATCCCAACGGAAAAAGGCATCACTATAATCATCATCAAAATACTTGGAAATGAAATGATTAAGACTACTAATTCAATCACAAGTCATATTAGAATATCTCCTTTCAAAACCATGACTTTATAAGCTAGTTCATAAGACACTTCCTCTCTAAGCATTTAAATCATGATTTTTTTTATATGTGAGAAAGAATTTCAAACACTTTATCTTAAATGTATTCTTTAGTCATAAATCATTACTTTCATAAAAACATGCACAAATTTATAATCATAATCCATAAGCTCATAAGCATGATTCATATCGATAAAATACGTGTAGGCATGTGTTCAAGTTAAATCAATGAAAATTCTGAAATTGTATCAAATCATGCATAATAAGGTTGAATATAAGTAATTGAATCACAATAAATTGAACTCATAAAGAATCACATGAAACTCTAAGATAATTAGGTGATATTGAATTGGAGTTTTAAGTTTTATTTGGAACCCAATGGAAGAAAGAGATTGTTCATGAATTACCATATACCTTAGAAATCAGATCTCATGAAGCTTTAAAATCCTAGTTCTTCACTTTGGATCTCTTAAGAGAATTTGGAGAAAAACTCTTGAGAGATATTATGAGTTTGAGTGAATTTTAGGAAACAAGTATTATTTGAAGAATAAAAAGGGTGTTAAGTGTATTTTTAGGGCCAAAACCATGTATTTTAAGGGTTAATTAGGTAAAAAAAAAGACCAAAACACCCTGAATTAGAAATTGTCAGAAGACCTTACAACTTTGACCTGTAGACCATACTTATTGTTTTTATCGATTTTGATAAGATCTTTCCTATGACCCACCAAATACGGCTCATAAAGCTAATATGTAGAGCCAATGTTTCCAAATAATTTTCTAAGTCCAAAAAAACTTTCAACGAATTGCCTTTAACAGACTGTAGGAGTTCATATGACCCGTCCTATTATCTGTAGGTCATCATTACAGACTTAAAATTTTCTAGAATTTAACTCAAGTTCTAAGAAAATCTTCTATGACTAGTAGAGGTTCTTTTACAAACCGTATATAGGTTATATGGAAACAATACTAGTGCATTTTTCTAAGACTTTTCCTTTCCAATTCAACTTTTCAATTACTAAGGTGTTACAATAAAGCTTTCTTCTAACTCACGTTTTCAACATCATGCCTCCTAGAAAATCCTATTTTAGAAAGAATACGAATGTGGAGAAACAAACACCTATGGATCCAACAGATCCTTTGGGTGAAAATGTTACTCATGTTGAATTTAGGGTTTCTATCCAAGTGATAGCCTAATCTATGACTGGCTGCTCACGCCAATCGGAAATTTATGGCACATATTAACCTAAACGTTGGTATGACTGTAACTAGAGTTTAGGAGTTCACATGAACCCTCTAGAGATCCATGGGCTTAAGGTGAACAAGGATCCACAAGAGTTCATTGAAGGTATCCACAAAATCATTGGGATTATAAGTATCACTACAATCAAGAGTGCAAATTTGGATACGTATCATTTGAATGGAGTGACTAAGATTTGGTATAAACTATTAAGGAGGAAAGGGTTTTTGATGCAGGTCCATTGGATTGGGAAACGTTCAAGGGTGTTTCTCTAGAAATACTCTTTCCACCTGATTTGAGAGAGGATATGGTTAAAGAGATCATGAATCTAAGATAGGATAACATGACATGAGTATTCTTGAACTTTACTTGATTCTCTATATATGCTTCGACTATGTTGGGCGACTCTCGAGCCCTTACGAGTAAGTGTTTCTGAGATGATCATAAAGGATTGTATGACTACGATGTTGATTAAGGAAATTGATATCTCTAGGTTGATGATTTATGGTCAACAAATTAATGAGAAAAAGTTTAAGAAGCGTTATAGGCAAACTATGAGGTATTGGAAAGATTATGTGCACTACTCTTATAAAAAATTAGAAGGGGCTAGTACGATCTTAGTTTTATAAAAAATATTCAAGCCTGGCCCATCTTTTGCTAGTGCTCTATTTCTTAATTTAACAAGGATATCCGACACTAGCATATAAGTCATAAGGAAATATTTCTAGTGGACGTTCTTTCCCCCCGCATGATAACGTGTGATAAGAACCATCCAGGAGAGTGTATGATAGGTACTGATAGGTGCTTTGAATGTGATAAGACTGGTCATTGTTTGAGTGATTTCCCATTGGCCACAACTAAGGGCAGACATGTTTGTCAACAGGCTCAGCCTTACGTTTCAGCATGCCACTTGATTCAGTAGGGTACCTTATTTAGAATTGGTGACTGACAAGGTTAAAACAAATTTATGCTTTTTCATACTTAATAGGGTTCCCCTGATGTAGTCACTAGTGTGTTAGGAGTCCTTTAGTGTGATGTTTATGCCTCGTTTTATTCAGGAGCCACACTTTTTCGTAACTCCTTAGATTGTGCTATGAAATTTAATGTTAGTTTCGAAAGATTATCCGAACCCTTCTCCACTCTCTACTCTAATTGGTGACTCAATTTTAGCTATATGGGTATATGAGATTGGGTAATAGGCCGATAAAGTATATGGACACCTAGGGACCCTATAGGTCATGACTAGATTGGAAAACATAAAACTATTTAGCATGTATGTACGTATGAGAGTGAGACTTTATGATTTCTAGAGGTAAGTTATTGATTGGTTCAATGATTATGCAACTGCAAGACGAGGATGACTATGAAACTCATTTGACTTACTGCATTAGGACAAATGTGTCGAAGTATTTGTTTTGCATTATGACAAGTGTATTGAACTGATTTGTTTCATTTTAACAAGTTTATTATTATTTATATTGATAAAATGTCTAGTGTTGTTAAAAGAGTAGTACTCGCTAAACTTTTGTAATTTGAATTTCTTATAAATATTAAGTGTGGTTGAACTATCTTATACGTCATAAGTCTATGGGTGTGAATTGTGAATATGTTAAAGGAGTGATGATGTGTGATGAATGTGTTATGTGTGTCAACTATGTGACAGTGTTTGCCTATTGTGATTATATATTTGTTATTAATCTTAGTTGATTCTTAAACATTGATGTTACTTCTACACTTTATTTTCAGTGCAGATTGTGATCTAGAAGTGTCTATCATAGCTTATATTTAGTTGAGTTGCTGGTAGGTCTGAGAATGAACTACTTCCATTTGAGCTGTCACAAATCCTTTTATTCGTTGATATTTGTCTTTCTAGACATTAAGACTACTTATTTATTAGTTATTACTATTCTTAGACTTTGTTAGTCAGATGTAATAGTACATCGACTTTTAGATTCTGAAATTGTAATAATTAAACTTTTGTATTTATCTATTTATTTAAGATTTACACTTTATCATGTTGTGCTTTCGATTTTTGACTAGATTATTAGATGAATTCATGATTTAGGATATTAAGTGTTAGTTCACTCATTGGGGGTTGATGTGGATGGTAGTTATGTGATTTGGATTGTGACACTTTCACCATCGCAACCTCCAAAACCCCAACATATAGGGATGCACATAAATCATCAAAAACTTAATTTCAAACCAAAACAAAATTTACTATGCCAAATTTTTATTACAATAGCGGATCAAACCTTACAAACTTTAGTGTTTGAACTTTAGAAATACCAAACTAATTATCAAATGCCCCCCTAGGTATCTCTCATATATATATATATATATATATATATATATCATTAACGATTAATTGAGATGTATTGATTGACCTATGCCGATAAAATTTTTGCAATGTTGGGAATTGAGAGAAAAGCTAACCTCTATAGATGGATGACCAACATGTTATATACTTCCCGTTTAAAAAAGAATGACTTCATTTTTAGTCTGTTTCAAAAAGAATGTCCTTTTTCTTTTTTTGTAACATTTTTGTTTCATTTTTTCACGTGGCATATTTAAGGCCACCAAATCAAAACACAATTTTGTACATTTGACATAACTTTAATTTAGGACCATAAGATTCAAAAGTCTTCTTTATATTCTTAAACTCTGTGCAAAGTCAAACCAGGTTATTCTTTGTGAAATGGAGGGAGTAATAAATAAATAACATTAACGAGTAATTGAGATGTATTGATTAACCTATGCCGATAAACTTACAATGTTGGGAATTAAGAGTAAAAATCTAACATCTATACGTTGATGACTAACATGTTAAATATTGGAGAAATAATGAGCATACATTGTTAAAATATATTTTCCTTCTATTCGATAATTACTAATTAAATTATTATTATATGAAAAATTATCGAATTATGAAATCGAACTTTGAGAATATCGAACGGCCGCACCTAGAGGAGCAAGTTCAATTTTAATAAGACATGGATATGAACTACTACTATAGTAGCAACTCTTATTGGAGGGAAGAGAGAAAAATAAAAATATGGAGCAGTTAATTTAATTCCACCACCATCCCTTTTCCCCTTTTCTCTCTCTCCCCCCTTAGCTTGAAGAAGAAGAGTTAAGAGTTAGTACTAGCAACCAAGAAGGCAAGAACTGTACAAAGTTAACCGAATCTTCCTTCTTCCCCCTTCTCATCTCCCCCCTCCCCACCCCCACCCCCTTTTTATACCCACCCCTTTTGCCCGTATCCCCAAATTCTTTCACAAATATTGAGTCTTTTTTTCATTCTCTCCCTTCCATGATACTTCACCATGTCCAAAATGAAGCATTTACTCAGAAAACTTCATATCGGCGGTGGTGTGGCCGATAATCCTCCTCACCTTACCCCTCATCACACCTCTCCTACTCATCAACCACCTCCTGTGCTTGATCCGATTCAGCAAACTAACCGGTTTGAACAATCTGGGTCAACTTCATCTTTGTCTCCTCAGACAACGCCGGCATCAGCAGCATTGCCCAGAGTACCTGAGATGAATTCGGGTTCGGCTTCTGATTCTGCTGATTTTAATTACTTTGAGGAGGAGTTTCAGGTTCAATTGGCTTTGGCGATCAGTGTTTCTGACCCAGATTCTCGTGAAGATCCGGAAACGGCCCAGATCAAAGCAGCCCAAGAGATAAGCTTGGGATGTTCGCCTCTGGAAAATCCTGTGGAGTTCCTTTCACTTCGTTATTGGGTATACTCGAATCTCCCCCTTCTGATTATTTAATTTTTTTAAATTGTTTTTCTTGATTTCTTTTGCTAATTCTCAATTTAGGTTTAGTTTCCATTTTTTTTGCTTATGGATGCTACATTGAGGAATTTGCTTGTTGTGATACTTTACATGGAAATACTGAAACTGTGCTTCAAATTATCCTAATTTGCCAATAAATTATGTTATCGGACTGCTTGACCTTTGTTTTTTTTGGTTATATGGGGGACAACTGACTAGGTAAGGTGAATAGTGTGATTGGAATGGATTCCTATGTATGAAAGACTCCCACTGATACCATTTGGTTATACCCCTCGGTTATATCGAACTGCACACTTGTGTTTCTATGTGATTACAGTTTTAGTTTTGTATTTAGTTTTAGTTCTTGTGGGATTTCACTGGTATGTTGATATTGTATAAGCATACTTCCATATTTAAATCATAAGCCGTCTCTTGTACTGGGATCAAACTATAAGCTCAGATATTTGAACTTGAGAGCCAGTTAAATTTGCTTAAAATTGTAAGTAGGCATCTATTCAGTTCATTGTAAATTTGTGAGTAAACACATTCCTCATCTCCACCTTACACATGTTCTTTGTGTTCATTTTGATGTATGACGTAATCATTAATCCTATCGACCCTGGGGAATACAACTAGAACAGTTTTTAACCTGCATTACAGAAACAACATCTAATTTTGGTTTGTATACGTGTCTTTGCCTAAAAAATTTTTAATTTGTTCTATTTTTCTCTAATAATTATCTACGTATAAAATCATTTTAATATTCTTTATATGAATACAATGAGTACAAGTTCCAACTATGAACTATGGGCTCATACTAATTGCTATTATTCGCTTTCCTCCAACATCGTTTGGTTAAGCCAGCTGTTTCAAGTGACTCCACTCTTTAAAAGTTACATATCTTTTAATGCGTCACTTAGTTGGGATCTTGTTATGTTTAAGTTTTAGATTACCTCACTATAAATGCTCTATCTTGTAACCGTCTTCGTGATAATTGGACCGCTATCCTTCCACCTACATTTGTACTTTATTGATCCATTAATGAGAAAATCCTTGCACGTCTCTTACTTTTTTTTTTGGCTGGACTTAGATACTTTATTTATAAAGTAAACTTCTCTTTTAATGTTAATTAAGCAATATAACAACAAGTATCTAATTTCTAGCTGCCTCACTATCACAAGTTGTCTATTTGACCCTATTTGGAACCTCTTTTTTTTTTTTTTTTTTATAATCGTGGTGTTCGGGCCAACTTGCTTGCACCTCAACTAATTCCATGCAATACATACCACCTACCACAAGTACCCGCTAGCTCTGTCCACCAAAGCTAGGACAGAGGGAAAGAAATCATGTAGTGTTTTTTTTAATCTTTGTTGGGATTTGAACCTGATACCTCATGATTCTCAACTCACCGTATTGACCATTAGGTCACACCCTTGGGTGCACTAACCTTATTTGGAACTTAAAGTTGGATGCATTATATTCCACTTAAAATGCTTTACAAATTTGAAGTGAAAACAATTTGATTCATAACTAAAATTAGAAACAACCATTTCTAATGATATAACATGTCTTTAACAAGTAATATGATAGGTTAGTAATACAAAAATATTGTTTTTTTAAAAAATTGGTAACTTTAGTCTGTATATCCACATGTATACTGCAACATTGAGCATTCCCCTTCAAAAGTATTACGACTTACAGTGTAAAACAGTCTTAATCTAAATTGCTGCCTATAAACAATCTAGCACATCAAAGATGTCTTCTGCCCTAGTTAATATATCTTGTTTACACCAAAAATAGAAAAGAGCTAAGCAATTCATCTTGATCTTTTGTAAGCTATTCTGCCCATTGTCAAAACTCATGTTGTTTCTCTCTGTCCAAATTGTCCACCAAATAGATGTTGGGACAAGTTTCCATTTCTTCTCCTTATTTGAAGCATTTCCATCTCTATTCCAGCTGCTTTGGACTCCTTTAATGCCCCCTTTGAAAAGATATAAATATGAAAAAGCTTGTAGGTATGTCAGATACTAAGAATTCAACATAAATTACTGTTTTGATTTCGAGTTTCCTTCTGTACATAGAAGGAAACATTTAAGTCATACATTCAAAAGTATTTCTCAGACAATGCATCTTAATGTTCCAGCTAAATTATTTAGTCTAATAAACATCAACCATTTCTTAAAAAAATAAAATAAATATCAACCTTGAGACATTAGACTTCGAAATTAGTTTTTTATCAAATAGTTCCTCTATAACAATTAATAATATAAGCTTGGGTCAAATTGAATTGCATTCTTCGTCAGAAGTAGTAACAACACATCAGTGCAGTAACAAATAGATTTGTTCTCTCTCTCTTGATGCACCGTCTTAATTAGGTATTGTTAGATAATAAAATTTTTAGTAGGTATTTGTGTTTAGCTATCACTTGCTTTATATGGGTTTGACTTACACTTTGTTTGGATCATTGATACCCATTGTTTCATAATGTATTGTATTGTACTTTATTGTACTGTATTGTGTGGTAGATACAATGTTTGGCTAGACTGTATTGTGTGTTGTTTAATAACTTTTTAGTTGTTTAGTTTGATTGTATCGTACTGTATTGTAATTTATAAACTTATAAAAATATCCTTAATTATCTTAGGGTAGGAGGTTTGACTAGATTTATATAATTAAGGTAAAGGGTAAAATAGTATTTTGAAATATTATATAAAGATATAATTGAAAAAAGAAATTAAGTAACAATGGGAACACACCAAATTGGTTGTTCCATAAAATAAGGGTTTTCATTTTTACGTAACAACGAAATTTAACAATACGGTAAAATACATTTTAAATAACAATCAAAACAAATATTATAGGTATAGTAACAATACAATATAATATAATGGATCACAATGATCCAAACATAGTGTTAGTTATCTTAAGAAAACAGACTTTTCTACCTTCGTTGTTTTAGCTTGGATTATTAGGAGCAATGAATTTTATAATGTAGGTTTGTTTGATTCAATCCGATTGAAACTTGAACTTCTGAACATTAAAACATATTACCCAGCCCTAAGACTTCTATTTGAGAAGTTACCCAAACAAACATCAACCTTTTCTCAAAAAAAATAAATAGATATCAACCATCAGAGGCTAGACTTCTAAATTTTAGCTTTATCAAATAGTTCCTCTATGACAATTAACAATATAAGCTTGGTGGTCAAATTGAATTACATTCTTCTTCATCTGTAGTAACAACACATTAGTGCAATAACAAAAATAGATGTGTTCTTTTTCTCTGCACTGTCTTAAAAAATATATTCCTTAAAAGCATTTGAGATGAGAAATAAGAGTTCTCAAATATAACTGTGATAAAGTGCAGATATTTAACTATTACAGTCCCCAAGATCCGAAAGTCATTATACCAGGACTCTAACTAATAATGTTTAGGAGTAGCAAAAGCAAATAAAGTAAAACAATGCCAGATACGAAATAGATATCGGTCATCAAGAAGATCTGCGTCGGCCTGGATAGAAGTAGCTTACCTTCAAATTGGAAACACTATTGTGCCTAGATATAGGGGCACGTAGAAGATACTGGGTCATAAACTGCACATAAAGAAAAGTGCAAGAGTAGAATCAATACAAACATTATGTACTAGTAGGCATCATATGCTGACTCAAGCTAGTAACAACTATATGCTAATAAGCCAACAAAAAGAGTAAATGTCAAACAATCACTGGACATATAAGTCACCAAAACACGTAATAGTTATCACAAAACTCTGCAAATATGAAGTATTCACACACAATTATGGAATTATATCCACACTAATCCACATCTGTTTAGCCTCTATATCTCATCAGTCTCACGCAATGCCGTATACCACACTCCCAACTGTCAGTCATCTGTACACACATGATAAGGGACTTCAATCTTGACCAACTGTCCGTGACCTGCAGGGGACCTTAGGTGTCCATGTACCGTACTTGCAAATTACCTAATCTATCATACAACTGCTTATGCGCAAGCTTATATTGAACTCGAGCCTCATATATATATATATATATATGTATATATATATATATATATATATATATATATATATTTCTTTTTTGAACTTGGTAACTTTGTATTATATCACAAAACAATACATGGGTCGTACTGTAACATTATATACAAATGTACTCCTGATATCACTTCTCTACGTCTAAACTGAGTCTAACGCATCAATAATAAAGACAGCCCACCAGATAGCCCCAGGATAATTCACTATCTACCTCTGTCCTTAGCATGTACACCTGCTTCCTCCTAGCATAGTAATGCCTCAGCCACCTTCCTGGGCATTGTCCAGGAGATGCCTTTGAGGCTTAGGAATATTCTCCACAGATGATGGGTGTACTTGCAATGTAAAACATATTCTTTAAACGTCTTAATATATATTCTTTAAACCTCTTAATATATCTCACTGTGTTCTCTACTCAATTATCTCAGCATTGTCAAACCAACAAATATCAATCAAACATTATGTATGAAGACCAATCAAACATTTTTTTCTTCTCACAACGGATAAAAGCGACTAATCAAAATCTAATTGCAATAAACCATAACATACCTCAATTAAAGAATCTGAAAAAGCAAGTTATTTCATGTGAGTTTCCTTTCCTTGATGCCTCAGAATGCTGAAATTTAAAACAAGCAAATATAAGAATATTCAAGTCATGCGTGGAATAGTTCTTTTCATGAAACTTTAGCTGCCTAGAGGCATACACAATGACCTTCTTATCCAACATCAAAACATCACCCAAACAAAACGTGAAGCATCATAATAAACAACAAAATTTCTACCCTCCTTAGTCAATGCTATGATGGGAATCGTAGTCAGTAGAATCATGAGATTTTGAAATCTCTTCTCTCATTCATAAGCCCATGGAAACAACACTTCTTTGTGAGTCAAACGAGTCAGCTGGGAAGCAATAGAAGCAAATTCCTTCACAAACAACAGTAGTAATTAGCCAGCCCACAAAACGACGAATCTATGTCTGAAATGGGCCTAACCCAACTCTTTACTCCTCCACTTTCTGTGGATCAATCATTATCCAATCCTTCATAACCACATGCCCCAAGAAGGACGGATCTTACCACCAAAACTCACTTTTGGAGAACTTCGGGAAAAAATTCTTTTCAACAACCCCAAAACAATTCTCAAATGAATCTTGTACTCCTCCTTACTTCTCGAATACACTAATATATCATTAATAAACATTATCACAAACAAATCCAAATATGGTTTAGAAGATCCCATTTATCATACTCATAAAAATAAAAGCAACTGGGGCATTAGTAAGCCCAAAAGACATAACCAAAATTGATAGTAGGGCAAAACTCTATATACGAGCCGTATACTAAAAGATGCTAAAAAGAAAACCTATAAAAAAAGGAGACTCAATCTTCTATACAAAACAGGTTCTCATAGGAACAACAAAAACAAGCTAGAACAAAAGACTAGTTTGCAGCTTTACAATATCTTGTTCAACCCCTTTAAATGCTCTTCTCTTTCTCTCTCTCCCCAAATAACGCTCAAGAACTTTACAAAAAAAAAAGAAGATACAATTTCTAAAAACGACACTTGATTTTCTGCACATAATCTCATGGGTGCACCAAAAAGAAATATTCCCTTTATTTCAAATATTTGTTTGTCTTACTTTCCTTTTGTCTCGTTAAAAAACAATGTCACTTTCTATATTTAGTAGCTTTTTACACCCAACATCCTATATGACATATTTAAGACCACATGATTTAAAGGGTATTTGGTTCATTACGCACATCTTTCATTTGATAAAATTGTACCACCGAAACTTAAAGGTAAGTTCTACGAGTGGTGGTTAGATCGACTTTGTTGTATGGATGGAGTGCTGGTCGATCAAGAACTTTCATGTTCAAGATTCAAGTTGAAGAGATGGTTGAGATGGATGTGTGGACATACTAGAAGAGATAAGATTAGGAATGAGAAAATCCGAGACAAGGTGGGAATGGCCTCCGTAGTGAGATGGTTTGGGCATGTGAAGAGGAGATGTGTAGACCCCAGTGAGGAGGTGCGAGAGGTTGCATATAGTGGGTATGAGGAGAGGTAGAGGTAGGCCGAAGAAGTATTGGGGAGAGTTCATTAGAAATGACATGGCACAACTTCAACTTACCGAGGACATGACCTTAGATAGAAGAGTATGAGAGTCGCAGATTAGGTATAAGGTTAGAAGGTGGTTGAGTTTTGTCTTGCTTTTTTGTGCAATTAGGCTTGGTGAGTGTCTGGTAGCACTGTGTTTGTTGTAGTACAAGTCATATACATGTAGTCTTTTGCTTTTGATATCTATTACCATTTGTTGTCTGTTATGTTTTAGTTACCGCTTTATTCCGGCGTTATTATTTTTTTTATGAATGCTTTGTATTGCTTTCCTTATCAATTGTCATGTTCTCTTCAGTGTCGTATTTTTTTCATGACTTTATTTGTTTCACTTGAGGCGAGGGTCTTTGAAAATAGTCTCTCTTCCTCCATGGGTAAGCTATGCGTACACTTTACCTTCACAAGACCACACTTCTGGTATTGGACTGGTTATGTTGTTGTACGCGTATCTTTAGTTTAAGACCACAAGATTCAAAGTCTTTTATTTTTCTAGAACTTTGTGCTGTGTGACTGTCAAACTAAGACAAAAAATTTGAGGCAGTAAAAGATAAGAGGTTGTTCCTCAAGTTAAAAAAAATTCTTCTCTACTTATCGAAAACTCTTCTATTTCTCTCTCTTCATATCTTCCACATTAGTGCTAATGGCACAACACCCCACACTTCATGTTTACTCTTTCGTCTTTTAATGGCCTAGTTAAATATTTGCATATTCAACTGTGCCTAATATATCTCATTGAAGTCCAACTCATATCAGTATTTCACACCACTAGTAAGACGCTATCGATAATATAATAGGATGTGGTTCATGTACTTTTTGGAGCTTTTACTCATGAAGCATCTATATGTTATCTCTTCTTCCGCAAGTCCTCAGCCATCAAGATCACCTCCTCACGGCTAGTCAAGTGAAAAAATACCCTTTCTCAGTATGCCAGCAGCCAGCTCTTACCAGCTCAAAAGCTTCTCATAATTGGACTTAGAAGAAAAAATGTCATTATTCTCTGTCCTCCATCTCCATGCATCATGATTAGCCTGCATAATATTTTGTTTGTGAAATGATCCAATTCAACGTTAGAATTTTTCATCTCCCAATCTTGCAAGTTCCTCATGAACCTCAAAGCCAATGAACTTATCGACCTTGTAGCCTTCACATCCCTTGGATTGTCATCTCCTTTTGGCATGAAATCTGTACATATTTGGAAAGATGATACTAAAAATGTTGTTCTCACATCACTTGTGACCTCAAATTTACCCTACTCCTATCACCCTATCCTGCATGACACCCATCAAATTCCTCCCCTCCCCCTCAAGATATTTCTCTAAAGCTGACATTAAGTGTTGCATTTTCAGTCCTGCATTCTGCTTCCAGTGCTCTATATTTCTCTGAAATCACTTCCCTCTAAAAAGTATTCCCCTTTACTCCAAATCTCCATAACCACTGATAGCGCCCTGTTAAGGACCTTTACATCTTTAATCCCAAGTATTCCCTAACATTTTGATGCCATGAGTCTCCCAGTTTATCAGGTGAAAATTTCTTTCCCCCCTTGAAATATCCCATAGGAACATGTTTTTTCACTTTCTTAGAATGGAAATTTTCTCATGTTCTATGCTATGAAGTGTTCTGTTATATTAGTGAAAGGTAGGATTGGACTAATGTTGACATTGTCATGGACTAAAACACTCCAAGAAATTAAACATCACTATTGGAAGCAAGTGCACTTTAAAATGTAGTCCTTAGCTTGATCCTAATTCCTATTGAATTAGAACATCCAACATTGACAAAGGCAGTACGATAAAAGTAATTATATACATTATTTTACCGTATTGTGTATAAACAGTTAGTTACTTTTAGCAGACTGCAGACTTTGGGTTGTCTCTATTTAGTGCTTTGTTTCCTGTGTTTATTGCTTAAGTTTTGCATTTGAAGTTTGAATTGGTTCTAAGCCTTCTAACTGGTGTTAATGCAGAACTATAATGTCGTAAATTATGATGAGAAAGTGATGGATGGATTCTATGATGTTTATGGAATTAATCCCTGTGCGGTAATTCAGGGAAAGATGCCTTTGTTAGTGGATCTAAAAGCAGTTTCGGTTTTGGATAATGTTGCTTATGAAGTTATCTTAGTAAACCGTGCAGCTGATATGGAACTCCGGCAGCTTGAGGAGAGAGTGTACTTCATGTCCCGGGAATGCCGAGCTTTAAAGAAGGTCCCGGTTACAAGCTTTTTAGTTGAGAAAATTGCTGACCTTGTTGTTAATAGGATGGGAGGTCTTGTTAATGATGCAGAAGAAATGTCAAAGAGGTGGACTGCAAGGAGTTATGAGCTAAGAATATCATTAAACTCTATCATTCTTCCCCTTGGCTGTCTTGATATTGGACATTCTCGACATAGGGCCTTACTCTTCAAGGTGACAAGAGCTTCAATCCTTCCTTACATTTCTATGCTAGATTGATATGGATAATTAGCTTGCTTTAGGATAGCACATGCTAATCTTTTTTTTCGGTTCTAGTATCAAATGATTGATACTCATTATCATGAAGTATTAAGTAGTGGAGTATTTCCAGGCTAACTTCCTCATTTTTATCATCTCTAACTACCAAGTAACACGTATTTACTTCATACAGATGTTTGCCTGTCTTTCAATGTTCAGCAGTAGAATTCATGCTCTAGTATAAGGGCATCTGGCATCTTATTCAAAATGAGAAGACAGCGCTAATTCTATCATTTTAAACTTTATTTAGTCCTTTTCTGACAGAATGGCAAACACATCAAATCTCTGATTCTCAAGAGTGGATGATTGACTCTCTTTTACACCAGTTTATTGTTTAGTTGGTTTCTTTTCTGAAGGACTACAACATTTTCTCTGATTTCTGTCAAGAGTCTTCCCAGACTCATGCTTTTAACCATACCATTTACTCTGCTGGATAGGTACTTGCTGATAGAATCAATCTACCATGCAAGCTAGTTAAGGGAAGTTACTACACTGGCACTGATGACGGAGCAGTTAATTTGATCAAATTTGACAATGGAAGGTAAAAAATCTTTTGGTGGCACATTTTTTCTTGATGTTTATTGTGTTTGCTGAAAATATCGGTTTGTGTTTAAATCTTTTCAAGAGGTGAATTCAGTTCTGATTTCTCAAAATTAGTACTAAAAAATCCTTCATAGTGGCTGATGAATTTCTGATGGCTCTTCTCATTCTCTCTCACTCTTAGATCTTTCCACCCTATATTTCAAGTTGTGAGAATCATGTAGAGCAGGGGTGAGGTTTGAGGGTTTTGGATGGGTAAATGCTAGCTTCAAAAAAAATGCAGCACCCTTTTACTCTGTTTGAGCATATATGCTTTTGATTTTAATACAAATTTGGTGAGCTTTCTGCACAGAGAATGCTGCCTGCTATATTTGCTAACATTTTTTTTTATTTAGTGAGAATGACCGTTATATTTTTTTTTTATGCTTCAATTATCAGGTAAATGAAGTTGAGGTCATACCTATAGTCGTCTTTGTAAAATATAGTATTGTTTATACTATACTACTAATTTCCCTCTGTACTCTCTTTCTTCTCTTGCAAGTTTAGTCAAAAGTAAGTTATCTAAATCTTGCTGTTTCATGTAGGTTATTTGCTGTTTATCAATCTTTTTGCCTTTATCTTCTATTTAAGTTCTTTAAATCTTCTGCTGTAGAATTACAACCATGAAAATTTAGGAAATTTCCAGTAGTGGCGTGACTGATTATTGTTTTATTGTGCAGTGAATATATTATTGATTTAATGGGTGCACCAGGTGCCCTGATTCCTACTGAGGCACCAACTGGTCAATTACAAAGTTATGCAGTAGATGTGCACAGTGTAACACCACTTCCTTCTGGCGGTACTGTCATTTCATTTCCTGTATTTGATACACAAACTAGGACAGGATCAGGTTCAGTTAATGCTGCTCATGGAACTGCCAATACATGGATTTCAAGGGAAGAACCAGCTTTCTACCACAATGAAGCAAAGGGGAATTATGGAAATAGTTCAGGTAGAACTGGAAGCACCCAGTTTGAGCATGACTCTGGAAATCTCCCTCCATTGTCAGCTAGATTATGTGACGCTTCAGCAGTTTCCCATGATAACGCATCCATTGCACAAATAACACAAGCTAGAGAAGCTTACGAGAATGTGAACAGTCTTGCAGAAAACTCAGAAGCTAAACTCCTAGGTGTTTCTCCAGAGAGTCAAATGTATTTGCAATCAGATCTGGTTTTAGGGGTTGTTGCTGGAAAAAATCAATTATCAGAGGAAAGGGCTGTTAATACTAGACAAAGTTCAGAAAATAACAATCAGTCTCTTGTAACCTTCACCGGGATGCAGTTTCCTTACAGTATATCGTATGAAAGTGAACAGGAGTATACAGTTGCTTTACCGAGAAACGATACATTAAATGATACTTCAGGTGAGAATTTTGCACGCGCTAGATGTAGAACAAATGAAAACAATCCGAATTGGTGATGGAGAATTTGTGGGTTTCTTATTTATCCATTTTCTTTAATCTTTTAGAAGATCAATCTGAAAGTTGTTTTACTTCTTGAAAGGTGATAAATTCTTTAGGGGGGAGTTTGGAAATATTTCACATAACGATTGTACTTACAAAGACAAAGAATCAGCTACAAAAGCAAGGGAAATAGTTACTTGCATACAGTCTAAGTCTTATGCGGTGCAGAAAGAACAGCTTGATCCAATGCTACGTGGAGTGGCAGAGTGGGAAATTCCATGGGAAGATCTGCATGTTGGTGAACGTATTGGTATTGGTAAGACTCAGTGCTTTAAGTTCATCTTCTGTGATCGGACATGGATGGGTCAACATTGGAAAAAAGCTTGTGCATATTTATCTAAATCAAATATAAGCTTTTACTTTTTGGCCTTCTGTTGTGAACGTGTGGGTACATGTTGCTGTCTTGTTGTTAAATGATTGAAGAAAAATGGCAGAGTCAGACAGAATTGTTCTGTATGTTATTCTTAAATTATGTAGTTCACAGTTCATATGCAGTTACTTACCGAATGATGCAAGGTACACAATTATTCTATTGACTTAAATAAAAATAAAGGTATGGACATAGAAATGTGTTCTCAGATTATAGAGCACATTCATACTTTATTCCCTGTAAAAAGGCCACTTCTAATTATGTTGTTAAACTAGGTCATAAGCAAAAAAAATAAAAATAGTCAAATCGTTCCCCTAGTGTTTGTGATTTCAGGCTTAGTCATTTTAGATTCTCCAATTTTTGTGAATATTCTTGTTAATACGTCATGTGTTGATTCATATTATATGAATAACAAGGTCTAAGTTACAACCAGGTTTCAAACAATAAAAGAAGGTCTAAATGATAAGTTTTCAGATGAAATTTGTTAGATTCTTTCCTTGTCAGAACTAGGTCTGTGTTAGCTTAACTGTTATTATTCATTGGCAAATTGTAGCTTGCACATTGGGTTAAGGTGAATTGGTAGATATGATGACCTTTTATTTTATGGATGTGCCAACTATTAAAAGGCCTGAATGCATTACCTTTCTTCACATGAACAAATACAGTACTCCTGCCATCCCAAATTGAGTTGTCCAATTTTCACCGTTTTACGGAAACGGAATTGTTATATATTTTGTGTAAGGAACAGATGTTGGGAGAGTTCTCACAGCTTGTTGATTTCATTCTAAACTGAATATTTTGTTGAAGATGTAATATCCTTTTATGTACTTTGCAGTATCTCGCTGGTACTAGCTTTATTAAAATACTATTATCCTATGAAACATATCAATTGCGTTTTCAGTATCATATTACCAAAAGTTATCATTGTACCTTCTTTTCTTAAAATTATCAAAATACTCCAATTCTGGAAGAGGTCTAATTGTGTGAGTGCCTCCTGTAGTATTGTTTGACTAGAGACTTCTAGCGCTTTACTGAATATTTTCCCCTTCCCTTCTTTTTACTTACTTTCAGGAAGCAGATTATTTGTTCCTTATTAATGCACTTTAACATTTAAATTAGTTAATTTTTTCTTGCTTAAGTGAATGTAAAATCTTCATTAAGATTGGATGCTCAATATAATAACACTGATGTGACTTTGCAGGGTCATATGGCGAGGTATACCGTGCAGAATGGAATGGCACCGTAAGTCTTATTTCTGATTGAATATATATTTGTCTACCCTGAGTAGAAATAAGAACCATAGCACATTAGCTCTGAAGTTTGACAAGTTGCCAATTTTCTGTGCTCCATTTTCCAGAGAAAGCAAAATGGATTTGTCTTTTTTCATGGATCTGTTTTCTAATTTTCTGAAGGGTTCTTTCAAGTTGGAGATTATTTTAAAATTCTTTCATGTGCCAATCTTTTTCATGAATTCTGAAATCGTAGGAGCTATTAACACTACTGGATGTGTGCACACTAGATATTAAATGACTTGACCAAATATCTAGGCATCTTACACTTTCATCAAAATTGTTTCAAAAAATGTCAGAGGATAATGACAAAAAGAAAGTAGGAAAAAATTGAGAAATAATTATATCATATGTGGTTCTCATGATTCCTGTTTGAAGTATAAAAAGAGTTTCCACTCTACTTCACTTTTAGTGGCAGTGGTGCCTGTAAATTTCTCCCTGACTCCAATTTATGTGACGTAGTTTGACGCAGTATGAAGTTTGAAAGAAAAGAAGACTTTTGAAACTTGTGGTTTTGAACATGTCATAACATTAGTGTAGCTATAAGACTTTTGGAACTTGTGGTTTACACATGCCTCTAACATTTTAAGGAAGAGCTCATTTCTCATTAAGAGTAAAATGAGAAGTTTAAAGTTGAACCAGTGTTATAAAGGCGAAAAGCGCAAAAAAGCTCTAAAGTATGTGGGGGCTTTAAGCGCAAAGCGCAAATAAATCGTGGGCTTTAACAAAAAAAGGCGCAAAGGGAGAAAAGAATAAAATATATATGTTTAGTCCAAGTCTAATAATTATAAACATGAATGAAAAATATATGACCAAAAAATTGAAAAAATTATGATAAATTGAAATATCAATTATTTAACCTCAAATTCTTCATAAGAGGCTCGCTGGCAAGGAAATGTTTGCCTTAAAACCTTGATGACAACACTAAAGCGCACATAAAGCGAGGCGAAGCGCTCAACACATTTTGAGCCTCGCTTTAGGGCCTAAGCTCGCTTAAAGCGCGCCTTTGATAACACTGAGTTGAATTACTTTCAAATATAGAAATGTGCTATTCTTTTTGGAATTGATTAATAAGGGAATCCTGTCACATAAATTGGAACAAAGTATGTTTCGAATACAAGATGATGATAAAGGTAATTAGAAGCGCCATTGAACCTCAAGTAGATCCAAAGCAACTATTTCAAATAATAGTATGCATAATATAGACAAGATTTTCCTCTTAGATCTCTGTATGTAGCTTAATAGATTTGCTGATATTTTGTTTCACAAATTCCTTTCTTCCCATAGTCACTATACTTGCAACCGAACTCTCACCCATGAACTTCATTTTGTCCCCTTTCCTATTTCTCTCCTTACTAAAGCACCTCACAAAATCTAAAACTGGTTCAGCCAGATTCTAATTGAGCATTTTGTTCCTGATTAAAGACATACACTTGGCAGAATACACTGACAACCCCTTAAACTTGCCAATAAAATTCATTTCGACATTCAAACTATGGCATGTTCCTATTGAGCACCTGCACATAATTAAATATTTATATTTGACACTTTTGGCTCAAAGTTTGGAAAATCTTTTGCGCGTGTTCTCGAGTGCTCATTCCACAGATAAGTTAATCGCATAAATATGTCTTATCCTTTAATATAGACATCAACTTTAGTTGGAACATGCATGAGATTTTATGGCCTATTGATCTAATGTGAATAATCAAAGGAGGTGAGATACAACTAGTTAACTTATCTATGTAATGGGTGCTTGCGAACACACACATAAGCTTTTCTAAAATTGAGCCTAAATTGTCTAAAGGAACACTTTATCATGTGTTTGGATACTCAATCGGAATAGGTCGTAGTTTGAGTGTCCAAATGAAATTTATTGGCAAGTTAAGGATTTTTGAAGTATTCCTTCTGCCTGTACACTTCCCTTTTTGATAAGAATGCATATATAAACACATACATATATACATGCTCACATAACGAGAAGTATGTGTACATGTAATAGTGATGGTCTCTCTTTACCAAGTCAATCTACCCCCAGCATAATGTTTCATCCATTTTTTTTCATTCTCCATTGATCTTAAACCACAGACCATGCTCTCCATTTCTCTGTTAATTGTATGAGCTATTTTGATTCTCCTTAAAATTGAAGAGATTGTCTAGTAGTTACAACCAAAAATGGAAGTAACATATGAAACACTATGTTTTGAAACCATGGTAAGGAAATCCTATTGTCTTGGTTTTTCTATTCCTTTAGCCAAGTCCCCCCAAATTAAACTTAATCAAATCAAATAGACTATGCCCTCAAACTGAATCATTAGATGGTGAATAATCAGAGAGAATAATGAAAATAAATGAAGAATAATGGGGAATAAATGAACTACAAATTTTGGGTAGAAGCTGGCAATAGTTATAGCAATCAAACTAAATCTAATCAATTTAAACTAATCAAATTTATATGAAATTAGGAATCAGGTGATAATCTTAACACTCTCCTTGAAGTATTTTTGTCATAGGCTCCAAACATGTTGCAAATGTATTCAATTCGAGGAATTTTGTTTCTGTAAGAAAATCCACTTGTTGATCATTTAATTTAACGAAGCGAGAAGCAATTCATCCGGATAAAATTTTCTGTTCTTAAACACAATCCACCTCTATGTCATGTTCTTTCATGGACTTGAGGCAATATGATTTTGACATATTGGTATTATCTATTCAACTTTACTTCATGTCTACTCTTGGAGAAGTTATTTCTTTACTAAATTAGTGACAACATCTTGGTTTTCACTCTTAAAAGAAATTAGATTTTCTCTAATCATGACAAAGTATTTAGAAGTAGCTTATCTATCTAATCCAGAACTTGCCCAATACAACTATTCTTCAAATCCCAAGCTATTTGGGATCTGTTATATATATATATATATATTCTTGGGAGCAAATCCCAACACATATCCTATTATAGGATAAATAGTAAGAGCGTAATATATGCACTGCAAATTTAGTCAGTATATGAAAAGAGAAGTTAAGGTGAGATTAGACGGGATTGTGGTTGTCTAAAAGCAAACAATTCAAATATCTTGGTTCATTCCACGAGAATGGAATGATAGATGAAGATGTTAAACAAAATCAAATCAGATGGTTGAAATGCAAATTTGCTACCGGGGTGTTATATGATGGAAACATGCCTACCAAAATGAAGGATAAGTTCTATAGAACATTTATAAGACCAACAATGTATATGGGGGTGAATGTAGGGCCATTTAAGTCCAACATATCTGTAAGATGAGTGTTTAGGAGATGCATACGCTCATACAAGATTAGACAAGATTAAAGTATACCACCTTTGCCAAAAAGTGAAAGTAGCACGCGCTAAAGATAAAATAAAAGGTTGCTTGAGATAGTTTGGTGAGGTCCTGCGTCAATTTCTAGATGCACCGGCTCGTAGATGTAATACCATGGTAAGTGAATTTGTCAACTAAGATCACGTGGAAGGAAGTTATGTAAACAACCTATAATTTTCTTTGGAAGTCTCGTGCAGACTTAGCGAAACTTAGGGCACAACAGATAAAATAAACATTTATACAGGTGATCAATTTGTTGGAAATATGCTTTGGTCGTGTTAGTACATTTATTTAGGTTTCGTGCTTTCTAGCATTCTTTTAGCCCTATCTGAGATTTTATGCCTACAGAAATATAGAAAACTTCTGGTACTCTTTCTATATTTTAATTTAGCCCTATCTGAGATTTTTTGTTTTTTTCTAGTCTTTGTGTTCTCTGGTATCTTCTCAAATCTTTGTTCTGGTTAGTGGTTAGTGGTGTCCTATAAAACTGATATGTGCTGATTACTCTGTCCATCCATTACTTTGAACTGATAAAAGTAATGTAAGAAATAGACTCGCATCCCGCACCTCGGTAGTCTGTGCCAGTAGCATGAGAGTGGTTTGGAATGTTAACTGTAATGATTGTATAGTTATCTAACACTTTTTCTGTAAATTTAATTTAATGAAATGAATCTCTCTATATTGCAGGAAGTTGCTGTGAAGAAATTCATGAATCAGGATATAACAAGTGATGCCCTTGAACAGTTTAAATGTGAAGTAAGTTGTAACTAGACAATGATAATGATATCTTTGTACTATGAGTTCTCCTGAACTTTTAAGAACTCTTTGTGCGTATTGCATTTTGCAGATTGAAATTATGTTGAGGCTGAGACATCCTAATGTTGTTCTATTCATGGGAGCTGTAACTCGTCCCCCAAATCTCTCTATATTGACTGAGTTCCTTCCCAGGTTTAGAACTCTTTGCTACATGCACATCTACTGACATACTACACTTGGAAGTTTGCCCATTTCTTAAATGTTTAGTCTTGGCTTTCTAATTTTGGCTCATGGGATTTTCAAACCATTCGTGTGATAGGAAATTCTGCATTGTTGTCGGTTTGTAGTGGCTTATATCTTTTACGTTTGTGTTCTCTCAAATCTTTCTTTTGGGAGAGCAAATGTTTACACAGTTTAAAATGTGCAAGAAACTCCTATCTCATCTGAAATACCTCCTAGCTTTATTGCCATTGATGCTGAGATACTTGATAATATATCACATTTGTTATTGAGTAATATATCAATTTTGTGTTTCTCCGCTGCAGTGTATCTGATATCTGTAGTTTTGGTGCAGGGGAGGTTTATATAAGCTACTGCATCGTCCAAATATCCTTATTGAGGAGAAAAAGCGTATGCGGATGGCACTTGATGTGGTATTTGTTTGATGCTGAACACCCCACCCCCACCCCTCACAGGTTTTTTGTCAGTTTTAGTTTCCTGTTTTCTAATGTTTCAACTTCTTGTAGGCCAAAGGAATGAATTACTTGCACACAAGCAACCCTATCATTGTGCATCGAGATTTGAAGACTCCGAATCTTCTGGTTGATAAAAATTGGGTTGTTAAGGTGCGTCTGACTTGAATCTTGAAATAGTAGTCTATAAAACTTGTAAGAAGCAAGCTGCTGTTTATCCCCCAATAATCCATGCTTCTTCCACGCTTGAAGGTTTGTGATTTTGGGATGTCTCGCATGAAGCACCACACATTTCTCTCTTCAAAGTCAACTGCTGGAACGGTGATTGCATGCTCTCTTTTTATGACTCAGTTTATGCCATCTTTCCAGGCCTCTTTCCTATCTCCACTACCCTTTGAGAACAAAAACAAGAACTAACAAAGATTATGGTCTAAATAGGTTGACAAAGAGATGAGATCTGAAACCGTCAAATTTACTAATGGTATTCCATTGATTGCAGGCTGAATGGATGGCACCAGAAGTTTTAAGGAATGAACCATCCAATGAAAAGTGAGTTTACTCTTCAATAGTACTGTTCTTGAGGCTGAACTTTGTTATGGTTATTAGTTTTGTATTTTCTTAGATGAGTTTGGTTTGTCTGGTTTGCAGATCTGATGTGTACAGTTTTGGTGTAATACTCTGGGAGTTAACTACTCTCCAAGTGCCATGGACAGGGATGAACTCAATGCAAGTTGTTGGAGCTGTTGGTTTTCAGGGTAGACGCCTTGATATTCCTCCAAGTGTTGATCCCATAGTTGCAGAGATTATAAGTGAATGTTGGAATCAGTAAGTACCTATTGAACTTTGATACAATTTCATGTGCAAATGATTTTCAGTGTGTTCATGTCCAAAAGAATGTATCTTCTCTTCTTTTAAATGGCTAATGCCCTTCTTTTCTGCAGAGATCCCCAAGTGCGCCCCTCTTTTGCGCAGATTATAAGTCGTCTTAAACGTCTTCAGCGTCTTAATATCCAGGGATTTGAAACTTGTACAAATCGGCATTAAGGTTGACAGGTTAGGCATTGTTGTAATAATAACAGAAGCTTGTTGCTGGGCTCAAAGTGCCAGAGCAACTGAGAATTGATTGCAAAAGTCTTGTAGATGCAAAGGAGCACTTAAGACAACCCTGGATTGGAAGCAGTTGGTCCATTCGAAGTGGGGACTCAACGCAACCAATTCAGAAACAAGCAGATATCTCCAAGTCAATGGCTGCACGAAGTGCAGTAGTTGAAAATTAGGTCATAGTGATCGTTTTATCGAGTCTTGAGTTGTGTAAAAGGAAAAAAGAAAAAAAGAAAATAAAATCCATTTTAGTTCTAGTTAGTTTTAGGCTGATGAATGCACAGTAGCATTGAGATATGTAATGAGCTCCAAAAAGGAGCAGCAGCAGAAGAAGAAAAATCTCAATTCTGTGAAGGTGGTCGAAGGAAGCAATTGTAAACAGTCGGTCTCTGCAGGTTGTACCAACAGAAGAATAAATGGAAATATTCCTACATTACCATCTCCATTCCCTTTGTTGTGCTTATATACATAGTGAAGACAGTTTTGTGTATAGTAATACCTGTACAGTAAGTACAATGCTAAACTTATTTTGGTAGACGTAGAACCACCAACTTGAGTAAGGAGCCTTGTGCTTGCTGATTCAACTCATTGCTAAAATCTCCCTACCACTTTTGCAGGTGAACTGTTCTGTTTTGGCTTAGTTGAATGCCTTTGTGAATATGTCATCTGTCTTTTCTTACATTTGTGACAACTAGCTATGACAGATCAAGGAATTATAAATGATAAATTGCAAGAATATCACACTTGGGATTTAAACCTACAGCTTGAGTTCTCTAATCTAACTTCATGTTAAGGTGATTTTGTAAAAAGGATTGTAACTTGACCTATTTGTATAGCATATTTTCAGATGAAGCAGATCCAATTGAGCCTCCTTGGACCATGTAGTTATGTCCCTAAAAACAAGTAGATGTTAATTCTAAATGCCAAGTGTTAATTACGTTGTTACTTGGAATCATGAGCTTTTTTTCTACAAGTACACACTATTAGGAAGAACTCCAAGACACCTACTTCAAAATGCAAGCTTTGATTTTAGTTTTTATCCAAGGAAAATTCACAAATAGCAGTACGCCCTAATTTTTACCAACTATAGTGATAGTTTGGCTGATTATCAAATCAAATGTGCACTTTAAAAAGCCTTTATGATACTATGTATCAATTCATGTTGTCTCAAAGTGAGCATATACAACATTAATTGATACATTGATAGAAAGTGAAACGATATTGCTACAAGCAAAATAATAAAGTTCAAACTCTTATCATGTATTTTAATTTTTGAGTCAAATAATTTTCTCTTTCTTTATCTCATACAATCCAAGATTCGACCGAACCATAATAAGGCCAAATGAATTTAGTCTCCAATTTCAATTGAAATTTTTTCCTAGTCAATTATTCTCTTTGCCACGTTTGATTGTTTCATACACCATAAAGTTTGCACTTTGAGATTATAGAATCAAAGGTAAACTCTTTTTAATGTAACCTCAACGAATTCAAGCATTCAATAAGAGTTGTAACATAGTAGTGCAACTCAACTTGATTTTCTCCAATTTAAATCTATTTTCTTTGTCCTAATATTACACAGTTCATCAATTGAATATAATTAGTGAAAGATAATTGTTATTTCTTATAGTTCGATAATCATATCATTTGTTGCAATTATTGTTCAGAATTATGCTTCTAATGGTATTTGTTTTCATGGCTTCTCCACTTTTCTCTATTATTTTCTTTTTTCGTACTACTTTGAAATATTTCTTCTTGAGCCAAGAGTCTATCAAAGACAATCTATCTATCTCAAAAATATAAATAAAATCTCCATACACTTTAACCATTACCTCGTTGTCTCCTTCTATTAACAAGAATCAATTAAATGCTTAACATCTTTCCGAAGGACATAATCTAGATAGGTATAACTTATAAGCAAACATATTTTATTTATGTGGCATGATATTTTTAATAATATAGAGTGTACACACACTATTAAGAGATTATAATAAAAGAGATGAAGTGTATTTTTCAAATAATAATTTAGATATGAAATTTGGACGTTATTTAAAACTCAAAATAAAAATTAAAAGTGACACTTCACTTTTGTATAAAATAGTGAGAAAAGAAATACTAAACTCCAAGTACACTCTTAACACTTGATATTTTTTGCATTTACCATCACCATAGATATTTTTGATAATGAAGTAACAAAAATGTACAAACTTCCCTGTAATTCTATTAGCAAGTAACTAAAGGAAAACAGGGCAAATGCAAATGGCCATATCAGTGGCAACTCTATTTTCACCAAATCATCATCAACTTCTCTGTTTTCCTTCTTCATCAACTCAATATCTCAAAACTCACCATTTTCATAACCAAAGGTTTATTCCAAGAATACCCTTTTCATCTTTTAGAAATAACAACCCTTTACCAGAAACTGAGTGTCCTGTTCCACTTGACCAGCAGCCTGTTAACGAATTCAAAGCCCTTTCTGATTCTTTCCCTTTTTCATGGGCTTCTGGTGACTTGGTTGAGTACTGTTCCCGTTTATTTGCTACTGGACTTGCTTTTGCCCTCTTTGTGGGTCTTCCTGTTAACTTATTCGGGTCGGCTGGACCCATACCCGAACCCCTTAAACCGTTCTTGGGTGCTGTTTCTGGTGGCCTTATTGTTGTCACTTTGGCTGTTGTGAGGATGTATCTTGGTTGGGCTTATGTTGGTAACAGATTGCTTAGTGCCACTGTTGAATGTACTCATCTTTCTTTTTCTTGTTGGATTATTATTTTATGTCAATTAATCACTTTATTTTTTTTGTGTTTGCTCGCTGATAGATGAAGAAACAGGATGGTATGATGGCCAGGTACTAATTCTTATGTTGTCTTCAATTTCTGTCATTTGATTGGAAAGTTAGTACCTTTAGCTAATGGGATTGTACTCCATGAACTAACTCTCTAATGAATGCTACTTGACTTTTGGCTTCAGATAGCATTTTACTTTTGTGAAACATTCTGATTTTTATTAGGATTAGTTTTACTAAATGTCTAAATGTGTCTGGTGCTCGAGAAACTACGTGTTCAGGCAGGATTAGGGGAAGGGTTGCCATTCCAAGAGGGTGTAATGTAGGCATCCACCTTGACTCAAGCAATCCATAGCTCAAATTCATGACATGGTCATATAGAGACAAGTCGACAACTTTACTGTTGCTCCGCCGCTTACAATTAGTAGTGCTAGTCGGAATAAAATATGCTCAAATGGAGTTAAATGAATATAGAAGATTACTGGAAAAACTGCTTCATTGTCTAATCAGTTTCTATTTGCTGACATGTCGAGTAGTACCCCTCAAATTCATTATAGTATAGTTATGTTATTCTTTTAAGAAATATGCAACATTGCAGGATTAAATCGTAAATCAAAAGCATTAACGCCTCTTGATCCTTATAATTTAATTCAAATCAGATTGAAGAGGTGTTGTGAAGCAGTTAAAGGTTGTGTACCCTTCAATTCTACTTCTTAACTGTTTTACCTTTTAACCAACAAAGAAGATGTCCCCAAGACCCCAACATAGTTTAGGTCAAATCTTTTCTGGGAGTGGTAATAACTGTCTTGATTTTGATACATTCAGCTGCACTTTGCTAACTAGTTCTTGGTCTGAGTGTTGCCATTCAAACAATATTGTACACCTTGAATGTTGCACCAGAAAACCAAAACCATAGACATCTGAACTTCAACAGTTGTACAAGGCTTGCTTTTCCTTCAGAACTTCCAGATTTTGGATAAAATTGTCTACGAAAAACATAATGCTTTTGTAGGAGAAAAGACAAATTTGGGATGCAACCCTTACAGCTGACAAGTTAGTTATTCAATTCCTTACATGGATGTTTGAGATCCTATGTATGCTGGCATAGAGAAGGTCTATTATCAGGTTAATCAGAAATAATCTAGGATGCCCCTTGTTGAGAAGTGGATTTGGATTGAAGTGGAGACATTAGATTTTGTATATCTCTAAGGGAGATGGGAGCCTCTTAGTTTCTTCAAAATAATAGGACCTTTAGATAGGGCCGCTTCTCCCCTCTGCTATTCTTCTAGTTATGAAATCCCACAGTAGGATGTTGACAAGTAAAGGTAGGAGAATATATGCAAGGCTTTCAGGTCAATGGTTACATTGGAGGATGTAAAACTGTGTGCCTTACCTCCTATTCTCAAATTATACTCTGTTCCTCGGGTATCTGTATATGTCGAAGATTTGGTATCCATTCAGAACTTTAGAATGCGGTGAACTATTTTCAGGCTTGGAAATCAACTTAAGGAAGTCAGAATTGATTCCAGTGGGACTCCTCCAGAATGCTCAGGATTTTCCCTAGCTGTTGGTTGTGGGGTGGTCTCACTACCCACAGAGTATTTGGGATGTGCAGTTAAAGGGAAGTTTAAAGATGTAGATCTCTAGAGGCTTGTAACTGTAAGATCAGTGAAAAGGTTGGAAAGGTGGAAACACATAATTTATTAACAGATGCAAAATAACTATCCTTTCTAATTTTCCATACATTATATGCCATTGTCCTGAATTACTGCGTGTTTGATGATGTTGATGAAAGATGTCCAGTGGGAAGGAAAAGAGTGGAGAAGACTTAATTGAATGGACGGCAAAAGAAGCTTAATAGAAATGGGTGGATTTATCTTCCTTTTTTTTTTTTTTAAATAAATGGATTTGTAATTCGTTGATTATTGTCTTTGGTCTTTTAAACAAGCACTCTTTGGAAAATGGAACAAATGGATGTGGAAGTTGTCAGCGAGTAAAATGCATTATGTAGAACTATCACTTCTTTATGGAGGTGATATGGAAATGGGTAGTTAACAAGAAAGGTTACATGTAGATGTGAATTTTCAACTTACATTTGTTTATGATTAGTGGGAAATGGGAATTATCCTTTTTTCTTAGAACATTTCTATCCTTGAAATAAAAACAAAACTATTTGTCTCCACCTCTTTTTCACTTCCTTTTTTCATTTTGTAGCTGTCGTTGCGTTCTTTAACTTCTAATTTTCCTTGGGATAACTGACTAATTATCTTCAGTTAGTGATAGTGCATAGAATTACGGATGATGTGATTTTGAAATATGAAGTCAAACAGTCGGTCATTTTAAAAGAGTGTTATTAAAAGAAAATAGCACCGTTGACTGGAAGAGTAATTTGATAATCCAAAGGACATCACATGATCAGTAAAAAGAGAGAAATGTTGCAGAAGTCTAAGGTGGCAATCAACTAATAAAGATGAATATAATAAGCAGGAAAGTGTTAGTCTAATAACTTTTTCATATTTTACTGTACAGCACTTACATTAGAACTACGATTGCCTAGATGGTCGCAGAGTTCAATCTAAGATTTCTAAAACATGGCACCACTAAATAAAGGAAAAAATGTATTAAGTGAGAACTAATCCTTTAGTCCTCTAGTTAAATAACTCAAACATTCAACCAAGTGCACCATTTAGCCTTCTTGTAGCATGAGTGCTAGCAGATAATATTATACCAAATTTCGAAAATATATACATAGAATACCTAATTTTACGGAGAGACCACGCTTCATGTGCCCCATATTTTACCTATAAATTCGCCCCTGGATGGTCAGTGATGATATTCTCTGTGAGCACTCTTTTTTCATATTCAGATTATAGTGAAGCCGATATTGCAGATCTGTTGTACATATGTTGCCAAACTTCCCATGGAGTTTATTGTTTAGGGTGAGGAAATACTGCAGAAACGATTACCTTGAATTGAATGGAATAATATAGCTTAGGCTAAATTCTGATTTCATCGTAGAATTTGCTTATGTTTAGCTTTTTTTGGATGAAAAGTTCTCCACATCCTTTGGTACTTGGAGATTTTCCTTGTAGATATGAGATATGGGTGAAGGAAAATAAGCTTTTAGGCTAAATGCTGATTTCATGCATGTAATCTGCTAGTATCAATAATTTAGTCTTTAGCTAATTTCTGATGAAAATATTTCCACGTCCTTCAGTATTGAAAAGGAAATTCTTCATTGCAGATATGGGTGAAGACTCCTGAAGTTTTGGCACGGGACCGCCTTTTGGGTTCTTTTTCTGTAAGTAATTTAAACTTGGTCAAGTTGTTGGTTTAACTGTTTTGGTGAGCAACAACATTATGGTATAATTTTTTGAGACTGGCAACATTATGGTACAATTTCTTTGCTGAACAAAAGATATTCTAAGTCTGAGTAAATTGGTCTAGGGCTTTTATTTACTGAACAAGGTTGACTGAAATACGATTCTGCATTAGTTGTGTAGCGCAGATTTTTCTAATGGACTTAGATTATTGCATCTTCTTGTAAGATGGCAAATCTTAGTAATTGAATCAGCAGATCTTGTTCCATGCATTGCCAAGCCCACACTATGAAATTTCCATACCCTATACGATTCATCACAGCTCAATAAAAAAGACACAAATTACTCATAGTTCCTATAATTAAATGAAGAAAGATGCTTCTAAGCTGGCAACGATTGAATTTGTTCTAGTGGGATGGACATCTTGCTTAGTGCAAACTGATTGAATTGTGAAGTGACTACTCTTTCTGGCCTACCATGCAGGTGAAGCCTGTCCTGAGTAGATTAAAGAACACCTTGGTGGTTCTTGCAACATCTTTGCTTGTGTGTGTAGTTGTTTTTGTCAATATTGAGAATGGCCAAAAGGATAGTTATATACCATCAGAAGAAGCTGGTGGTAGATCTGTACCAGGAGTCTACGATGATGAGTCTGCAAGATCATTTGAACCAGATGCATTTTGTGGTGGTGAACCTGCTGACCCTTAGTTCCTAATAACCAACTGCTAGGCATTCTTCATGTACTTGTGTATATGGTACCATGCAACCTTATGTGTGTACAGTAATAGGGTTAATGTATATTCTTCCTTTCTCCATTCTCCTATAGTTAATATTCATGCTATTTTTCTTTTAAGGCGTGTTCGTACGAAAGAAATATTTTATGAAAACTTGTTTTCTTGTTTAAACTATTCTCTAAAATGTTTGGTTACCTTGGAAGTGTTGACAATAAACTTTCTGAAAGAAGGGAAATGATTCCCTTCGTTTGTAGAAATTCAGATATGTTGTGTACTTTTTGATATTTTGTGCTTAACTTGAAATAAGTGTGTTCCACTTCTGATTTCAAGCTCCATGGATCAAGATATCTTCTTGTCTTTTTTGTGTTTTTTGGGCTTTTTAAATATATTGAGAGCATGATTGTGGTAGGTTGACCATTTATATAAAATCAGCTAATTTATGATGATGAATTGTTGTAGGGCCCGTTTGGATGGGCTTAATAAAAGCAGCTTTAAAAAAGTACTTTTAAAAGTGCTGAAACTTATTTTTAAAATAAGCAGTTATGCGTTTGGATAAAAGTGCTGAAGTTGTTATGTCAAACGTGAAAAGGGAAAAATGGAAGAAAGAAATGTTAGGGTTATATGGGTAATTTGGAGATTGTATAAAAATATTAAGCACAAAAAGATAAAAATGTGGTCAATTTAAAACAGCTTATAAGCTAAAAAAAAAAAAGCACCCCTACCCCAGCTTTTAACTTTTGGCTTAAAATAAGTTTTTTTTTAAACTTAAAATAAGCTGTTTTGAGTATTGTTAAACAGCTAAATAAGTCAAAAACCAGCTTTTAAGTCAGTTGACCAGCTTTTAAGCTGAGCCAAACAGGCTCGTAATCTGTAACTTGTTTTGTCTACCTTGATGATAGAGTTACATGTTGCTAGTGGGAGATGGTAGTTATTCCGTGAAATTAGCTAAAGATACGGTAAAGTTGGTTTGGATACCTATTCCGTGAAATTAGCTAAAGATACAGTAAAGTTGATTCGGGTACCATAATCATAAAAAAAATGTTTGCTAAGTTGCTATTTGTGTGGTTTACATCCCATCTCTGGCCACACTGGTTTATTTGACAAATTACCTTCGCTTAAATACTAAAAAGAAAAAGGAGATTTAAGACTATTTTCATCAAGCATATAAAGATACACAGATAACCGCAATCACAAACAAAACGATGTGGCTTTGTAGGGGGTTGCTGATATACCTGACTAGTTTAAATAAGGGAAAAGGCTCAAATGTCATTAAATTTTGGGCAACTTTCACATATAGCAAACAAAAAATTTATATTTGTATACTATAGCAAACTTTGCATAATTGCGTTCCGTAGCAAACATAAAACTGTAGAATTCGCTATACATATACAAGTGTATAATTTGCTGGCCTAAATTGTATAATTAGCTGGCCTATTTCACTGCAATTGTATAATTCGCTATCCTATTTCACTGCAATTGTATAATTCACTACCTATTTCGCTGCAATATTAAGTGTATAGCAAGAAGATATATGTTTTTCTCTCGCTTTATACAAAAACAGAAACACAATATATACACTTCTGTTGTATAAAGCTAGAGAAAATTTTATTTCACTGCAATTGTACAATTCGCAATTGTATAATTCGTTGACCTTTTTCTCTGCAATATTTGAAGTAAAATGTTTGTAAATTGTATAATTAAGTGTATAACACGAAGATATATATTTTTGCATGTGTATATACAATTTTCTCTCGCTTTATACAAAACAGAAACAGAATTATACACTTCTGTGTATAAAGCGAGAGAGCGAGCGAGAACGGAGACTGGCGAGCGAGATTTCTGGGAGAGAGACGATGGCAAATTTTAGCTAACGTTTGCTATGGAGCACAATTAAATCAAACCCTAGCTATTCCATTTATTTTAGGTTATTAGTTTGTTATTATATACAATTTCCCCTTAAATTTTTAGAAAAGACTTATTTATGTCAGTCAAAAGTTTGACTCATTTATTACATTACTGTTAAAGAATTAATAGTGATTTTGCAAAACCATTTTTGACACATGGCCAATTTCGGCCACATCATCAATTTTTTTAATAAAAAAAATTAATTCAATTTTTATTCAGAATTTTGATTTTTTTATTAAAAACATTGTGACATCGTCAATTATAATTCGGCCACATCATCAATTTTTAAATAAAAAAAATTAGTTCAATTTTTTTCCAAAATTATAATTTTTTAATTAAAAAATTGATGACATGACCGAATTACAATAGGTCACGTGTCAAAAATTTGCAAAACAACTGTTAAAAAATAATGGCATGAATGAGCCTTTTCTTGAACGGAAATGACATAGATGAGTCAAACTTTTAATGAATGACATAAATGAACCTTTTCTGAAAGTTTAATGACATATTTGAGCCTTTTCCCTTTAAATAATAACTCAACTAATATTCTATAAGGTTTCTGTATACTTAGCACGTGGTGTGATGGATAAATAAAAATAATTTTGGGACAAATTTTTAGTACCCTTTAAGTCCTTATTTAGTTACAAAATCTATATCTATATTTATATATAATAAAGAAAGAAACATAGAAAAAGGTTATGTGACATCTGTCTATGGCCTCCATTTGCATTTTATCTTTTTTTTTTTTTACTTTTGCTAAACATTTAAATTAATATTATAGTGTAAAGATGAATTATTTAATTTATTATAGATAAATATTTTATTTATGGAACAACATTTATAATAAAAACTCTTCACATTCATCTTTTTTTAATTTATTTGTCTCACTTATAATAAAGGACATGCATAATTTATCTTTTTTTCTCCTTTTCTAGTTTTTTTTATTCAAATTAGTTATTGTATTATAAAGTAAATTACTTAATTTATTATAAAAAATATATTTTATTAATGGAGGAACCTTTACAACAAAAATTCGCCAGAATTTTTTTTCATTTGTTTGTCTAATTTCTAATCATGAAATGATAATGATTTTTTTATATATATATTATAAGTAATTTTTCTCTTTATTTTAAGGGAAAAAAGTCTAAAATAGATTCAAATTTTTATCGAAAATTGTTATAACAATATTAAACTTTGGAAGGACTTTTTACCCCTCTCTACTATTTAATAGCTTATTTTAAAGGTACATATGTGTCAACATGGACATCATAAAGATTGCATCATTATAGCAGGCTAAAGTATTCATCACCCCCCTGAACTTGAAGCTTTTTATTTGGTGTACACTTAAACTATATTCTATTTTAATTACTCCCTCAAACTTGTTTATTCCACTATCACGTACACCTTTTTGTCTTTTGCTCCTAGTGTGACTACACACGAGCGTCAGCTGGCAAAAATAGTGATGATATGAATTTCCACCTGGATAAATAATAGCCACCTATATAAATTAAAATGACAAAAAATAAATATCATATTCCAACTCCTTTCAGGGCCGCCGTCAATCTCCACCACCAACCATCGTATCTCCTCTTCTCATCTCTCTTTTCGATGCAAATTCAATTCTTCACTCTAAACTCCTTTCCGCCGCAAAGCAACACGATTTTTTCCAGCTCACATAACACTCCGTCTCATCTCACCTAGCTCAATCAGCTAAATCAAAATCCTTATTCATTTTCAACAATGAGAAACAACACTGCTACCCGAAGAACTGGCCCTTGGGCTTCGATAATGATGACGATGACGCGTCTGCGGCCGGTCAATATTTAAAAAAATAGAGATTTTACATTTTTTTATTGTTGTAGCTTTATGACGTGGCAAAAATCACTCCCTCACGCGCCTAGTAGAGTGTGATTTCAATTTTTACGCCAGGTGGACAGAAAAGGTGCACGTGTTGGATGAATAAACAAGTTTGGGGGATTGGGGGGGGGGGGGGTAATTCAAACACAATAAAGTTTAAGTGTACACCGAATAAAAAACTTTAAGTTCTGGGAATAATGAATATTTTTGCCTAAATAGTACTTTGTTCATGTGGCACATATATACTATTAAAATACACTATTAAATCATGCAGGCGGATAAAAGGTCCCCATAAAATTTTATATCGTAACAACAATTTTAGCCAAAGTTGAAGTATATTACAGATAGAGGTGTGCATCGGTCGGTTTGGTTCGGTTTTACATATAATCGGTTCGATTTATCGGTTTTCGATTTTAAAATATGCTAACCCAATAACAAACTAATAAGAAATTTTTTATCGGTTTATCGGTTTTTGATGTTATCGGTTCGATTTCGGTTAACCCAATAAGAAAATATCAATCAAATAATATATAATAGTACGTATGTTATAATTACATGTTACCAACTTACCGCCAAAACATAATAGAAAACTTTAAATATTGATCAAATTACTAAAGTTCACAAACTTGCAAAAACTATCGTCTACAATTACGAACTAGAATTAAAACTAAAATAAAATATTTCAATGAGACAATCTTGAAAAGTTGCTTGCTCCACCAGATAATCAACAAAGTTCTCACCAATTTCCTAACCAAAAAATCACATAGCCTGAAAAACTAATATTGAATCTATTTATGTATTAAATTATGTATATTTAATATTGAGGAAGGGTAAAGTAGTAAATAACTATCTTCTTATTGGGTTATCGGTTTACCCAATAACCCAATAGGAAAACCAAACTGACTCAATAACCCAATAATTATTTTTTCTAAACCCATTAAAAACCCAATTACCAAATAACAATAACCCAATAACATTTTATCGGTTCGATTTATTGGTTTGTTCGGTTTTTGCACCCCTAATTACAGACCCTTTCCCCATTTTTTAATTTATTTACAAGAATTTATTACCCATGACTAGTGGTGTCAAATGAGCGGGTTGGGTTGAAATAGGAGATATTAAAATGAGTTCAAATAGAGATTGGGTTGGGTCTTGACCCGCCCAAAATTTACTAAAGCTTAAATAGGCTAAAAAACGGGTTGGGTCTTGACCCACCAAATTTGACCCGATTAATCTCAATAATTTAACATATTGATATTTAACTTTTATAATCAAAATTTGAATTTCCACTCAAGAATTTTTGTTTAAAAAGTAATAAATGAATAGATAAATCGTAAAAGATGATAGAATAGATAATAATTCATACGTTTAATATAAGAACATATCTTAATAAAAAGTTTTAAAACGGATTGAAATTGGAGATTAAATTGGGCTCAATTGAGGATTCTCTTCAAATGGGTTAGGCTTGATGGGTTGAAATTGAACCCAATTCAAATTATCTTGAGCCCAACCATTAAAACTCTAGGCAGGTTGGACGGGTTATGTCACGACCCAAAAATGGGTGTGATGACACTCATCTTATCCCACCAAGACAAGTCAGCCTGAAACCTAATATCTAACAACATGCGGAAATAAATAGAAGTCCAATAACAGTTTCTATTACGAAAACAAGTCAACTTAATTCAATCCTCATAACCAGGTTGTCATGTGTACAAGCCTCTAATGTAAATACTAGATTTTGAAATAAAATACGAGTCTAAAATGAAGTTGTATTTCAAGTAAAAACAAAGTCATAAACTAGAGTAAAAAAATTCGCTGAGATGACAAACAGCTACCTCACAATTCTCCACAAGATGCCTCGGAAGCAAAGAGAATGGAAGGTATCACGAAGATCCGGGCTAGTAACCTACAAAAATTTGTAGAGCAAGGGTGAGTATCAAACCACACGGTAACCAACAAGCAAACCTCTAAACACAAGTTAAGTGAACAAAACACGGGTACTTCTTACAACCTATCTGAACCTCTACACTACAGCCCAATGGCTCACAGTTTACCGAGCACACCACTCAACAACAACACTGTATCTGATTATATATCCTCAACAACAAGCTCAGTATTTAACAGTCATAAGTTTCACAGAAAAACACTCACAAGAACAACAAAACACGTCTTCAAGTTCATCAATAATAAAAATGTGTAATGTCATGAGATGCAATGTCAAGTATAGTGATTCATGTCTTCCATAATGATACACAACCGATGTCTCTCAGTCTGAGACCCATGGACACAAATTTATCCATGCATCTGTGGCGGCGGACGACATGACCCTCGATAATAGTAACCATCGTGGCGCACGATACGTCCCTCGAAATATAATACCCATCACGGCGCACGATATGACCCTCGAAATGGTACATCCTCTTATCACATAACTCTTATCACAACCATGTTTGAGATGCAATGCAAATGACATGTTTGAACAAATAATGAGGAAATATCCATTTTGATAACAAGGCACAATTCACAACAATACAACCGTAATACAACATCAAGAAATAAGCAATAAGCCTCCAAATTATTCTCAAATATCACACAAGGAAATACACAAATTTCGTACGCTTAACAAGGGTTTAGAAATCCACTTGCCTTAGCCAATCGAATAATCACTATGGGACTTGAGCTTTCCCTTTCCATTGAGCTTTCAAATCGATGCAATCTATTCAAGTATATATTCACAATAAGATTTTGAAAGTAATAACACCCACATTATTATGTTTTTGACATTCACCTTAAAAATTCACCCAAATTTATAAGCAAGTTCGTAATTCTCGATGCCCATTAACTTGTCAATTCTTCCAATTCCTTTAAATATCGAAGATCTAATGGCATTCACCAGAATACGATACACCTAATATTTAGTTACCTATTTTAATATATCAAAACTAGAATTACAAGGTGATGATAACATAAGAAATTGCAAATTTTTGAAACTATTGGTCATGAAACCAATGGTAAAAATGAATAAACCCAAAGGCCTTAATGTACATAGTAACAGTCTAGACCATGTAGTGAGCATTCAACTTAATTATTATTTGAAATTGTTGGTAGCACGTATGAAAATGTACATGTATATAAATTTCTAACCAATCGATTCCCTTATCGACCAATTGATATCCAATAATTATATACTAATACTAATAACGATAACACTGTCTCTTGTACCTAAGTTTACAAGTCTCCAGAATGATGATGATACCATCACCACTTCCACCTTCACTTTATCATATCTATCACATTAATATAATAATAAAAATAAAATAATGGTGACCTTACTACTTTCAACAATTTGATTGGCCAGGACCAAGACATCCACTTTCTCCAAATTAATTTAAATATAGAGACATAAGATCTGCCATTTTCTTTTCTTTTTTTCTTGATTCCCACAACCCCTTTTCAATTTTTTTTTATGTTATTATAATATTATTATATACATGTATAGGTAGAATTTAATGAAAGCATAATCATTATGAAGAGCAATTAATTCAATTGCATTCATAGAGAGATTAAAATTCTTTACCTTCAGCAATCTGTAGTCGGGGATAAATCCTTCCTCCGTTCTATTTTCCTTTTGTTTATTTCCTTTCTAAATTAATTAGTACTAAAAGTGATAAATTTTACTTAGTTATCTTATCATACAAGGTTCAAGTAGTATAGGGTTTTTAATTAATTATCACTTTAGTCCATTAACTATTGATTATGTAAATTATCTACAATTACCCATCAATTAATTAGCTCAAGTAAAGCAATTAGTTCCAAATTCACAAAAATTACTTATTGAGTCATTACATTATCCACCACTAAAACTCATGTTTGTCCTCGAACATAAAGTGAAAGAAAGTACCTGGAGCTTCAAAAAGTTGAGGATATTTGGCATGCATGTCAGACTCTATCTATTAAGTTGCCTCTCCCACTGAGCGGTGCTTCCGCTGCACCTTTACTGAAGCAATCTCCTTGGTCCTAAGCTTCCGAACCTGCCTATCTAATATAGCTATAAGTTCCTCCTCAAATGTCATGTCTGGACCCAACTCCACAGAATCAAGTGAAAGTACAGGAGATTCATTCGGAATATACTTTTGAAGCATGGAGACATGGAAAACAGGATGAATTGCCGAAAAACTAGGTGCAAGGCCAACTTATAGGCTACCTCTCCCACTCGGCTAGTCTCAAAAGGTCCAATGAATCTAAGGCTAAGCTTGCTTTTCTTTCTGAACCTCATCACACCCTTCATGGGTGATACTTGGAGCCAAACATGATCACCCTCTATGAACACTAAGGTTCTAACTCTCCGGTCAGCATAACTCTTCTATCGACTCTGGGCTGTCAACAATCTATACTAAGTCATTCATACTTGCTTTATAGCATCTCTAAGAAAGTATGTATCCAAAGAGTTTATCTCCGCCGAATCAAAACAACCAATCGAAGACCTACTCTGTCTGCCATATAATGGCTCAAATAGGACCATCTAAATACTGGACTGATAACTGTTATTATAGGCAAACTCTGCTAAGGATAAATGTCAATCCCATCTAGCACCAAAGTCGATCACACATGCTCGAAGCATGTCCTCCAACACCTGAATCGTCCGCTTGAACTGACCATTTGTCTTAGGGTGAAAAATTGTACTCATATCTAAGTGAGTACCCAGACCATGTTGTAATGTCTTCCAGAAGTGAGAAGTAAATAGTGAACCTCGATCTGATATAATAGAAACAGAAACCCCATGTAGTCGCACAATCTGATTGATATATATCTCGGCTAACTTCTCTGTTGTATACTTCACCCGAACCGAAATAAAGTGGGTAGACTTGGTCAGTCTGTCAACAACAATCCAAATGGAGTCATAACCACCAACTGTGGTAGCAAAACCCACCACAAAGTCCATAATAATTCGCTCACACTTCTAAGTAGGAATAGGCATCCTCTGAGACATACCCCAGGCAGCTGGTGCTCACACTTGACCTACTGGCAATTCCTCGAAACAAAGTTTGAAATATCCCTTTTCATCCCACACCACCAATAATGCTGACTCAGATCATGATATATCTTTGCTGCTCCCGGATGGATGGAATATCAAGAACAATGAGCTTCCTCCAGAATCAATCTAATCCACTCGCCCGTCTTGGGCACACAAATCCTGCCTCCGATCCTCAAGACACCATTAGAATCAAGGATAGTCACCTTGGCTTCCCCTCTTAATATTTTGTATTGAATGAGACATAACTTCTCATCATTATACTGGTGCGTACTAATCTGATCAACTAAAGAAGATCGAGCCTCAATAAAAGCAATCACCCCATCACTCTCCTTTGAAATTCACAATCGAACAAGACTATTTGCTAACATCTGAACATCTCTAGACAATGGTCTCTCCTCAATAGGAGTCTTCCTACTCAAAGCATCGTCCACAACATTGGACTTTCCCGGATGATATAGAATGGTCACAGAACACAAGCCATCTCCGCTACCTTAAGTTCAAATCCCTCTGACTAAAGATATACTGAAGACTGTGATCAGTGAAGATCTCACAATGCACCCTATACAAATAATGACGTACAAATACCACAGCTGCCAACTCCAAATCATGAGTAGGGTATTTCTTCTCATGGGACTTCTGCCTAGAAGCATAAGCAATCACTTTCGTCTTCTGCATCAATACACAACCCAAACAAACTCTTGAAGCATCACAATACACAGTAAAGTCTACACCCTCCTCGGGTAGATTCAAAACAGGAGCCGAGGTCAACAAAGTCTTGAGCTTTTGAAAGTTCTCCTCACACTCATCAGACCACTCAAAACACATGCCCTGTCGAGTCAATCTAGTCAATGGAGCTGCAATAGTAGAGAAACTCTAAACAAATCATCGATAATAGCCTGCCAATCCCACAAAACTTCTAATCTCAGTAGGTGAAGTAGGTTGTGTCCAGCCAACTGCCTCGATCTTGACCGGATCTACTCTAATACCCTTCTTGGACACCACGTGTCCCAAGAATGTCACCGAAGTAAGACAGAAATCACACTTTCAGAACTTGGCATACAACTTCTCTTATCTCAACCTCTGAAGTACAATCCTCAAGTGTCGGACATGGTCCTCCTTAGTCTTGGAGTAAACCAAGATGTTATCGATGAAAACAATCACAAAAGAATCAAGGTATGGTCGAAACACCCCATTCATAAACTCCATGAATGCTGCAGAGTCATTAGTCAATCCGAAGGACATCACTAGGAACTCATAATGCCTATATCGAGTTCGAAAGGTTGTCTTAGGAATATATGATGCCCTAATCTTCAACTAATGATACCAGACCTCAAATCAATCTTAGATGACAATGATGCTCCCTGTAGCTGATCAAATAAGTCATCAATACGCGGAAGAGGATACTTATTTTTCACCGTTACCTTGTTCAACTGTCTGTAATCAATACACACCCTCATAGTCCCATTCTTCTTCTTCACAAACAATAGAAGGGCACCCCAAGGTGACACACTAGGGTGAATAAAACCCTTACTCAATAAATCATGTAACTAACCCTTCAACTCTTTCAACTCCCATACGATATGGACGGATAGAAATAGGATTAGTGCCCGCTCCAAATCAATAGCAAAATCAATGTCCCTATTGGGAGGAAAACTTGGAAGATCATAAGGAAATACATCTGGAAACTCCTGAACCACGGGAACAGTATCCATGGGAGGTGGTTCAACACTAGTGTGCCGAATAAAAGGTAAGTAAGACAAACACCCTCTCTCCTCCAATCTCTGAGCATGGATAAAAGAGATGACCTTGCTAGAATAAGAACCACTAACACTCTTCCACTCAACCCTCGGAACACCAGGCATCACTAAATCCACAATCTTAGCATTACAATCAAGGACAACATAATAAGCAGAAAACCAGTTCATACCCAAGATAACATCAAAGTCTACCATCCCTAGAATGATTAAGTCTACCCAAGTGTCATACCCAACCACAAAAACAAGACGGGATCGATACACTCGATCCACCAATAAGGGCTCACCCATGGGTGTAGAAACACGAATAGGTACAATCATTCTATCACATATCATATCAAATTCAGCAGAAAAATAGGTAGGCACATAAGAGAATGTAGATCATGGATAAAACAACAAAGACACAGGTCGATGCCAATACTAGATAGTTCCTATAATAACAACATCACAGGCCTCTTCCTTGGGTTTCCCTGCGAAAGAATAACAGTGGCCCCCTCGTTCACCTCCAACCTGGGTGGTACCTCTACCCCCACTATTAAGCTCCAACACCTATACTAGAAACTCCAGTGCCTCTACTTGATTGAACTCTACCACAGCCTTTACCCTACGGTGCTGGTGTCCTAGTCTGAAATAAAAATCTAGGATGGAGCCCACCACGACCCCTCTGAGAAGTATAGTGTCGCATCAGGTTATCAGGATCTCCACAAGTAAAGCAAAATCTTTGTCCTGGGAACTGCTGTGTGGACCTTGAAAACCCACTATAATTGTGTCGCTCTGTAGGTCACGGTTATGAACCGTACGATCCCTGACTCGGGCTATAAGAACCCCTAGATGTCTGACCACCATCGGATGTCTGCATAGATGCATGAATAGGTCTCCACTGCTGAAGAGAACCACTCCCTTTTTGTGATCCCCTACCTTCAGATGAGGCACCATGAAACTGACCTGGTTTACGGGACCTTTTAGGGTCCCCAAACTACTCTCTCTCCATCAATTCTGCCTCTTTGGCGGCACTCATGATAAACTTGAAAGAAGCTTCCTCTCTAGATGCCCGAAAAATAGCTGAACTGTTAGAGAAAGTCAATCCCCTCACAAATCTGTGGATCCTCTCTGTCTCATCTAGAATAATGGATAACGCATGCCTAGACAACTAGAAAAAACACGCCTAATACTCTGTAACCGATAAACCACCTTATCTCAGATTCTCAAACCTCAAGTAACTCTCTTCTCTCACGCTCCAAGTGATAAAACGATCATGGAATGCATTAGAAAACTTCTCCCAAAGTCACTGGAGGAGATCCAACTGGAAAAGCCCCCGAATAAGTCCTCCACCACTCTCTCGCTGTTCTATGAAGAAGGAGTGTAGCATATCAAACCCGATGTGACTCAGTTAATCCAACCACCTCTAGCAACTCTCGGCACATAGTCAGAAACTCATGAGCATCCTCACTCTTCCCATCCTGAAACTGAGGTGTATCCATCGTTAGGATCCTCTCATATTTACACTGCTCGTCCTCTGTCAGAACAACCAATGAGGCACCTTGACCCCCAACTGTTGGTGCGACATTATTCTCAACCGCGGGATTCATTGGTAACTGTCCCACTGCATCCTGAACAACTGGAGCTTGCTGTTGCTCTCAGGTCTGAGCCCTCTCTCTAGTCTGAGAGTCATGTGGTTTGGTGGTTGCACCATCACCCTGAGTAAAGCCCTCCAGCACACTTAACACCCTCAATAATGTGTCATGAATCAAAGGTGTGACTGCAGGCTCTGGAGGAACCTGGTCCTCTGTGCCATCAATCTGAGGTTCTGGAGAGACCTCTCTAGCACGACCTCTCACTGTACTGCTCCATGGCCACGACCTCTGGATAGTGTCGTACCACGAGCACGACCTCTAGCTCGATCTCTACCCCTAACCTAGCTGGGGCCTCAGCAACTGCCTCGGGAAGTGTCTCCCCTCTACCACAAGTAACATTAGCTCTAGTCATCATCATCTGTCAAAAAAGTATATAATAACTCAGAATAAAGAAAAGGTAAGCACATACGATGAGAAATAATGAACAAAAGGAAGATTCTTAATATTTTAATAGCCTCACAGAGATAAGTACAGACATCTCCGTATTGATCCTTGAGACTCTATGTAGACTCGTCTAGTATACACGTGAGACCTATGAATTTACGCTCTAATGCCATTTCGTCACGATCCAAAATAGGTGTGATGGCACTCGTCTTATCCCACCAAGATAAATCAACCTAAAGCCTAACATCTAACAACATGCGGAAATAAACAGAAGTCCAATAACAGTTTCTATTACGAAAACAAGTCATCTTAATTCAATTCCCAAAACCAAGTTGTCACATGCACAAGCCTCTAATGTAAATACTAGAATTGAAATAAAATATGAGTCTAAAATGAAGTTGTTTTTCAAGTAAAAACAAAGTCATAAACTGGAGTAGGAAGGTTCGCTGAGATGACAAACAACTACCTCACAATTCTCTACAAGATGTCTCAAAAACAAAGAGAATGGAAAGTATTACGAAGATTCGGGCTCGTAACCTACAAAAATTTGTAGAGCAAGGGGTGAGTATCAAACTACACGGTACCAACAAGCAAACCTTTAAACAAAAGTTAAGTGAACGAAATACGGGAACTTCTTACACCCTATCTGAACCTCTACACTATAGCCTAACAGTTCACAGTTTACCAAGCACACCACTCAACAACAACACTCTATCCGATTATATATCCTCAACAACAAGCTCATTATTTAACAGTCATAAGTTTAACAGAAAAACACTTACAAGATCAGCAAAATATGTGTTCAAGTTCATCAATAATAAAAATGTGTAATTCCATGAAATGCAATGTCAAGTATAGTGATTCATGTATTCCTTAATGATACACACCCGTTGTCTCTCAATCTGAGAACCATGGAGAATATATTTGTCCATGCATCTCTTGCGCGCACGACACGACCTTCGATAATAGTAATCATCGCGTTGCGCGATACGACTCTCAAAATGATACATCCTCTTATCACATAACTCTTATCACAACCATGTTTGAGATGCAATAAAAATGACATGTTTAAATAAATAATGAGGAAATAACCATTTTGATAATAAGGCATAATTCACAATGCAACCGTAATACAACATCAAGAAATAAGTAGTAAGCCTCCAAATCATTCTCAAATATCAGACAAGGAAATACACGAATTTTGTACGCTTAACAAGGGTTTAGAAATCCACTTGCCTTAGCCAATCTAAAACTCACTATAGGACTTGAGCTTTCCCTTTCTGTTGAGCTTCCAAATCGATGCAATCTATTCAAGTATATATTCGCAATAAGATAACGAAACTAACAACACCCACATTATTATGTGTTTGACATTCACCTTAAAAATTCACCCAAATTTATAAGCAAGTTCGTAATTCTCGATGCCCATCAACTTGTCAATTCTTCCAATTCCTTCAAATATCGGAGATCTAATGGCATTCACCAGAATACGATACACCTAATATTTAGTTACCTATTTTAATATATCAAAACTAGAATTACAAGGTGATGATATAAGAAAATGCAAATTTTTGAAACTATTGGTCATGAAACCAATGGTAAAAATCAATAAACTCAAACGTCTTTATGTAAATAGTAACGGTCTAAACCATGTAGTTAGCATTCAACTTAGTTACTATTTGAAATTGTTGGTAGCACGTATGAAAAATATACATGTTTATAAATTCCTAACCAATCACTTCCCTTACCGATCAATTGATATCCAACAATTATATACTACTACTAATAACGATAACAATGTCTCTTGTCCCTAAGTTTACAAGTCTCAAGAATGATGATGATATCATCACCATTGTCACCTTCACTTTATCATATCTACCACATTAATGTACTAATAATAATAAAACAATGGTGGTCTTACTACTTTCAACAATTTGATTGGCCAGGATCCAAACATCTACTTTCTCCAAATTAATTTAAATATATAGATATAAGATCGGTCATTTTCTTTTCTTTTTTTCTTGAGTCCCACAACCCCTTTTCAATTTTTGTGCTATTACAATATTATTATATACATGTGTAGGTAGCATTTAATGAAAGCATAATCATTATGAAGAGCAATTAATTTAATTGCATGCATAGAGAGATTAAAATTCCTTACCTTCAGCAATCTCTTGTCAGCGATAGACCCTTCGTCCGTTCTATTTTCCTTTTATTTATTTCTGTTCAAATTAATTAGTATTAAAAGTGATAAATTTTACTCACTATCTTTTCATATAAGGGTCAAGTAGTATAGGGTTTTAAATTAATTATCACTTTAGCCCATTAACTATTGGTTATGTCAATTATCTACAATTACCCATCAATTAATTAACTCAAGTAAAGCAATAAGTTCCAAATTCTCAAAAATAACTTATTGGGTCATTACAGGTTACCAATGTTTGAGTTTGTTTTTGATACCCCTACACACGACTTACCATTCTTTAATGTTTAATTTTAATAATATTCATACTTTCATAATTTTTATGTTCATAACCTTCAAACTTAAATTTGTAAATCTATAATGTCTTATGGTATTCCTCTATTTTGCCTATAAATTCATATTAGTTTCATGAAGATTCACATTCAAAGTGGTCCTTTCTCTCTTCATCATACTAGTTTGGTTTGTAACAAAAAAGAAGTACATGAAGGTGATAAATATTTCATTTTCAAGTCTTTATTTTTCCATTTCCTCTATTTATTTTTTTGTATAAATTCATATTTGACTTGTGAATGAAACTAACATGTAACCCAAAAAAAGTACACGAGGTTAATAAATATTTCATTTCCAAGTCCTCATTTATTTCCTCTATTTTGACTGTATAAATTCATATATACTTTCATGAAGATTCACATACAAAATTATTATTTCTCTCCTAACATGTAACCAAAAAGAAGTACATGAAGATAAGATATATTTCATTCTCAAGTATTTCTTTTTATTTGATGTACTTGGACATGCTATTTCTTAATATTTTATTAATGTTTGTACTGTCATTTATCAAGCACGTATGACTAAAAAAAATATCTTTGTAATTCTTAACACTGTGTTGTCCGTATGCAATTGTTCTTTCTAATAGTCAATTTTTCGAATATAATATAGTTTGATTATAATATTTGTTAGATTTCAAGAAATAATTATTTATTTAGTATTGTTAGTACTATTGAAAAAATAATATACAAAAATATTACATATAGTTTAAATTTCTTTCTTTGTTTTCTTTTGGTATAATTATTTTTAATCGGTATATGATTTTTATTTATTTTTATTTTTATTCAATTGAATGCATAGGTGAAGAGTTTGACATATGGAGCAAAATATGGTGGCGGATCTACTTGCAAAGGAAGATGATAGTAGGGGAAAAAATGAAGCATAATTAGAAATTATTTTTGCTAAATTATTTTTTTTACTTTGACTAGTATTAGTAACTTAGATACTTTTGCTAGAATTTTTTAAATTTTGATTTGTATGAATAATTTAGTTATTTTTATTGTCAATGCTAATCATTTAATCCATTACTATTCTACTTTTTCTTTGCTATGAAGCACAATTAATATTATTATCTCATTACAACAATAACAAAAAAAATTATGATGATTAGGAGTTTCAAATTTTTATTATATTTGCAAAAAAGTAATTAAAAAATAAAATATTAATTTCAGGATGCCCTTTTTTTGCGTATGTAAAATCTATTTTCGTCATCGTTCTTTTTTGGTTGAAAAATACTTATAATTTTTGTGTTGTCACCGAATATTTTTACCCATTATTTTTTTTTGTTTTACAAAAAAAAAACAATGCATAATTAATTTATGCCCGAAATCTCAGAGACAAATTCATACTATACTAAGGTTCTATTACCCCCTGAACTTATTTTATTAATAATTTTTTACCCCTTTTCGGCATACGTGGCACTATCTTGTGGAACCAACACTGGTATACTTTTTTCTTCAAGCTAGTGTTACATAGGCCGAAAAAGGTAGAAAACTACTTATAAAATATGTTCAGGGGAGGTAATAGGATCTTAGTATATTATAAGTGTGTCTCTGGGATTTCGGACATAAGTTGAGGGGCTACTTATGCATTTTCACAATATTATTAATAACATTTGTATGTTTCATTTTTCATAATTCTTATTATAAATATTTAATTAATGTTTACAAATTATAATAAACAAATGTAATAATAAAAATATAATAATTTTTTTACAAAAATTAAAGTTTATATAGAAAATTAGTATCCTACAAAAGATAGAGGAAATTAAGACACATAAAATATTATAAACGTAATACAATATATTGTTATTTCAACATATTACCCTTATTCCATTTACTTCACTATGATGAATATTTTGTTTAACCATATACATATGGATAGTTTGCACTTAAAAAAAATACACAAAACAAAAATTTATTGTATATGCTTAAAAAAATGAAAAAAAAACATACGATATTGCATATGAAGAGAAAAATCGATATTATTTTATATATTCAATACTAACTTAAATATAAACATTCCATATTATTATATCTTATAAATATTGTTTTATCGAAAAAAATTATTTCGAAACAGTTCGTTTTATTTTAAGATATTTTCGACTTTTAGGAGTCGTCACTTAATTTTGAGAAAATTAACAAAACTTGTTTCCTTTCAAACAACTTAAACAGGGAAATTGTTTTGAAAACTTTAAAGGGTTCGGGATTCCTATTAGCGTCTTAGGAAGGTTTCGAAAAAGCACCTAAGACGCTCCGCTAACTACGGTTTTCCGGCAATTAACAATTTGACTATTTATTTTTAAAGATTTGCAAATTTTGAACTTCTAGGTAATTTTTACAAGTTTTGAAATGTTTATCGTTTGTCTTGCAATTTTGCGAATCTGTTCGAAGTTGAACTTTATTAGAGCTTTACTTAGCCAAATTTACTAGTTGAAATATTTTGTCGTTTTAGATTCGGTTTTAGTTTTAAGGTTTGATAAAATAAAAGGCGTCCGACGGGGGTTTTGGAGTTTCTAATCCTAAACTAACGGCATTTAAGTAAAAACACGTAAACAAATAGTAAAGTGGGAGAGAGAGAGAGAGAGATTTGGGTCCAAACTCGGGTTCTGTTCGCCTTGACCGAGTTTTGGACCCACCTGTTTTTGGGTTTTGACCAATTCACCTGTCCTATTCTAAACATACAAAATAAAATATCGAGAGAAAAAAACAACGAGGGCTTATGCCCGTTACAAATAAAATACAAAATAAAAATAAAATAAGAGTCTTCTAGTCCATCTTCTTCCATCCCCTCGACACTTGACTTTCTACGTTTGCCTTTTCTTTCTTTTTTCTCTTTTTCCGGTCGGTTGACTCATTTGGAGACGAGTCATAATGACTCTCTCGGAACCCAAGGGATAAAGAATCCATGAGGATTCACATGAGTTCACATGTAACAAGGCAAAAATAAAAGAAACAAGAGTAAGTCTCGACTAGTATCACTAAAATGCTACATCAGCAAGTCAAACTCAAACATTAGACTATGATAAAAAGAAAAATATTATTTTATTTATCATTGCTTTCAAAGGGAAACTTAAGCAACCGACCAAGGTTTTGCTTATAACATATGATTGAACAGTAACTCTTGACGGCATGCTATCAAAGATTAAAAAAAACAAACTTAAGTCATAGGCTTAACTAATAATTAATGAACAAGCTTCTAAGACTATATGGTAAAATTAACAATGATGATTTTGACGAGATATACTTGGAACAGAGAAATGATTAATAAATTTTCTTAAAATCGATTAGTACGTTGGCATGGAAGCTAATGACAAAGGCATGTCAATAATCATGCAGAAAGATACAGAAGCAGTTCCAATTCAAGCAGGCTATTAAACGACGAACAATAATCAACCCAACAAGGAGACACAACAAACAAACTAGCGAAGAAATGCGTGCGGTCGAAATGGGCAAAGAAATTAGTAACAAAACAAGGGGAAACCCATATCGAATATCATATCTCATCTGATATTGAAACAAGCCGCGACTTGACAAACAACGACTAAATAAACTTAACATGAAGAGACACAAGGATGGAAACAAACACAAAACCGATGGGTCAAAATGTAAACAACCCAACCGTACATATCCACGTTCGAGTATCTCGATACCACTCAACCCAAAACAAAACGAAAGATAGCAGATTGATTAACAGCATTACATGTCATCAGGCGATGGCTCTTCAAAACAGAACAGAGTCATGGCTAATACGACAGGATCTACGCTAACGACGGACTGACTCGTAAAAAAACCGAGAGCAACATGAACGAACAGACACGAACAAAAACAGAACCAATGCGAGACACATTTCGAATTCAAACAACAATAACATCAGGTGCAACAACTCCTGTTTTTAACAACACCAACAACAACTTAAACCCTTAAAGAAAAAAGATTAACATGAAAAGTATACCTTCTTCATGGCAGCGACTGAGACGAAAACGAGCAGCAGCGACGGCAACTTCCACACCAAACGGAAAAATGCGAACACGAGATGAAGAATCACGAATCGCGGAAACGAACGACTCGCCGGTCCTCTATGATAGAGCGGTACTTCTGGAGTTTCTGAAACCTTTCTTCCAATAAACAGTGAAGCCAAGGATTCTTCCTCTCTTTTCCTTTCAACCTCAAAAATCTCTAACCCAATTTCTAACCACGAAAATCTTTTTTTTTTGTTTTTAGCTTTCTCGGAAAACAATATAGCAATCCGAGAACTTCTTTCCAAAATTCTCTCGGCCAAATTTCTCTAGCCCTGAAACTTCCCTCTTGTTCTATTACCACAGACAAAGAGCAGAATGTTATTTTTCTTCAGAAATTTTTTAGCCAAAACCTCCAACTCAAATCCTGAAAGGAGGGAGTTTATATAGAGGGAGAATTTTTAGGGTTCTTGGGGTCGGAGGGCGAGGGGAATTCTAACAAAGCTAGGGTGAAAATCGACATTTCCCTCAAAACGAAATTCAAAATCCTCCCAAACTTATCCAAAGCGATTCAAGCGGGAAGGGAGGTAGAGGGTCGAGATAAAATCGACCGTCCTTGCGAGCTTCGTGGCGCCATCGAGGCCAAGGACCGTTTTTCAGCCTTCTTTGGTGCCAGACCTGCGGGAACGTACGACTTGCAGGAGGAAACGGCTCCGAAGATGTTGCGCAGCTCGCGTGAGAGGGGTGGAGAGAGAGGAGGGGGGAGAGCGTGGGAGGGAGACGTGGGGTGGATTTTGGGGATTTTGTGAGTATCGCGTGAGAGGGGTCGCATCTGGGGGGGGGGTAATTTTTCCATTTTGGGGGTCTGTTTTCTGGGTTCTTTTGTTCTTTTCTCTTCTGGGAATGGCGTAGGGGGGGAAGAAAGAAGAAAGGGGAAAGGGAAAGGTGGGTCAGGTCTGTCGGGAATGGGGCGGGTTAGGATGAAATGGATGTTGGGCCGGTAAAAGGGAAATGGGTTGCTGATGTGAGGATTGGGTTGAGGGGTTTTTATTGGGTTGAGGGGTAATTGGACTGGACTGAAAGTGTTGGTGCTGGGAATTAGGAATAAGTTGGGCTGAAATAAAAAAAAAGAAATGGGCTGGATAGAGTTAACCAAAATGGGGAAAGGGAATTGGGTTAAGTGGGAATAAATTGGGCCTGGGAATTAGGAAGTAAAACTTAGGAGGGAAAGGGCCCAAATTCAGTTCTTCAAAAAGGATTAAAGGGAAAAAGAGTTAAATTTACTAAATAGCCAATCGATTTAAAATAAAACGAATTTGGTATAAATTTATTGACGAGCTTACTTATTTAGTAACATAATTATTTAAATTGTAAAATAGCGACTCAAAATAAAATTGTGATTTAAAATAAAGTAGTTAAATAAAACATTTAAACGTATATTTTGATGGTCTTTGAGATAAGCATAAGATATACTACTTATATACAAAATTATGTAAATATGTATATCACCTAAAAATTATGGCAAAAGGTATTCGAAGTAACATAACTTTCATGTATTATATTATTATATTCGTAAAATTTATAAAACTAATTAATTTAAAATATTTGAAAAATTTAGGAAGCTCGATAATTAATTTATACCGACACAGGTCAAAAATTGGGTGTCAACAACTGTCCCTCATTTTACTTGGGTTGATGTAAGCAACTCGAAGAAAATGAAACTGACCGAACCAATTTTGACCAGCTCCCTTCGCTTTTTAAAGGAAGGATTTGACAAAGGGTTTAGGAATTATGGCCAAACCCTCGAAGCGGGTTTCCTACTTATCTCAGGCTATATGAGAATTCAGGCCACTTGTAGTTCGATGAGCTTGATTTACCGCATGATTTTTAAAAAATCAAAAGCCACTTTGATACCAAATTATGAAGGTATCGGAATGCTCGAGAACAGAATTTGAGAGCGAATGTTGGAATACAGCCGAGTTTTCAACATTCAACCCGCCTACATATCCGTAAACCGTCAGAATCAGGTTGTGTGTAGTTCGATTCAATCGGTGGAAAAGGAAACCTATTACGCTAGATAACCTTCGGTTTTGGACAAGTGACAAGTTAAACGAGTATGAAAAAGAGGCTTGTAACCTCTTAGCCATGAATGTGGCGCGCTTCACACCCGTAATTAAGAACCTACACGGACATAATTTCTGAAACTCTTGGCGCACTGTCACTCAGATTGGAAACTTGCTTCAAATAGATTGAATCTTCCAGATGCGAGACTGAAACTGACAGAACTAAAGAAAACCCCGCTTGCCCCAAGAGGGGTGGTTCGATTGTGGTGGAAGTCGCTCCTCTGCTCGCGTCCTAAGAGTTTGACACTTCTCCTTTGGACTGTGTCCCAGTTCGCTGCTAAGAAAAGTTCCACGTTGTGCTGCATTCTTTTTAATGTCATCCGCACCTGTGGTTTTTTAGAGAATTCATCCTTTTAGATGCTCTCGATAATGACTGAGATAAAACTCGTCAGCTTAAAAATGCAATTAGAATGGGAGACAGTGTCTTTTTACCGTACCGACACTTCATTGTTCTCCTCAAACCAACGTCGACTCAATCGGTCTGACGTCCGCCAAATAAAGCTTATGCCTTATGTTTTGCCATATGATCTTCAATGTATTCTATAATTGATGTCGAAATAAATAAATAGATTCTGATGCGATATTGATGTCTCTTTTGTCGTCATCTTCGATGCTCTTCTTGGTGCTTATTTTTATCAAAACAAAAGATGCAGTTGAGGCCAATGGATAAATGTTGTTCTTGGGATACACAATTTCCCTTTCTTTATCTGTGTATGTCCTCTTGCGGGGCATGAGTATCTTCCCGCAATGTCTAAATTTCAGCGAAGCATAAAATCTTCTCGCGATGAATAAATTTTGACGAGGCACGAAATCTTCTCATCGTACATAATTGTCAGCGAGGCATGAAATTTTCTCGTCTTACATAATTGTTAACTCTCAATGCATGATTTTCCGCAATGCATGATTTTTCACGATGCATGATTTTCGACGAGGCATGGATTCTTCTCGTCATGCATAAATTTCGTCGAGGTATGAATTTTCCTCTCGATCTCTAAATTTCAACGAGGCATGAAGTCTTCTCGCGATGTATAAATTTTGGCGAAGCATGACACCTTCTCGCGATGTATAAATTTTGACGAGGCATGAAATCTTCTCATCGTACATAGTTGTTGACTCGCAATGCATGATGCTCCGCGATGCATGATTTTTCTGTGATGCATGATTTCCGCAATGCATGATTTCTACAGTATATGATTTCCGCGATGCATAATTTTCCGCATTGCATGATCTTCAGTGTATGAATTTCACGATGCATGACTTCCGCGATGCATGATTTCTGCAGTATATGATTTCCGCGATGCATGATTTTCCGCAATGCATGATCCTCAGTGTATGAATTCCCCGATGCATGACTTCGCGATGCATGATTTCTGCAGTATATGATTTCCGCGATGCATGATTTTCTGCATTGCATGATCTTCCGTGATGCATGATTTCTGCAGTATATGATTTCCGCGATGCATGATTTTCCGCAATGCATGATCTTCAGTGTATGAAATCCCGCGATGCATGGTTTTTATCTCGCAATGCATTAATACTCATATCGTCTATGTTGATGATAATGGCAATGACGACCTCCAAATAATATATCGACTGAATCGATAACTAAATAATAAAATAACCGTCTCTTCTGGAGTAGTACATTGTCTCGATTAACATTAATTATCTCGCTTTGATAACGCAACGCAAATAGCGTCCTTTACGAAAATCGTGAAACCTTCGTTGAGATTCCTGTTTGATTCACCTTTGGATCTGGCTAGACCCCTTTCGTAAATTTCATATTGTTGGGAATGACTTGAAATAAACAAACCACATTCTCAAGCCCCTGGCACAAACAATACGAACTGCGTTCTGCTTTCTGCAAAATCACTAGTTTTAGAGATAGTTTTCTCCTCTTTGGGAGCTCTCCGTATTCATCCGTCGGAAGAATTCGGCCGATTTCAAAGCAAAGCTATAAACCTGCATCCACAGAAAAATTGTCACTTTTAAAACATACTGATCTATGTCGATTTCTTCAGTTGTTTGCTCCTCGTCTCGGTATCTCCGGTTGATTTCCCGATTTCCCAACTCTTGATAGATAAGAAGAAATATCTTACGCCAAAACAAATGAAACTAAGAGGAAAATTTTTAAAAGAAATGGGAAATCTTTAAGAAATAGTATGTTGAAAAAGTCATTGCCAAGTCATGTCATATCAGGCTTTACGAGCTCCTTTGAATCCGACACTTGCTGATGAGTTTCAGAGGCATTCCGGACTTGTAGGGAAAACCCATAACGAAATTTTGAGGCCATCCCCAAAATTTCTGTCCCAGTTTACTGTATTGCTTATCTTTCTACTGTAGCTCAACAGATTGCGGGATTTTTGAGATCCTCTCAAAAATTCTGTCCCAGTCGCAAATCTCAAAACGTCTTTGGTTTGATCCGCTGAAAAGAAGGCTTCTTCTGGAGAATTTTTGAGTCCCCCTCAAAAATTTTGTCCCAGTTTCTATTGCAAGAGGGGGAAATAGAACTTACGAGATATATGACCGAGCCCTTGTGGCGCCTATGTATCCCGTTGAGGCGGGAATCAGGTCAAACGTAGTTCCCCTTAAAGGTTAACAAGTATAAAATTTACAAACAAACCCGACCGAGGCCGACAAAGACCGCCTACGTATCTCATTCTTGAAAATTCAGGTCGAACGTAGTTCAGATACAAAGAAATAATTAAAGGGGAAAATGGGGTGACCGAAGCCGACATAGGCCGCCTATGTATCTCGTTCTTGAGAATTCAGGTCAGACGTAGTTCATTACAAAGAGGGATAATAAGTCTAAATAAATACAGGCAAACAGAACAATTACAAATAAATACTAGAAAAATGCAAAAATGAAACTTCACGCATAGTATCTCTTGACAGCATCTGAGTTGATAGGTTTGGGCCATACAGTGCCATCCATCTCGGACAGGACCAAAGCACCTCCAGATAGTACTTTATGAACCATGTAAGGACCTTGCCTGTTTGGTGCGAACTTCCCTTTGTACTCATCTTGATGGGGAAAAATACGTTTAAGGACCAACTGACCAACTTCAAAATTTTTGGCTCTTACTCTTTTGTGAAAAGCGCGAGTCATTCTCTGTCTATACAACTGGCCATGGCAAACGGCGACCATTCTCTTCTCATCAATCAAGGCTAGTTGATCAATCCGCTTGCTAACCCATTCGGCTTACTTAATTCGGATTCTTGGATGATCCTCAATGACGGTATCTCGACTTCAAAAGGTACGACTGCTTCTGTTCCATATACTAGCAAGTATAGAGTAGCCACAATCGATGTTCTGACCGTCATTCGATAACCTAGCAAAGCATATGGCAACATTTACTGCCAACCTCGCTGTTTGTCGATCATTTTCATCAAAATCTTTTTGATATTCTTGTTGGCGGCCTCTACAGCTCCGTTCATTTGAGGGAAATAAGCAGTTGACCTCCGATGAATAATCTTAAATTGTTCACATATCTCTTTCATCAAATGACTGTTGAGATTTGCACCGTTATTAGTAATGATGGATTCTGGAACTCCAAATCTGCATATCAGATTGTTGCAGACAAAATCGGCCACCACTTTCTTGGTTACCAACTTGTAAGAGGTTGTTTCCACCCACTTGGTGAAATAATCAATGGCAACCAAAATGAATCTGTGTCCATTAGAAGCGGACGGCTCAATAGGACCGATGACATCCATTCCACAAGCTACAAATGGCCAAGGTGAACTCATAGCATTAAGTTCGTGAGGTGGCACCCGTATCAGATCGCCGTGCACTTGACATTTGTGGCATTTTTGCACGAATTTGCAACAGTCATTCTCCATAGTCATCCAGAAATAACCGGATCGAAGAACCTTTCTTGCCAAAGTAAGTCCATTCATGTGTGTACCGCAAACTCCAGCATGTATCTGTTCAATAAGCCTCACAGCTTCAACAGCATCCACACATCTTAAAAGACCCAAATCTGGAGTTCTCCTATATAGGACTTCTCCATTCAGAAAGAAATTGAGAGCCATGCGACGTATCGACTTCTTTTGATTAGATGTAGCATCTTCTGGATATGTCCCAGACTCCAAGTATCTCTTTATGTCGAAATACCAAGGCAAATCGTCTGGTTCTGATTCAACGTGTGAACAATGGACTAGATGTTCTTTCAACTCTATACCCAGCGGGTCGATGTAATCAGTATCCAGATGTTTGATCATCGAAGCGATGGTGGCAAGAGCATCGGCTAATTAATTCTGTATCCTGGGAGTATGTCTGAACTCGATCTTGCGAAACCTTTTATACAGATTTTGCACACACTGTACGTAAGGTACAATTTTTGGGTTTTTCACAGCCCATTCTCCTTGAACCTGATGAATTAGAAGGTCTGAATCTCCAATAACCAATAGCTCGTACACGTTCATGTCGATGGCCATTTTCAAACCAAGAATACAAGCTTCGTATTCAGCCATGTTTTTTGTGCAATTGAATCGTAGCTTAGCTGTCATAGGATAGTGCTGACCAGATTCTGATACCAAGACTGCTCCAACACCTTTACCCTAGTGATTCGCCGCTCCATCGAAGAATAATCTCCAACCTGGATAAGCTTCAGAGAAATCTTCACCCACAAATGACAATTCTTCATCGTGAAAATATGTCTTAAGTGGTTCATATTCTTCGTCAACGGGGTTTTCCGCAAGATGATCAGCCAAAGCTTGTGCCTTTATACCTTCTGAGTCACATACACGATATCAAACTCACTCAACAACATTTTCCATTTAGCCAACTTCCCAGTTGGCATCGTTTTCTAGAAAATGTACTTCAATGGATCCATTCTGGAAATGAGATACGTGGTGTATGAAGACAAGTAGTGTCTCAGCTTCTGGGCAAGCCACGTCAAAGAACAGCATGTTCTCTCCAGCAAAGTGTAGCGAGATTCATACGGAGTAAATTTCTTGCTTATGTAGTAGATAGACCTTTCCTTATTCCCTGTCTCGTCGTGTTGACCGAGTACACATCCAAAGGCACTATCCGAAACAGACAAATACAGTAACAGAGGACTCCCTTCCCGCGGAGGAACCAATACTGGTGGGTTAGACAAATACCTCTTGATAGCATCAAAAGTAGTTTGGCACTCCTCAGTCCACTTAGTCGGGGCGTTTTTCTTCAGCAACTTGAAAAAAGGCTCACATACCACTGTCGATTGTGCTATAAACCGGCTGATATAGTTTAACCTCCCCAAGAAACTCATCACCTCTTTTCTCATTTTTGGTGGAGGTAACTCTTGAATTGCTTTGATCTTTGAGGGGTCAAGCTCAATACCTCTTCTGCTGACTATAAACCCCAACAACTTCCCAGCTGGGACTCCAAAAGCGCATTTGGCGGGATGTAACTTCAAATTGTACCGACGCAAACGTTCAAAGAATTTTCTCAGATGTGTCGAATGATCCGAACTCTCGCGGGATTTATTAATGACATCGTCCACGTATACTTCAATTTCCTTGTGAATCATGTCATGAAAGATAGTCGTCATGGCTCTCATGTAAGTGGCACCGGCGTTCTTGAGGCCGAACGGCATCACCCTATAGTGATATACACCCCAAGGTGTAATGAATGTTGTTTTTTCCGCGTCTTCTTCATCCATCAAAATTTGGTGGTACCCTGCGTAACAATCCACAAATGATTGCATCTCATGTTTGGCACAGTTGTCAATCAGAATATGGATATTAGGCAATGGAAAATTATCCTTCGGACTAGCCTTGCTGAGGTCTCTATAGTCAACACAAATCCTGATTTTTCCATCTTTCTTGGCGACCGGAACGACATAGGCCAACCAGGTTGGATATTGCGTTACTTCAACCAATCGAGACTCTATTTGCTTGGTGATTTCTTCCTTGATCTTCATACTCAATTCAGGCATGAATTTTTGAGTCTTTTGTTTCACCGGCTCGAACCCTGGGTTGATAGGTAGCTTATGAGATACGACATCAGTACTCAAACCCTGCATATCAATGACTTCCCAAACAAACACATCACTGTATTCAGCAAGCAAATGAACCAGGCTCTCCTTCTGAGTTTCATTCAGGTGAGTGTTGATCTTAACCTCTTTGACACATTCTGAATCTCCCAAATTCACCATCTCTGTCTCCTCCAGATTCAGTTTATGTTGATTCTCGAACTGTCAAAATTCTTCTGCCACATAATCCGATTCCCCACTTTCTTCATTGTAGTCGTCAACCTCGTCGTCATTTGCCTTATTTTGCTCATTTAGCCCATGACATGACATGACATTGGCAGGTTTGTAACTTACGTTACTGAAATTATAAACAGACAAAATTAGGAAAGTAAAATATAACAAGCAATTAAATAAACAAAGTCAAAATAAGGAGGCTCTCATTTAAATAAAACAAAATGCAAACTTGGGTCATGGAACATGGCCATGTCGCCTTTTAAACATCACAACAAAATTCAAAATCAAGAAAAATGCAGAAATGGTGGGTCTCGAGCCTCTTCCGGACGACCACCAATTTTAGTATGCACAAAATAACTCCTTTCTACCACAGAGTTCAGGACATTAGGATTGGCGTGGAAGTCCAATTCCGCAGCATCTCCCCTAGTTCCGCATCACGAATGCCAGCTGGCTTGACCTCCTCCTCGATGATAGCATTGATCTCCTTGAAAAGGTCACAGATTCCTTCCCCACAGTCTTCAGGCTCGGCATGCTCACGGATTGGAAAGGATTGATACAGATGCGGGATCGGTTTGGACAACTCTTGATCCCTTTTCCTCTTCATCTTCACATCATCATCTGCGGGGATGTACCCCAAACCATACTTTGATCCTGTAGCAAGGACTGAAACTGGATCGATGATCCCTTGGGCATTTCTTCCTAATCCGAAACCTGGTTCGAACCCATTCTGCAGCATTACCGTGGCGATCATTCTGTACACGGCTGGCATGGGAGTCTGTGGAGCCAAGCCTTCATCGGTGGCATTTACCAACTCCATCGTGTAAAATCCGAACCTTGCGGTGCCTCGTCAAAGACCGGCACTTGCTTGCCTAAGTGGCTCCTTTCACTGTGAATAACTAGCTCTTCATTTTTCCATACCAGTTTCATCATTTGGTGGAGAGTAGAGGGGACAGCCCCAGCCATGTGAATAAATAGACTTCCCAAAAGAAGGTTATAGCTGGTGTCGATATCCAACACTTGGAACTTTGCCTCGAACTCAGCAGGGCCCGTTTGGAGGGTCAAATTCACCGCCCCCAAGGTGTCTCTTTGCACACCATCGAACACTCTTACGTTAGCCTAGTTTTGCTCAACCTTTCCGAGTTCAAACCTCAACTGCTTCAATGTGGACAAGGGGCATATGTTCAACCCAGATCCATCGTCTACCAAAACACGACTAACGACCTTTCCGCGGCATATCACAGTGACGTGTAGAGCTTTGTTATGGGATCTCCCTTCGGCTGGCATTTCATCATCGCAGAAGCTGATGCAGTGTCCCCGAATGACTTGGTGAATCATGGCAGCTACATTATCGCTACTCGTATCCGAGGGCACGTATGTGTCATCCAGAGCTTTCATCAAAGCCTGTCTGTAGGACAAGGAGCTCATCAGTAGGGCCCGCATAGAAATCTGGGCTGGAGTCTTCTCCAAGTGCTTGACAATGGAGTAATCTTTAGGCTTCATTCTCCTCCAGAACTCCTCGGCTTCTGCTTCACTTATGGGTCTCTTGGCATGATCTTTCTTTTGTCCTCCGAGAGCAAGCTCATCAGGAGTGTAGCATCTACCAGATCTAGTCATGCCTTGGGCCACGGTCGTTTCTATGACAAACTTGGGTTTGGCGAGAGTCTTCGAGGTCACCAAGGCAATCGCCTTCGCAGGTGTCAGAATAACGAACTCTCCTTTTTCCCTGACACTTAAAGAAGCGACATCCTTTTCCAAGTCTTCCTGCTCAACAGGAGTAATCCTCTTAGTCTCACGCTCATCTTCGTCTATTTCTATCATGTTGATGTTTCCACCCCCATGATTCGGCAATGGATTCGTGTTGACGTTCGGTGCCGCAGGCTGAAGGGAGACCACATATGGTCAAAAAGATCCTGGATCTTGTGCTTAAGATTGATACAGTCTTTAGTGTCATGTCCAACGCTGTTGGAATGATAAGCACATCTGTTTTCCGGTTTGTAGAATCTGGAGTTGATATCCACGGGCTTGGGCCCCACAGAGTGGATGTATCCGGCCGCGGATAATCTTTTGAACAGCTTGGTTCTGCTTTCAGCCAGCGCGGTAAAGTTTCTGGAGGGCTTCTTCTCAAACCTGGTACGAGAAGGATCATACTCGCTCTGTTGAGGGGGAGGAACTTCTTGATAGTTGCAAACATTTGGGCGAGGAGCTTGGGTTCTAGGGTAGGGATTTGTCTGGTAATTTGGCATTGGAGCTTGGTAATTTGGGAGGGGTCTTTGATATGCTGGAGTTTGGATTTGATATGCGGGGGAAGATGCTCGATATCTTGGCTTTACATTAGCGCAGCTGGGAGCGACATTCTGGTAAGGGGGAGGAATTTGATAAGCTTGGGGGTAATTTGGGTATGCGGAAGGAAAATTTTGGAGATTTGGGGTGGATTTTGATTAGGACAAAATCTGGGCATCTGGATAAGTGGGGGCAGCATGGTAGTTGCCGGAATGATTGGATTGTGGACGATAGGCTTGGTGAGACTTCGGTAGAGGCTTGGGGCGGTCTTGAGGACGCGAGGAGTTTCTAGGGACTTTCCTTCCCCCGTATGAAATAGCCGCAACCTCCTCCCTCTTCTTCCTCACTAGTCCGGAAGATCCACGCGATGCAGACACTCGAGCTATCTTCCCCGACTTCAGGCCATCTTCGATAGTCTCATCCACTTTGACTATCTCGGCGAACTTGGCGCCGATTAACAAGATGATTCTGTCGTAGTACTCGGGCTCCTTCACCCGTACGAACACCTCTACAATCTCTTTTTCTGTCATTGGAGGCCTCACCTTCGCTGCCTCTTTCCTCCATCTGTATGCAAATTCTCGATAGCTTTCTGTGGATTTCTGTTTCATCTTCTCCAAGGAGTACTAATCAGGTCCTATCTCGACGTTGTACGCGAATCTGTCAATGAAATCTTTAGCCAGTGAGCTCCAACTGGGCCATTTTTGAGTTTTGTGCAACGTGAACCATTCCAGGGCCTCACCGCACAGACTCCGGCTAAACAACCTCATCAGCAAAGCTTCATCTTTGCCAACTCCCACGAGTTGGTCGCAATACGCTCTTAAATGCGCCATGGGGTTGCCCACCCCTCCGAAGGTATCAAATTTCGGGATCTTGAACCCTTCAGGCAGGTTCAAGTCTGGGTGGATGCACAGTTCTTCGTAGCTTAACCCGGTGACGTCTGGAATGCATTGCAATTCTTTCATTCCCCTTTTGATCTCCTCCTTTATGTCTATCTTCGCTTCTTCCCTCGCCCTCCACTCTTTCTCCTTCTCCTCATAATGGTCCAACTCGGAGCCGTGCACCTCATGCTCGGTCGGGACTGGGACTTGGAATGTGGTTCTTTTTGGGAGGCGTGGGGATATGGAAGGGCTCGGGACGTTCTGTGCAGTTTGATAGTTTTGTGGATAGTTCTGAGGGTTGGTATTTTGGGTCAAGTGGGGATGTGGCATTTGGGAGTTGAAGGCGGTGGGATTTTGGTTCTGATTTAGGGGTGGTGGGGCTGTTTGAGCGTTCTGGGGGTGTGGTGGTATTTGTGGAGGGTTGTTTGGGAGCGATGAGGGAGTTTGATAGGAGACTGAAGCGTACTGGGGGTTTTGGATTGTCATATCTATCACGGACGGGTTATGCACGGGCGTCGATGAATGGTTCTAAGTAGGATCCAAGTTGGACGAGGGGAAGTACGTAGGAGGTCTTGCGTCGATAAAGTTGGGGCCAAATCCGGGTGGAGGCGTGTCCTGCCTTCGTTGCATCTTGACCCTCATGTCAGCTATTTGCTGCATCAGTTGCGCAATTAGCTCATTTTGCTCTGCCACGGTGGGCTGAGCCACCACAACATCAGTGAGGCTAACTTCATCATTGTTGTCTCCCATGGCTGTGTTTCTTCTGTCAGCGTTTGGTTCGAGGAAGGAATCTGCGGGACCTTTTGATCTGGTGAAGTAGGGGTGATCTGCCAGCTTTTATCAACACAAATCAGTTGAAGGTACCTGAGAGGTGAAACAACTCAAAGGCAAATTTGTTAGTGCGTATTCGGAGTACAAAATACATAATATCGCACAAAAATAGATAAACACACAAGTCGCTTTGTTTGAGGATATTTTAACCCACGAATGAGAACGGAAATATATTTTGGACAAACAGGAATTTGTTTTGTTTAATAACGCTATCTCAGGAAGGCCGAATCACGTTGAGCTATGGTCTTCTTGCATCTGCTTTTTGATGTCCGTTGATCTTATCTTCGTATCTTCGAAACACAGAGGAGAATGAAAATTTTCAGCGATAGGGGCCGGGCCGGGAAAGGCTGCCTACGTATCTCATAAGGAGAATTCAGGCCCAACGTAGTTCGAGTCTTAGGATGAAATCTTTTCATTCATTCTTTCATTGCGGTTACAAGGGAATTGAGAAACAACATTGACATTCCTAGAAGACAACATTTTGGCAATTTCTCGTCTTGTGGTTGCGTCATTCCTTTCCTTTCAAACAGTCGGAAACGGAGGCTTGTAGAAGATTTCCTCCTCATCGTCCTCCTCAATTACTTCATGGTCGGGGCCACTGTTATCTGCTTCCTGACCACGGGCGAGGTATTTTCCGCCCTTTAAGTTGCTACAGGTCGTCAATTTCTCATCGAGTGCCGCACTTCTGGCCAACAATACGGCAGTCTCAAGATCTATCTTCGCTTCTCTTGCCTTTCCTTCGTGTACCTCCAAACGAAGCAAGTTCAACCTTTTTCTTAGGCTTTCGGTTTCCATCTCAGCCTCCTTCTTTCTTTTTATCTGCGACGCCAGATCTTCATCCAAGGTCGTGACCGCAGCTTTGTAGATTGCCGTGGTCATGTCTACTTTAAGTCCTTCCTCCTTAATCTTCTGAATTTCTCGAGTGACTCGCTCGATCTTTCTTTGCAACTCATCCTCAGTGAGCTCTGTCTGGACGTTCTTGCCTTTGTCCATAGCGGTGATTCACCTTTCCTGAGATGATAGAGCGGTATTCAGGATTTGTGGTATAGGAGATGGATTTTTGCGTGAGAAACTTGAGACTCGGGAATTTTGGTCGGACATTTATAATAGTGGCTTCTGTATACTCTTTGGAATTTTGGCTAGGAGTGGGCTTACGATATCCTCAATCATAGCGACATAACACATAAACATTTAAACACATATATCGCGTCCTAAACATGCATGTGACCCTTTTGTGCCAAGGGTAGGCCTAACAATCTAAAGGATGTATTGCGCCATTTAAACAAGCAATTGTATCCCCGAAACAAGTTTCACTAGATATCATAGCGTTCGTTACATAATCAAAATCAAACGGGATACATCTTAGGAAGGGGATGTAGTGCGAATATACATATAAAATCAATCCCACGCAGGGGAGTTAAGGGTTGATGATTCAGCTCCTCTTCGGGCCTTCTCTACTTCTTCTCGGATAATGCACTTGCTGGTGAACACGTACGGCTCAGCGAATGCAGCTTTGGAAGATGTTGGTACGGCGCGTAAGGTGTTCATCTGCTCATCCAGAATAGTGTCCAAACGCATCAGACAAGCCCTTGTGTCAGCTAATTCTTGTGACGTCACAGCCAAAACCCTCTGATTTTCTAATTCCCGAAGCTAGTACTCTCACTCCTTTTGTTGAAAAACCTGCTCTTTCTTATGAAATTCTTATTTCATTCGGTCCCACTCTTGCTGAAAATGGTATGCGTGAATCTGAAGCCTTGTCTGCACGTCTTCTATTTTCCGACCCGTACGTGGTACTGGATCCACTACACCATGCAAATCATTGTGCAACCATGTCTTGTATTCGTCGACATACCCAGCTCCATACCTGTCTTCGGTAACCTCCCACTTCATGTTGACACGTCCGGCCCATTCCTGGAGGTTAATTTTAGTGAAAGGTATTTTATCCTTCTCGTTGTAATCAACAACGAAAGAGCTGGCATCCCCTTAGACGGGTACGATTTGGACTTTCCCGAATTGCCGCATCACTCTCGTCGGGTTGTAAGGACGCAGTCCTCTGATGTCGGGAAGGACTAAGAATGGCAGTTTGGGCCCTTGTGCTGCTATCATCTGGGACTTGAAGCTCGGTAATACCCACTATATGTCTCCTTCATTCAAATCATAAAACACCCTTGCCCACGCATCCCTGGTGGTGTGAATTGGAAAATTTACGGATACTCAAGTAGAACTTGTAATTATCGAGAGGACTTGTTTGAATCGGTTCGGCCAACGCCTGTGGCTGGGGGTTGTCTCTTTTACATAAATGTTCTGTCAACCACCATTGGAGTAGGATGTTACAACCTTGGAAAAACGAGAACCCATTTTTGCACAGACTCAAGGATTGGTAAATGTCAGACAAGATGACTTAGGCCAAGCAGCAGTATTTCTTTTCTTCAGATTTTCTAACGATTCCTCTGAACATGGCATTCACTACCATCACTACCCGGGTGTCATTTCTTTTCCTTCGTCTTTAGGGAACACCATAGTTCCCAAGAGGCATGCGGAGAAAGCGATAGCTTGAGTTTGTCTCCAGGTACTGTAATCATGGAATTCTTTCAGGAATAGTCTAAAATAATTGTCGTGCCCCAATCTCTCGAAAAATATCATTAGTGGAATGTCGTGGGTCTCTAACCAATTTGCATCCACTAGGAATAATATGTCTCTCAGTTCGTTCTTAGTTGGCCTATTTGGCAGGAGAATGTGATGATTGGGACATTTTTTTCCTTTTGCCACACGTCCCAATCGAGTCAAGGCAGTCTTTGATTTCTTCTAGTGTGGGCGTTATTTCGACATCTCCAAATCGAAAGACCACTCGTCATCCCAAAATTGAGTGATGACCTCGATAAACGTGGGCCATACCTTGAAGTTCATTATCGAAGGTAGTTGACCCAAGTAAATTGAGATTTCTCTCTTCTGACACTCCTTAAGATTGCCCCACCATACTCGAAAAATATCGGGCGCCTAGGTGACCATTTTGAAGTGAAGGAACTGACTCGACATCTACAAAAACATAGAACTAGTTAATTTTCAATCCTCCCGATACAATACCCAGTTAAACACGCAATACATCATTCAGATTTAAACACATAAGCATGAACGTCCTATCGAGCCGTAGGCTCTTTGGACTCAAGGTGGTCTTTTCTAATGGGCCCAACACTCCTTGGGTGTTGGGTCGTCTTAGGCCAATGCCCTACTTTTCGGGATTGGGATTCGCTCTATCTTAGTTTGACTAAGAGTGGGTTGTATTTAGAGTGGAATGGGTAACCCAAGCGGAGGGCTGAGACAATTAACGATCGTTAACAATCAAGTAGTCAACTACACTCGTTAGGGTGCCCCGAGAAGATTTTGGTTAATGAACGACTGCGAACCCGCATAATCTTTCTTTAAGTGTAAATGTAACAAGTGTCGTTTGACGGAAGTATGATATGTTATGCATGCAACAGTTTAAAAAGCTAAGAAATTAAACACTTAAACAATCAATCGCAAACAATCAAATATGTTAATCCTAGGGTTAGAATCGCCATTCCTAATTTATCGGAAAAAATTATTGAGAAAGAGTTCATTTTATTTTAAGATATTTTTGACTTTTAGGAGTCGCCACTTAATTTTGAGAAAATTAACAAAACTTGTTTCCTTTCAAACAACTTAAACAGGGAAATTGTTTTGAAAACTTTCAAGGGTTCGGGATTCCTATAAGTGTCTTAGGAAAGTTTCGAAAAAGCACCTAAAACGCTCCGCTAACTACGGTTTTCCGACAATTAACAATTTGACTATTTATTTTTGAAGATTTGCAAGTTTTGAACTTCTAGGTAAATTTTACAAGTTTTGAAATGTTTACCTTTTGTCTTGCAATTTTGCGAATCTGTTCGAAGTTGAACTTTATTAGAGCTTTACTTAGTAAAATTTACTAGTTGAAATATTTGTCTTTTTAGATTCGGTTTTAGTTTTAAGGTTTGATAAAATAAAAGGCGTCCGACGGGGGTTTTGGAGTTTCTAATCCTAAACTAACGGCATTTAAGTAAAAACACGTAAACAAATAGTAAAGTGGGAGAGAGAGAGAGAGAGAGAGAGAGAGATTTGGGTCCAAACTCGGGTTCTGTTCGCCTTGACCGAGTTTTGGACCCACCTGTTTTTGGGTTTTGACCCATTCACCTGTCCTATTCTAAACATACAAAACAAAGTATCGAGAGAAAAAACAACGAGGGCTTATGCCCATTACAAATAAAATACAAAATAAAAATAAAATAAGAGTCTTCTAGTCCATCTTCTTCCATCTCCTCGACACTTGACTTTCTACGTTTGCCTTTTCTTTCTTTTTTCTCTTTTTCCGGTCGGTTGACTCATTTGGAGACGAGTCATAATGACTCTCTCGAAACCCAAGGGATAAAGAATCCATGAGGATTCACATGAGTTCACATGTAACAAGGCAAAAATAAAAAAGAAACACGAGTAAGTCTCGACTAGTATCACTAAAATGCTACAGCAGCAAGACAAACTCAAACATTAGACTATGATAAAAAGAAAAATATTATTTTATTAATCATTGCTTTCAAAGGGAAACTTAAGCAACCGACCAAGGTTTTGCATATAACATATGATTGAACATGTAACTCTTGACGGCATGCTATCAAAGATAAAAAAAAAACAAAACTTAAGTCATAGGCTTAACTAATAATTAATGAACAAGCTTCCAGGACTATATGGTAAAATTAACAATGATGATTATGACGAGATATACTTGGAACAGAGAAATGATTAATAAATTTTCTTAAAATCGATTAGTACTTTGGCATGGAAGCTAATGACAAAGGCATGTCAATAATCATGCAGAAAAATACAGAAGCAGTTCCAATTCGAGCAGGCTATTAAACGACAAACAATAATCAACCCAACAAGGAGACACAACAAACAAACTAGCGAAGAAATGCACGAGGTCGAAATGGGCAAAGAAATCAGGAACAAAACAAGGGGAAACCCATATCGAATATCATATCTCATCTGATATTGAAACAAGCCGCGACTTGACAAACAAAGACTAAATAAACTTAACATGAAGAGACACAAGGATGGAAAAAAACACAAAACCGATGGGTCAAAACGTAAACAACCCAACCGCACATATCCACGTTCGAGTGTCTCGATACCGCTCGACCCAAAACAAAACGAAAGACAGCAGATTGATTAACAGCATTACATGTCATCAGGCGACGACTCTTCAAAATAGAACAGAGTCATGGCTATTATGACAGGATCTACACTAACAACGGACTGACTCTTAAAAAAAATAAACCGAGAGCAATTAAGGTGCAACAACTCCTGTTTTCAACAACACCAACAGCAACTTAAACCCATAAAGAAAAATGATTAAGATGAAAAGTATACCTTCTTCAGGGCAGCGACTGAGACGAAAACGAGCCGCAGCGACGGCAACTTCCACACCAAATGGAAAAATGCGAACACGAGATGATGAAACACGAATCGCGGAAACGAACGACTCGCCGGTCCTCTATGACAGAGCGGTACTTCTAGAGTTTCTGAAACCTTTCTTCCAATAAACAGTGAAGCCAAGGATTCTTCCTCTCTTTTCCTTTCAACCTCAAAAATCTCTAACCCAATTTCTAACCACGAAAATCTTTTTTTTTTCTGTTTTTAGCTTTCTCGGAAAACAATAGAGCAATTCGAGAACTTCTTTCCAAAATTCTCTCGACCAAATTTCTCTAGCCCCGAAACTTCCCTCTTGTTCTATTACCACAGACAAAGAGCAGAATGTTATTTTTCTTCAGAAATTTTTCAGCCAAAACCTCCAACTCAAATCCTGAAAACGGAGGGAGTTTATATAGAGGGAGAATTTTTAGGGTTCTTGGGGTAGGAGGGCGAGGGGAATTCTAACAAAGCTAGGGTGAAAATCGACATTTTCCTCAAAACGAAATTCAAAATCCTCCCCAACTTATCCAAAGCGATTCGAGCGGGAAGGGAGGTGGAGGGTCGAGATGAAATCGACCGTCCTTGCGAGCTTCGTGGCGCCATCTCGTGGCCAAGGACAGCTTTTCAGCCTTCTTTGGTGCCAGACCTGCGCGAACGTACGACTTGCAGAAGGAAACGGCTCCGAAGCCGTTGCACAGCTCGCGTGAGAGGGGTGGAGAGAGAGGAGGGGGAGAGCATGGGAGGGAGACGCAGGGTGGATTTTGGGGATTTTGTGAGTATCGCGTGAGAGGGGTCGCGTCTGGGGGGGATTTTTTCCGTTTTGGGGGTCTGTTTTCTAGGTTCTTTTGTTCTTTTCTCTTCTGGGAATGGCGTAAGGGGGGGGGAGAAGGAAGAAAGGGGAAAGGGAAAGGTGGGTCGGGTCGGTCGGGAACGGGGCGGGTTAGGATGAAATGGGTGTTGGGCCGGTAAAAGGGAAATGGACTGCTGATGTGAGGATTGGGTTGAGGGATTTTTATTGGGTTGAGGGGTAATTGGGCTGGACGGAAAGTGTTGGGGCTGGAAATTAGGAATAAGGTGGGCTGAAATTAAAAAAAAAAAAGAAATGGGCTGGATAGAGTTAACTAAAATGGGGAAAGGGAATTGGGTTAAGTGGGAATAAATTGGGTCTTGGAATTAGGAAGTAAAACTTAGGAGGGAAAGGGCCCAAATTCAGTTCTTCAAAAAGGATTAAAGGGAAAAAGAGTTAAATTTACTAAATAGCCAATCGATTTAAAATAAAACGAATTTGGTATAAATTTATTGACGAGCTTACTAGTTCAATAAAACATTTAAACGTATATTTTGATGGTCTTTGAGATAAGCATAAGATATACTACTTATATACAAAATTATGTAAATATGTATATCACCTAAAAATATGGCAAAAGGTATTCGAAGTAACATAACTTTCATGTATTATATTATTATATTCGTAAAATTTATAAAACTGATTAATTTAAAATATTCGGAAAATTTAGGAAGCTCGATAATTAATTTATACCGACGCGGGTCAAAAATTGGGTGTCAACAAATATTTCATATAGCCGCGTGAAACGCTGATAATTTCACTAATTTGGAATAATTTGGGATGAATTTTTAGTACTCCTAAGATAAGTTATTCCTACCTAGCGCGAATAATTATACTAATTTGAAATAATTTGAGATAATTTTTTAGTATCCCTAAGATAAGTTATTCCTTTCTTCTTCTCCATTAACTCAATGATTGTGGCATATATGCATATGTGTTGTTGAATTCATAACAAATGGATATATTGAAATATCAAGCTAAAATTTCATATCAAATTCAACCATCAAAGATATGATACATTACTTTGGGAATATGCAACATCAAAACATACCAACAGTGCAATCAACAAAAGCAAGGTGACTAGAATGGCTCCAAGCAAACTTGGTGGACAAGTACTTAGAAGAGAAATTGTTCAGATAGATGCTAAAGATTTTTAAATGTTTTGGATTATTTTACTTATCAAGTATGCAACTTTTGACTTGGTAGTAATTTTGATATGACATTGATATCATTTTCGCAAAATTTTTCAAAAAAAAAAAAGGTGCAATAATAATAATTATGAAATAACTTATTCCATGATAAAAAAAGGTTAAAATGACAAAGATACTCACCCCATAAAATTAATTTTTTGTACTTTACTTTTCACATTACTTACACTTATGGAGAGTATTTTAATAAACAAACAACTTACTATTAGAAACTAGAAAGTATGCTATATATATTCTTTTTGATATAACAAATTAAACATTTAATAAAAAATAATACCATAATAACTAATATCTTCAAAACAAACTACCCCTTATAATAATAAATATTGTTTATATTCTTAGGATATATAAATTAAATTCAAATACTTTATATTGTAATGTATTATTTAACTACTAAATCGTAGCAAATGAAAAAATTGTTATCGAAGCTATCAGAAGCACAAAACTGATGATCGATGTAGCTGCTTCTGACCAAGAATATTTTTTATATTTTACATATTTTTCATAATTTGACAAGTTTATACCTTATTATTCTATAAATGTACCTTTCTTAAGTAGACATTAAAATTGTTATGTAATTGACTTTGTATGGACTTCATCTTTTCCTTCTTTGTTCGATGTTTATTCTATGCTTGATGTTTTTTTGAAAATTCTACACTTTATTTTTTTTTAACTTATTATATATTTAAGAATTACATTAAAAATTTATAAATTATAATAATGGTAATAAGAATAACTTAAAAATAAAAAAAATTGACTTACTAAATTCTATTTATTTCACATAAACGCTTCGAGCGGTCCTATTTTCTATATTTAATTGATATATAAGAAATTACAAATAAAAATAATAACATCGAGAACATGATGATTTTTTAAAAATATTGTAAAAAGATTTTAAAATAAAAATTCACAAGAACTAATCATAATTTAACCTAGTAAAATATGTATGTACTACTACAATCATATAAAAGAAAAAAGAATCTTAATCAAGTTTTTCTTTCTCAATTTTCTGATTTGTCTTACTAATCATTTTATCAGCTTCCCATTACATTTTTAAAATACAACTTTAAGAAAAAAAAATAAAGGTATAATTAAGTTGATTTTAAAATATAATTTAAATTCTTCAATAAAGTAAATAAATGAAATATAGAGAAAAGGAAAGAAAAATTTAAAGATTAAATTAAAGTACTATAGTAATAATTTTAGTGTAACACCACTCTACATCATCTTCTTTCGAAATTCATATTTTTCTCTACTTTTGTATCATCCTGAACTCTCTTCTTCGTCCCTACAAGCATAAATCAAGAATAACCTTGTAATTGTTTTTTATTTCATGATTTTATTTGTATTGAGTCATCCAATTCAGCTTTAAAAATTAGTTAAAGTGATTAATTAAATTAATAAATAATATCACATAAATTTAAAAAACATAATTTAATAAATTAAAAGAAATATTTTTATCCATAGATTCTTTATAACTTTATTAAAAGCAACCATATGATGTGATGATCATCATTTTCTTCCTCACCCTATTGTATGATACAATGATGGAGAAGTTAAAAGAATAACTTTAAGTGAAAATTTTCTTGAAACAAAATATGAATTTATATAGTAAAAGAAAGAGAAATATCATAAGGTATCATAAACTAATAAATTTAATTTTGGGGGTTAGGAAGATTAAGAAAAAGAATTATGATTATCATTATTAAGATTATAAGTTGAAGAAGGGGGAGATATTTGTAGTTATTTTTTATTTTATTAAAGATATTAAATATATATATATATATATATATTATAATGATACGTGAAAAGTTGAGTAATTGGATATCAAGATTTTTTGTGTTATTGAAAATAAAATAATTAAAGAATAAAGAAAATGTGATGACCCATAAGGTTATTTTTGAAAATTTTAAATGTTAATTTTAATTTGAGCTAATCAATTGATGGGTAATTGACTTAATCGATAGTTAATGGGCCAAAGTGATTATTTAATAACACCCTATACTATTTGACCTTTACATAATAAAATAAGTGAGTAAAATTTATCACTTTTAATACTAATTAATTCTGAAAATAAATAAACAAAATAAAGAAGGAACAGACGAAGGGTTACAATATCTTGCCGGTTACCAATTACTTCAGGTAAAATTTCGATTGAACTTTTGATCTTTCTATGCATGTTATTGCATTAACTTCTTTATAATGTCTAGACTTTCATTAAATGTTATATATACATGTGTACAATTGAAAAGGGGGTTGTTGGAATAAATAAATCGTCAGATCTTATACATTAATACTATTATATTATTATATTGTTGCATTAGATTGAAAATGAGAATGAAGAAGGTTAATTAATGGTGTGCGCATTGTTCCGGCAGACTTTGAATATGTGAGGGACAAGGCAGTGCTAAACTTATAATTTGTTGTTATGTTTCTTTGTGATTTGTTGTCAAATTTTGGGAGCTATGTAAAATAAACTAGTGGTTGAAATTAAAGAAAGTAGTGAAAGATAATAAAATAAAATCAATGGATTAGAAGTATTGAATGAGAGAATATGCAAGTGAATATATATTCTGGAAATTTAAGGCATTGGGGGTTAATGTATGTTTGTTAAATGGTGGGCCAGTGATAGGTCATAATAAGTCAATCATTGGTTGGGAAGAAGGTGTCAAAAAGAAGGATGTTCGAAGTCATTTGAGTGTAATTTTCATATTTTTGATTATTATATTATAATTCAAGTTTTGATATATTAGTATGTATAGTTAAATATTAAATGAATAGTATTTTGTGAGTATCATTCGAATTATGATATTGAAAAAAATGAGATTAATCTTAGACTTGAACTTGAAAAATGTGATAGTTGAGAGTTAGTTGGTATCAAGAATTATGAACTTGATTATAAAATTGGGTGAATTTTTAGGTCAAGGTTAAACACATAATAATGTGAGTTTGTTAGTTCCAAAACCTTATCGTGAATATATACTTGAATAGATTCCATTAGATCGGAAGCTCAACTAAAAGGGAAGGCTCAAGTCTCGGAGTGATTATTTGATTGGCTAAAGCAATTGAATTTCTAAACCCTTGTTAAGCGTATGAAATTTATGTATTTCCTTGTGTGATGTTGAGAATGATTTGGAGGCTTATTGCTTATTTGTTGGTGTTGTATGTGTAGACACATAGTTGCATTGGATCAAATTCATACAGAATTTGAATTAAATTCATGTTCATTTGGGCTGAAATAATTTGGGCTTTACAAATATATAATTCCATCTTATTAAATTCAAATTCAAGGTTCATTCACCTTGAAGCCCAAATACATGCCACATGTCACAGTGACTAGGCATCCAAAACCAACAAGGTGACGCCACGTGTCCAAATGAGGTGTGTAGTCCCAGTCAAATGCAAGAATGAATCACAATACGTCAAGTGTCAATATGACATCATTTAGCCAATCACAAGCAACCTTGTCCACTCTCTACAACTATAAATAGAGGATAGACATGACATTCTAGGGGATACAGAAAACTCTTTAACAAGCATTCAACAAATTGGAGAAAGCTACAACATCAACATCAATAACTCTTCGAAGGAGTGATCAGTGGAGTTCTTCCCGGAGATCGACTTACAACGACGAAGCGCTTTCCAACGTCCCAGAAAATCGACAACATCTCAAGGAGGTCTACATCATACAACTATTCGGAAAATATGCTACTGAAGGTCCTCGAATCGCGAAGAAACTTAGGAGAGAGAATCAAGAGAATAACAAAATTGTACTCACAACGATTCATTAATAAAAATCACATTTTTATTTTATTTATTTTTGCTTGCAGTCGATTTTCAGCGCTTACGAAATTTGTTGCAAACAGTATGCATTGTTGTAAATTGTGCCTTGTTATCAAAATGGTTATCTCTTCATTTTTATTTGAGCATGTCATTTGCATTGATCTGAGACATGATTGTGATAAGTGTTATGTGATAAGAGGATATACCGTTTCGAGGTTCGTATCACGGGCTGCGATGAAATTTTCATTTCGAGGGACGTATCGTGCACCGCGATGGTTACTATTATCGAGGGTTTATCGCACACCGCGATGGATGCATGGCAGATATGTCCCCCATAGGTCCCAGACTGAGAGACAGCTGGTGTGTATCATTAGGTCATACATGCATCACTGTATTTGACATAGCCTTTCATGACATTGCACATTTTAATCATTAACAAACTTGAACTAGTATTTACTGATCTTGTGAGTGTTTTTCTGTGAAACTTATGACTGAAGAATATTGAGTTGTTATTGAGAATAGTAATATGTTAGAGTGTTGTTATTAACTTGTATGCTTTGTAAACTGTGAACTGTTAGGTTGACTGGTTTTATGCAGGTTGTAGTGTGGAGGTTCGAATAGGGTGTAAGGAGTACCCATATTTTGTTCTCTTATCTTTTTTTAGAGGTCTGCTTGTTGGGTACCGTGTGGTTTGGTACTCACCCCTAGCTTATACAAATTTTTGTACGTTACGAGACCGGATCTTCGTGATACCTTCGTTCTATTCGTTTTTGAGGCATCTTGTGGAGAATTGTGAGGTAGTTGTTTGTCATCTCAGCGAACCTTCCTACTCCAATTTATAATTTTGTTTTTACTTGAAAAACAACTTCATTGTATACTTGTTTTATTTCAATTCTAGTATATACATTATATTAGAGGTTTGTGCACGTGACAACCAGATTTGGGTATTGAATTATTATTGGACTTTTGTTTTATCTCTACACTTAATTAGGTGAATGGATTTTAGGCTGACTTGTCTTGGTGGGTATGACGAGTGTCATCACACTCATTTTTTAATAGTGACAAAAATAAGGTTAAAAAATGAGAGAGAGAAAAAAAATATGAATGGAGGCCATAGAGAGGTGCTACATCACCTTCTTTATTTTATGAAAAATACGTAAATTCTATAAATCTTAATAATTCACAACTAATATTTAAAATAAATATATAAACGTATTTATTGACACTACAAATTCATATGTACAACATAAATTAAGCCCAAAGAAGTTACATAAGTTAAGTAAAGGGTTAATTACTTGTGTGAATCTTTTCTAAAAAATAATTACTTTTGCTCTTTCTCTCTATGTTCTTTTTGTTTTTTTTATTGTTTTCTTTCTGCTATTTTTTTCTCTTTCTTTCTGATGATTTTTTTTCTTTATTTATTTCTCTATTTTCTTTTGTAGATTAGTCCATGATTCGTAGAATCAGTAAAATTTATATCAATAATTAATTAATTAATTAAAAAATAATTTAATCGTAATAAATGAAGAGACATAATAAATTGTAAAATAAATTAAAGTTGAATTTAAAATGTATTATACACATATTAAAATTGAATTAGAAGAGAATTAAGCATGAGTGCAAAATGTAGCAAACGAAAGAGCATTTTATGCTTTTTCAACGGAATGAATTTGTATCAATAATGAATTTAACAAGTAATTCATCGTAACAAATCAACAAATAAATTGCAAAATGAATTAAAGTTGTAATTCAAAGTGTATTGCACAAATATTAAAGTTGCATTGGAAGAGAGAATTAAGCATGAATAAAAAACTTAACTAATGAAAGAGTAGACAATGATTTATAGAGTAAATTAAACTTGTATTAACAATAAATTAAAAAAGTAATCCAATAGTAACAAATAAATTTAAAAATTTCAAAATGAATTAAATCGTTTTAAAATTATTTTTTACACAATATTAAAGTTGAATTAGAAGAGAGAATCAAAAATGAATGAAAAACGTAATTAACGAAAGACAAGACAACAATCTATCAACTGAATTAAATTCATATGATATATGAATAAAACTTATATCATATATATAAATTATCTTTGCTTTTATCACTGAGAAAATGAGTGATGATTGCAATAAGTATCAAAAATGTATTGTGTATGTCTTATAAATGTATTAAAGTGTGTTACCTAAATTATTCTTGCTTGTATATGAAAGAAAAGAGCGAAGTATACAATACGTATTATAAATGTATTATTCAAGAATAAAACATGTATTATGTGTGTCTTATAAATTACTTTTGGTTTGTACCACTACGAACGTGAGGTGATATTTACGTAAATATGTATTAAAAACATATATATTGTGCATGTATTATATGTGTGCATGCATAAACTGCAGAATGAATTAACTTATTAAAAATGCATTATACAGATATTAAAGTTGAATTAAGCATTGATAAAAAAAATGTAAATAATGAAACGCTAGATAGAGTGAATTAAACTTATATTAATAATGAATTAAAGAAGTAATCTAATAGTAACAAATAATAAACTACAAAATGAATTAAATTTGTATTAAAAGTGTATTATATAATATCAAAGATGAATAAGAAGAGAAAATTAACAATAAGTGAAAAGTATAACCAATGAAAGACAAGACAATAATCTATAGATTGAATTAAACTTGTATTATTTATGAATAAAACATGTATTATATGTCTTATAAATTATTTTGGTTTGTATCACTAAGAACATGACTGATGTTTGCAATATGAATTACAAATCTATTGTGCATATGCTATAAATTATTTTGATTTGTATCACTAAGAACATGACTGATGTTTGCAATATGTATTACAGATGTATTGTGCATATGTTATAAAATATATTATAAGAGTGCTACTTAAATTATTTTGATTGATATCACTAAAAAAAGGAGTGGAGTTTGTAATATGTATCATAAAGTATTGTTCGTGATTTTAATACAATTATGAAACATATCTAATACAACTTTAATATAATTGCGATATAGTTCCATAAATTTCACGATTTAAACTTTCAATCTAATATTTTTCCTGTAACAATTATAAGCTTATCCAAATCCACTTAAAAATTAAGATATAAACTCCAAAACGAGATTTTTTTAAAATTATTTGTAGGAACATTCTGTCCAAACTAATCACAAATTCATAAAATTCAAAAAATGAATTCAAAATTGAAGTTTTATAATGACCAATTAATAGTGAACTCTTGTTGCTATAGTTTTAAAGATTTGAAATTTCTATTTGAGAACATGATATTTTACAAATATTTAATTTTTCTATTTCTCTTCTCGTCATGTTTTTTGAGTAAAAATAATGAAATATGGGCAAAAATTATATAAAAGTAGTTATTTAAATGGAATTTCAAAGAAGAAAAATAAAGAAATTAAAAAAGAGAGAGGATGAATATAAATAATGAGAGAAAAGAGATGAAGAAGAAAAAGAATAAAAAAAAGAAGAGGACAAAGAGAAAAAAGGGGGTGAGAAAGAGGCGATACAATTTGTTTAATTTTTTTTAAAAAAAGTTATATTTAGTTAGAAAAATTATGTTATCATAGATGGTAAATATTTTTATAGTATAACATATATATGTGATTTACCCATAAGTAAAAGAGTTATAAATTGTAATAATTAATAGCTAAAATATTTATTAAAAAAATAATGATTAACTTTAAATTTTATTCATATCACGTATATTAAAATATAAAAAACATAACATATGTTAGAGTCATGCTAGCATGGAAAACTCTTAAGTTAAAAAGTTTTTAATGCTCTATTAGAAGCATGAAACTCTTAAACTAAAAAGTTCTAATGCTCTATTAGAAATTCTTTCATAAACTCTAAAGCCGATAAATATCGTTCCCGTAGTTTAAATAAGAAAATAATTAATAATTAAAATTTTACATCGCTTTAATAGACACTAATAAATTATGTATATATGTATGCACATGTATATAACAAATAATATAAACACTAGGACTTTTTATATAATTCAAATAAATAAATTAATTAAAATTTTACAGCTCTTTAATAGACGATAATAAATTATAATAAAGTTGAAGGACAACTTTCCATAAATAATAGTAATATGTTTTTTTTTAAAAAAAATCTAAAAAGAGTGACATTAACATTAGTTTTGTGCCAATAGAAAAAAAATGTGTCAGACAACCATGAAGCTTACCTGAGAAATTAGGAAGATGAAAGAAAGAAAAGCAAAAAAAGGGGATTGCCTCATAGATCAAATAGGCATAGATCGATAAGATTCAAGAAAAGAAAATATTCACAATAAAATCAAAAGACCTTATTAGATTGTTTTTAGGTCCAAGCGATGAATCTGAAATTTTACTTGTGCCTACAAGCAACTGTCTCCTATGATTTCACAAGGAAAGGTTTGTACATTCAGAATATTTTTTAGCATATTTGATCTAAGCTATCTTTATCCTAATTGTATTCAAAAATCTAAATATTATATATTTTTATTTATAATAATATTATATTTATAATAATATTATATATTTTTATTTAAATATATAATATTAATATTATATATTTTTATTTAAAAGTATTTTAAGCTTTACAGCCTTCTAAATATTGGTAAGTGGTTTAAAATGTTTTTATTTATGTAGCATTGGTGTTCACGGAATATGTAGGACACTCAATTTGTAGTGCGGAAAAAGATTTTAAATGTTTAGTACAATTTTATTTAACAAATACATAATTAATAACTCAAACAATCAAGTAAGGCGTTTGGCTATATGAGATTGTGAGATAAAATTGATATTTGGATATGTGATTTCATATTAATTTCAGCTCATGATTTCATATTAATTTCAGCTCATGATTTCATATCATGACATGGAATCTCATGTTCTCCAAAAAATATAATATGAGAATTTAATATCATGATTTGAGATTTTTAATACAAAAATTGATCCATAAGTTAATATTTTGTTAAAATAATCCCAAATTTATATTTACTAACCATTTATTTCATATGTAAATAAAATTTATAATCACATCATCACTTTTTAAAATTTATTATTCTCACCAACATAAAATTTATTATTACTTTAAATTTGATGAATATAAATGATAAAGTAGAAAATAGGGGTGGGCATTCGGTATTTCGGTTCGGTTCGGGGGTTTTTCGGTTTTTTTGGTTTTCGATTTTTGTAAATTGCATACCGAATATCGAACCGAAATATTTCGGTTCAGTTTTTATTAATTCGGTTCGATTTTTTATTTTGGTTTTTTAATGGGCCTATTTAGTGGGCTTTTTAAAATTTTAAACTTTACAATTTTTTTAAGTACAAATTTAAGGAATCCCATAGTGTAATTCAATAATTACATTCTGTCCCGATAAGTTTAATAATTACAAAAAATCCCTTAAAATTGCTGAGCCGTGATACTTTAGAAAGTTGTGATACATGGTAAATGATACATAGTAACTTAAAATTGTTAAGAAAAAATAGGGGATAAAAACGGTAAATTTAAAGTTGTTACTAAAACAGCTTAAATTGTGGTAACAGATCATTAATCAGCATTAAATCAGCACTTAATTGGATATTAATTTCATAATTTGAAAATCAAAGATTGTATCAGTTATTTAGAAAACAATTGGAGCTTCCGAAATTTTTTTGTTGTTGCAGTGGGTTTTTGAAGATGAATACTTCGATTTTGATGAGACATTCCGGAATTTGGGTGAACGAATTGCAGTATGAAAATTACAAAATTGATGGAATCGTTGTTGGAGATTCAATTTCGTTTTCTAATCTCAAAGCAGCAATTGCGGCCGAGTTGGACATTGATGTATCAAGGAAAGAAATTGAAATTCGATACATTGTAGAAGGTAACTCCTGTCCGATGAAACTTAAGAACGATATGAGTGTTAAACTATATTTTGAACTGAAAAAAAACGAGCCTGGATTTTCAATATATCCATTATGTATTGACACAATTGAGAAGAATAGTGGTACTGTACATAACTTTGATGGAAGAAGTGGAGAAATAACGTGTGTAGAAGGCACAACAAATGATACACAGGCTTTGGCAATAGTTGAAAATAGCTTATTTGAGACACATGAAAATTCAGAAGTTGGAGTTGCAAATGTTATAATCAATTCAGATATTGTTGATGTGAAGACAGGTCAGATATACAAGGATAAAGCAACACTTGAAGATGTGATGACGAAATATAAGATAAAGAACAACTTCAACTGCAAAGTGAAGAGGTCTGATCAACAAAGGTATGACAGTATTTTGATATTTTAATGTATCATGTGTTGTTTTATAATTTAATTAGTACATGAAACATTACTGTTCTATATGAAAACCTGCAAGTTTCATATGTTATTTTATAATCTAATGTATCATCATTTCAGGAATTTGTTTTTGATACATTGAAATAAGTATATTTGATACTTGAAAGTACTACTACTGATATAGTAAGGACTGTATCATTTTAAACAGTCATATCACAAATAGTGGATAAATTTCATTAAAGTTTGATACTTTTCTTAAAAATTGGTTGATACTTTTTGTGTGATTCATTGTTTGATTACTTTAAACATTATTGTTAATATATTATATATGATGTATTTGATATGTGTATTAATATGCTTAAAAAATGTACGCAGCTATGTGTTGGTATGCTTTTCAGACAAATGTGGTTGGACTATGAAGGCGTCGTGCAGGAAAAAATCTGATATATTCATTGTTAGAAATTTCAATAGTGAACATACGTGTCCGATGAGGGAGAGGGTATTAACCAAAGTCCAAGCAACAGTGGGATTTGTAAGTGGAGTGACAGCTCCAAAATTGGTCAATTATAAACGAATTTATACACCAAGGGATATAATTGATGATATTAGAGAATATTATGGTGTTGAAATATCTTACCAGCAAGCATGGCGTGCTAAAGAACGTGCACTCTCCATGATTAGAGGAAAACCATCTGCTGGATATAGACGGATGCCGCGATACATACACATGTTAAAAACTGTGTATCCAGATTCTTATATAAGAATGCATAAGACTGAAGAGGATGAATTTATGTATCTGTTCATCGCCTTAAGACCATTCATTAGGGGATTTAAATACTGCAGACCAGTAGTTGTTGTGGATGGTGCACATCTGAGTGGAGCTTACAAAGGGACATTTGTATCAGCAAGCACACTTGATGGCGCAGGTATTTTTTATTTATATTAATGATGTCTTTTTATATATTAAATATCAAATAATATAATGTGTCTGTAATCAGGTTGCATATTTCCATTGGCATATGGTGTTGTTGACACCGAAAATGATTGTTCGTGGAAATGGTTTTTCGAACAGTTCAAACATGCATTTGGCGATAGAAAAGATATGTGTGTTGTTTCAGATAGAAATGAGAGTATCATGAAGAGTGTAAGGATTGTGTTCCCCGATGTACCTCATTATGCATGCATCTGGCATCTTTGGAAGAATGTATGTGGAAACTTCAAAAGGAGCAGAAAGGCCATAAGTGATCTATTCTACTCTATGGCCAAGGCATATAGAAAGGAAGATTTTGATAAGTTGATGGCTAAGGTTGATAGAATTGATCACAGGGTTAAGGAGTACCTTGAATATGCAGGTTACGAAAAGTGGTCAAGAGTTCATGCAACAGTAAACAGAGGTAGAATGATGACTTCAAACATTGCAGAATGTATCAATGGTTGTCTTGTTGAAGCACGCCAATTAACTATATTAGAATTCTTGGAAGAGGTTAGAATTCTTTTTGGATCTTGGCATTGCAAAAACAGAGAAGTAGCCTCATACACAAAGGACACATTAGGTAGAAAATTTGAGGAATTGTTGATTATAAACGCGGCTAAAAGTTCAAAAATGGAGGTATGTATCATTATATGATACTTTATATTATATATATCTAATTCTGTGTATCATTATGCTTTTTTTAACATGATTTGGTTTTTAAAAGTTATATATTTAAAATTTTTAATGTACACAGGTTGTTCCATCATCTGAGTTTATTTTCTCGGTTTATGAAGATGGAAGAAGATATATTGTTTGTCTTGAGCGGAAAGTATGTTGTTGTGGTAGATTTCAACTAGATGAGATACCTTGTTCACATGCAATAGCTGTATTGAAAAAAAAGAATGTCACCGATATGAATCCATATTGCTCTGATTATTACAAGCCTGATGCGTTGGCAAAAACATATGAAATTCCAATGGTGCCAATGCCAGATAAGAAAGATTGGTCAGATCCTAAACACGTGGTAGCTGAAACTGTGTATCCACCTAGATACAGAAGATCATCTGGACGACCAAGAAAAAGAAGAAGAAAGAATGCAGATGAAAAGATTTCGGTGAACACAAACTGTTGTGGACAATGTGGACAAGAAGGGCACAACAGAAGAACTTGTACTTTCTACCCAAAAGAGAATTGAATTTGTCGTAATGTTTCTATGATATAAAGAATAATTTATCACGTAAACATTTAAATGAATTTCAGTTTTAATTACGACTGAAAATTGAACACTTTGTGTTTAGATAAATAAACATACAAACATGTGGTAATTACATTTGAAGTCGTGCTTATGATTATAAATACTTTCTTATTATTGGTGTTGATAAAAATACTTGTGTCAATATTTGTTTTGAATATATGAATCTTATGCTACAGTAAGATAACATAATGTACATGATACATATGGTTAATCTAGTGTATCATGTACATTTATTGTGTATTTTTTGTACACATTGTTTATATAAAGTATCATGTACTTTTAGTGTGTATCATTGGTTTGCACAATGATACATCTCCATTATATAAAAAATACAAATATATTGTTAATGTTATTGAGTACTTTAGAATGACTATAAATCATGTATCATGTGAATTTATATAATTTAACTTGTGTAATGCTTTTTTTGATATGCTTTTATTGAAATATACAGTAAATAACTTTCCTTTAAAAAAATAATAGCAATTCATATGAATATGCTATTCAATTTACCTAAATATCTTGTAAAATTTAAGGATTAGAGTGTAACATATTGTACATTATACATACGGTTTGGCCAATGTATCAGTTATTTTTAGTGTGTTTCTGGTACATATCTATGTTTGATTATAAATACTTTGATTATACTTTATTAAATGATTTAAACCTGGTTTTGTCAGTATATTTATTATGTCTATTTTTAATTAAAAATTTAAAAATCTTTACGTTTATCATTTGATATTTATATCTTCAATATAAACAAATTTGTTACGTAATGTGAAAAAAATATTCATGGAAATTGACAAAACCAAAAAAATAACATTAAAAAGGATAAAAATAGTTGTTCAATAACATATAAAAATAATAAATATAACATTAAAACATTGTTTTATCATGAAATGCTACGCTATGTGAACTAAATCTTCTTCTGGTGGTGGTGTGACTACGCCCCTGGATTTTGGTGGATCATCATTGTCGCTAACATATCCGCACTTAGCCTTCTCACTTCCATAACTCCACAGCAATGCTCCATATCTTTGACGCAGGTAATCAGGATTAAAATCAGCATAAGATATATTGATTTGGTCACTGATATACTCGGCAAATGCAGTAACATATAACCCACAGTCTCTACAAAAAATACAGAATAAATTAAAAACTTAATGATACATTAAAAAGGGCAACTGAAAAAATTCTTGATACTTACAGGCTATTGCTTTCCTGTGTAGGGATGTCTTGTGCAAATTCTATCATGAAAGGAACTTGAGGCTCCAGAAGTGAGCCATTATTGTTGTCTTTATATGCTTGACAATCAGCAAATTTTGTGCGTTCATTTTCTTCAAAAAATCCACTGTCAAGTAGGTATGAAGGAAGCATTTTAGACAACATCTTGATCTCATGAGGAATTGTTTGTTTCCTTGTGCTAATTGATGAGTCAAAAACCCTTATCAACCTGTTTTTCAACTCAACAACAGCCAACACCCAATGGAATTGTTGATCACAGTTAATTGGGATGTAGACCTCATCTACAAGATGCCATGGTAAAGCAGCTGGTATTCCAAACCCTTTGATGATGTTAATTATTGACCTCTCATGTACAGATACAACTGAAGCGCGATCAATATGTTCTTGTGTAGTAAGACTATCATCATCATCGTCCATGTAATATCTATCATAACAGTTTTTTACATGTGACATGAACAAACAGCGGGTTGTTGTGTATCTGTATTGATCCATGCTGCAAAGTTTTGATTTTTTACGAAGGTAGTAAAAAATCACATCGATGTGCTATAAACAAAATGAAAACAGAGTAAGAAATTATTTACATCTAAACAATATAAAAAAAGAAATATAATTATGTGAATATAGTATGATACTTTTGCAAATTAAATAGTATGATACTTATACATAATGTATCATTGCTAATTAAATAGTATGATACTTATAGATAATGTATCATGATGTTATAATATAGTTATGACTGATACATATTTCATAAATAGTTTAATATTTTACCTCATCAGACCAACACTTGTTTGGCTGTGACATGGCATAAAACCAATTCTTGTTCATTGGAAAAGCAACAACAAAGTCCATCATCGTAAATCCAAAAGAAGAAGATCTTGATCTGTATTTATCGTCCGATGGGTTCCTGCATATATGATACATAAGTTTTCAATGTATGTACATGATACATAACACTCAATTATTTACAGTTTTTATATAACAAAGTATCATGAATTAGTTGTATATAAAATGATTACGCCTAACACTGAGAAAAAAAATGTATAAAACTTACTTATTGTTATGATTTTTTAGAAGCCCCCTCAACAACCAATTCATGTAATCCTCAATCAGTTTCGGCGAAACTTTATCTGCAATGCCACATCCTTCGAACGGGAAATGGAGTCGAGCCATATCCTTCAATTTCTCTTTTTCCTTTTCGCTTGACCCAAAAGAAGTACAATATGGAGATTGAATCCTTCTCGAAGACATTCTATTTCTATGCGCAGGAGTGACTGCATCAGTTTTAACAGCAATCTCCGTTATTGGAATTTCAGTGGGTAATTGACTGTCGGTCAACAAGTACTGGCTGCTAGTTATATTCTTTGGATCGTAAGAATATAATGGTCTAGCATTGGTAGCATCTTTACCCAAATCTTTGATAAGCGCATCTATTGCTGCTTGAGTTGATGGCGATATTGTTGTTGAAGTTGAAGAATCCTGTATAATATGATGTAATGATTTTTAGAATAAATTTGTGTGTAATGAAATTGTGTGTCATAAATCAAAATTGAAAAATGTACCGATGAATCCGTTGTTGTTTTTTCGGGCAACACATGAGGGATGTTGTGATGAACATTGTCGTCAACGGCTTGGTCCATGATATGTTCATTTAAATCTTGGTGCGACTGATGTGCGTCACCATCCTGAATATGCAGTTTTGAAATAAAAACTGTTAATATAATTTGTGCTGATACGTAACATTGATAACAATCACACGATACATAGTATTGATTAAATATGTATGATACATGACAGAATATAAAATGAGAAAAAAAATGATCATGATACAAAGCATTGACTATATGTGCATGATACACAACATACCCAATGTATAATAAACATTACCTTTGGATCACTGACTATTGGTTCACCCTCATTTACGGCAACACCAACACCATCCACATCGACATCCCTAGCATCGTCGACGATATGATGCTCACCATTTTTACCAGAAAAACCACCACCATCCTCAGCTACACCACCCATATCATCGAGATCAACCGGTATTTGCTGAGATGTTTGTTTGTCAGACTGAAATGTGCTTGTATCAGCCTGAAAATTGATGTTCTCTTTGCTAATAGATTGCATCAGCTGGGAGTGATTTGCTTTTATCAAAATAATCAATTCCTCAAATTTCTTGTCAACCTAAATTGTAGATACATTTAGGATAAATAAAAGTTTGTTTAAAAATTACAAAATAATTTACTTACGTAAGTTTTCAAATATCCTTTCAACTCTTCAATATGAGGAATTATATTGTTGACATTCTGTGAATCTGCATATCCATGAACATCAGCAGCCGGGTTCTGAGAAACGTCTGGAACAGAACCATGTACATCAGCAGCCGATTTCGGTGACACTTGTGGAACAGAACCATGTACATCATCAGCATTCGAATGTTGAGGCAGACTTGACATGGAAACATGTACATCATCATCCGGTGTCGGAGACACATTTGATTGATCAGGCTGTTTCTGTTCTGACACCTTCTTTTTTTGAATAATCGATTTTTTTCTTCTTTTTGGCGGTGGTGGAGGAGATGTATCAGACACTCTAGAATATGTCCTCAATAACTGTTCTGGCGGTCTTGTGGAGAAATCATCTAAATCATCTTGCTCGTTTGGTTGTACTAATGGTATTGATGTAGAATGAGCATGTTCAACTTAAGCAATATCAAAAGATTCAATTTCCTCTGCTGTTGGGACAATGTTTGAACATGCATTCTAAATGTATCACAAACACATAAGATAATTTAACTGTTAGATACAGTAATAATTCATAATGTATCACAAAGACATAAATAACGATATTCCATATACAAAAATAAAATTTTACCTTTTGGAAAATGGTGGACATAAGCATTTCAAACTTTGCCTTTTCAGACACAACTCTCCAATTGCATATTCTTGGGATGACATTGCGTTCTCTCACAGCTATTTCTGAATTTAAATTGGATGCACATTCGTATATCCAAACATTTAGTGCATATGGCATCCCATATAATCGGTACAACTTTTTACTAACGTCAAAATCCTGTCTAAGTGAACCAATTAGTTTGGAAAATGATAGCTGACCCCAAGGAAAATATTGAAATCTACCATCTTCAACCATTAGAAAGTCGACAATAGATATCGCTGTGTTATCAATAGTAGCTAATACAAATGTATGAATAAAGAACAGTATAGACATTTGGAGTGCATCCTGATTGCTCTCCCAATTACCCATCTTAAACCTTTGAACTAGTTGATGCTTTGTAACACTATTGACTGCACCAGGGAAATACTTTTTAAAAAGCATACAATTAGTTTGTTCTGGGTATTTGAAATCATTGGTATTTCCTCTGACCTTAAGTCCTGTTAATAATGCAAAATCATCTATACCAAATTTCAGGACACACCCGTTGGAATGTCTAATATGCAACATATTAGGGTTGCTTTGTTCCAATTCTAAAAGCAATAAGCACTTAGTTATTTGGCCCTGAAAATTACATTTAGGGATGTCTAAAAAGGGTCCAAAAATTGTATCCTTAAACATTTGGATAACATTATCCCCCACGTATTTTTCAAAGTCCTTTAGGAAATTGTTGTTAAAGTTGACAGCAAACCTTATGGGATGTGTTGGTATCTTTTTAATCTTGTACTTCAGTGGCTGCAATTTGAAAATAAAACCGCAAATTAAAACGATATAGAAATATAACTACTAAATAAAACAACTAATAACTTAATGATACATAGTTTCAGTTTTCAGAATTTCATACTATATGAAAAACATGTGATACATGTCTATAACATGTATCATTGAATTAAATAAAACATTATAACATGTGATACATGTCTAATACATGTATCATAAACAGCGACTAAACAACATACACAAAGAATCTATATGTATCATCAACTATATCTGATGAAGCATTTATTAAACTTAATGAATGATACATTATAATAAGTTTCAAAACATGTATGAGTAAATCAACTAAACAACTAATACCTTATTGATACATGATATCATACAGGAATTCATACTACATGCAGAACATGTGATACATAGCTACTACATGTATCATTACATTTACTAAACAATGTACACACAGATTCAACATGTATCATCAAGCACATATTATACTTTACTACACTTATTGAATGATACATTATAATAATTTTCAAAAACCTAATGATACATATAAAATATTATGAAACACAACAAATTCACGTATCAGTTGACCATCTAAAACACTATACACCCTTTTTAAAATGTACAGCAAGCACACTTGATTCCTTAAAAATTCTACTAATTTAAACAACACCATTTTTAAGTACCAATATACTAACCCGAGACAATGTAGGCCTAACAACAGTGTTTGCTGCTTCTTTTTTCCTTTTGGTTGTATTTTTACAACCTTTGATGTTTCGCCATGGTCTTTGTTTGAATCCTTTTGAAGATTCATATGATCATGCAAAGACTTTTTCCTATTTTCTTTCCAATTATCATCATCGGAATCATATATCCTTCTATTGATTGACGGATCCATTACTATGAAGTAGTAGAACAATTAACAAAAACGAAAAAGAGAAGAATATACGAATTGATGATGGATTAACTATAAAAAGGGTCTGGGTTCTTACGATTCAATATTAGGAAGAAATAGTCGAATATGGATTAAGAATATAAAGAAGAAAATAGAAAAATCTGCTGGGTTGAGAAGATTCAAAGTTATGAAGAAATAGTGGGATGAAGACGATTAAGGAAAAAAAAGAAGTGAAAGGTGACTTTGGTAAGAACGGTAGAATGCAGTGGAAGTTACCCTGCTTCTATATTTTTTGAATTTTGAAATTCAAAATTTCAAAATTTGTTCTTTTATTTAAATTTAATTAAATTTAATAATTCAAAATTAAAAAGCTGATTAAAAGGTTGAGTGTTTAAATGGAAAAAATTTAAAATTCAAAAACTGATTTAAGAGGTTGATTGTTTTAATGGAGAAAAAATAGGCATTAAAATTGGTAAATGTGTATTATAGGAGAGAGAGTGTAATGTATCTAAAAACTTACACTAAAATAAAAAAAAATAGGGAATTATGTAATATTTAAAAAAAGTAGGAAAAATTGGAGAATATAAAAATTATAGTTGTGTATTTAAGTTATTTTTCCTTTTTTTAATTTTTTGTTTGATTTTTCAACTTAATGGGCTAAAAAGTAAAAATAGACAATAAATCAAAGAAGTGCATTACTAATTTACTACCAAATTTCAATATATCAATGATTCAAATCTTCAATATGTCATTAGGCATTAACACCGCAAATTTTAAATTCACAATATCACTAAAACACACAATTTGAAATTCACAATGACACTAAAACAAAAGTTGTATTGTAGATTTGTAGTTAATGTCTTCACAAATACAACATAATAATAATCTAACAAGTAACAATAAAGTCTTTCATGAACTCATAATAAACAATAATAAGCAACAAACAATGTATTTTGAACTTCTTGTCTTCTTCCATGAGATTACTTTCAACAATAACAAACAACAATAATGAGTTTCTTGACTTTCTTCCATGAGATCGCTTTCAACTTTCAAGTGTCACGTGCCAACAAAATTATTTCTTCATTGTCTTGACCCTTGGACCTTTTAAGATAAAATCAAATATTAGAAACTTAGAATACTACTTTTAAGATAAAAAATGATATGATTAAATAAATGATGTATTAAACTCACCGCTTGCAAGTCAATCATAGATCAACAATGGAAGAGTTTCTCCCACTATTTGCCATCTCTATAATTAATAAAAAAACATGTCATACAAGATACAACACAATAAGTATTTTATTTTTTCCATAAATAAAAAATAAAAAGTCTTACCAAGTTCAATTTTTTCAAGAAACTCCAAACTTTCTTCAGCACAAATAGGCTTGGTTTCTTGTCTAAGCCAATCTTGGACACAAATAAGACATTGCACACATTTGGGAGTCAATGAACTTCTAAAGGGATCTAGAATTCGACCACCGGTGCTAAATACACATTCCGATGCCACACTCGACATAGGAATAGCCAATACATCTCGAGCCAACTGTGAAAGTACTGGAAATCTAGGAGAATTAACTTTCCACTAACTCAAAATATCAAAATCTTCAGATTCAGGTTCTTGGTCTTCAAAAAGATATTTATCCAACTCAGATTTAACACCTAAACTTCCAGAATCATTCTTTTGTTTCTTCATGTGCAACTTAGCTCTAAAAGAATTTTTGGACATATTTTGAGAAATACCACTACCAGAAGAATCAGATGAGTCAGATGAAGATGGTTGACTTTTGGAACCTTTTTCATACTTACATATATCGCAAACAAATCCCTCAAGTAAGACTCTACTTTCGTATTCACTACATTTCCCGTTTCTTCCCCAAGTAATTCTTCAAGAGCAAAACTAACATAGACAGATTTATTGCGAGGATCCAAAAAAGAAGCAATAAAAATCATTTTGTTCATTTTTTCAGGAGTCCCCCAATATTTCTTGAATTTTTCTTTCATTCCCGAAGCCATTTTACTCAAATCAAGGTCATCACTTGCTATACATAATTTCAAATAAGCATCAAGTTCACATATATCTTCAAAATGAATATTATAAGTAACATACCGTGAACCTGAAACTTTCAAAGTGAGTTCATAAAATTTTTCAAGAAACTTTGTGACATTCCTCACATTAACCCAATCTTCATATTGAATTGACCCTGCGATACTTCCATCTTCACAAACATCCGTAGCAAGAAAAGAATTAAAATTACCATCATAAAGATCAAACCTCTCAAAAGCCTTCTCAAACTTTTTTGTTGTGTCTAACATCAAATAGGTGGAATTCCACCTAGTAGGCACATCTAAAGACAACATCTTATCACATTCTATCTTTTGCATTTTAACACATTTCAAGAAATTTCTTGCCCTTGAAGAAGATGATCTAACATATTTCACCATTTGTCTCACCTTTTTGATAGAAGGACCAATTTCTTTCAAACCATCTTGCACAATTAGATTAAGTATGTGAGCCATACATCTCACATGGAGATGCTTACCTTCCATCAAATTAGTTCCCCACATATCTAATTTTTTGGACAACTCTAAAACTATCACATCATTTGAAGAGGCATTATCAACCGTAACAGTAAAAACGTTATCCAACTTCCAATCAAGTAAACAATTACTAATAGACTCAGCCAAATGCTCACCTTTATGACTAATGATAGGACATAAATTCAATATTCTTTTATGAAGCACCCAATCCCTATCAATAAAGTGAGCAGTCAAACACATATAATTGATTCTTTGCACTGAAGTCCATGTGTCTATTGTGAGACAAATTCTTGGTTGTATTTCTCTTAAAGATTGTTTTAAATTTATTCTCAATTCACCATAAAGTTCATAACAATCCCTTGTTATGGTTCTACGAGAAGGAATATGAAGCAAAGGCTGGACTTTACTCATAAACTTCTTAAAGCCTTCTTTTTCAACAAAACTAAAAGGTAGTTCATCCAAAATAATCATCTCAACTAAAGCTCTCCTACATACCTCTTGCTCAAATTTCCAAGTCTCTAAATTGTTATTTTGAATATTTAATAATTTTTGAATACCGGGTGCAACAGTCGGAGGTTTATACACTTTACGCTGATAAGTTAAATGTTATATTAGTCCACTTGTTCATTTCTTGTTGTATTGTCAGCATAATATTGTTTAAAATGTAAGCACTTTACTTTAACTAATACACCATTTTCAAAAACCTTTTCAAAGTGTTGCCAAACAAGAGATCTAGGATCCATTTTTTTTGTTAAATCTATACCAATCGACAAATCATTGCTATTACTAGGGGTATTATCCGTAGACTCAGCCATACTTATTCGACTTTGATCAGCTACACCCATGTTTAATTCTGTTTGTTCAGCCATCTGTATATATAAATAAAATCACAATAAATTCCCAATAACTAGTAACAAAAACAAAATCAGAAAAAAAAATGAAAAAAGTCAAAAAAAATTAGAAAAACTGAAATTCTGAAAACAAATTACATACCTGCACCTGGCTGCTGCCTGCTGCTGTCGCGGGCGGCTGGGCGGCTGGCTGCTGCTGTCGCGGCTGGCGGCGCTGCTGCTGGTGGACGGTGGACGCCGGCTGGAGTAGAAGAGGAAGAAGAGTTGTTAAACTGCTGAAAAGGAGAGGAGAAAAGAAGAGGAAGAAGAGTTGTTAAAGTGTTGAAGAGGAGAGGATGAGGAGTGAGGAAGAGTCAAAATGATAAGGTATTAGGGTTTCTTAATTTTTAAAAAAAATTATTTAATATTAATAATTATTAAATATAATATAATTTATAAATTATAATATAATATTTCGGTTTAAATCGAAATATCGAATTCCAAAGTAATATGTACCGAAAATCGAACCGAAATACTGAAAATACAAAAAATTAAACCGAATATCGAACCGAAAACCGAAATACCGGAACCGAAATTTTGAAAAATTTTGGTTCGGTTCGGTGTTTCGATTTTTCGGTGTTTATGCCCACCCCTAGTAGAAAATGATTTGGTGAATATAAATATATAAGAACGAAGGGAATAATACTTTTTTATTTTTCATGATAAAAAAAATCTTCTTTTTCGGCTATATATGAAAATGTTTAAAGTAATTTAATGTGAAAAAAAGACAAAATTGGTGATTGTATGTTTGATAATAGCTATTTCAATATGTTTGATTTTAGTATGAAATTAATGCACTAAAAATGTGTAATTGTACACGAGTGAAACAAGACATGAACCGTTATGATAATGACACTGTCGCGCCCCATTTTCGCAGAAAACGGGTTTTGTGCGCGACCTAACAACTCTTTTGGGATTTCGATTTTGAGGAGTCGCCACCTAACGAATTAAGGCGTCTTAGGACACCTATCTAACCTAAGTCTAACTAAGGTCAACGAGCCAGAGATTAGGGTAAGGGTTCAAATTACCTCGAGGGAAAGGTGTTAGGCATCCCTCGAGGTCCACAAGTGTGGGTCCCGGCCGTATCTCATGCAATCTATGTGAGGGTTACAATTAGCAATCAAAGTCACTTCATTTATTAATTTATTTAATCTTGCTAGTGATAACAAATACAAAACAATTAATACTATTAATTTGGGCATGCAAGTCTAGGTGATAGCAATAAATAAACAATCAAGTTTTGTTTTTATTTAAGCATGTGAAACTATGTTATAAACAAAATTTATAAATATCAAACAATTAATATGTGCGAAAGTAAAGTTTGAAAATTGAGCAAGTTTTGAATATGAATTTTTTATTTTTAAAAAATGTTTGTTTCTTTATAGGGATGATGCCACGATATTGTTGATCGCGCTCCTCCACCATAGAAACAATTTTGATTTGAGGTCGGTCTAAAAATAGCTTATGTTTTTTGAAAATGATTTAAAAGATTTAGTTTACATGTAGGCACATAAATTATTTACACATAAATGCACATAATTCTTTTGAAATTCATGGGTAGGTGGTACTTCCGAGGATGCGTCGGTTTAAAAATTGGAACTAGACCTCATAGTTCCTTTGACTTTCCCACTAACGATAGGTTAGGAGATAGTACTTGTAATTTATTTCAAAAATAATGTAATAATCAATCCAAAATTCCAAAGGAAGATTGAATAATGACTTTTAAGAAAATTATGTTGCAAAGCTTTGTAAGTACTAAAAACTAGTAGAACATTAAGGTGGTAAATTTATTAAATGCAAAGGTTTTACGATGAAATATATTTAAAGCCAAATAATTTGTTAAATGCATGAAATGATTTTAGCATCACTATTATTTTAAGAAAATAACATATTGCAAGGAATGCGGAAATCTTCAAGAAGACAAATAGGACTACTCATAAAAATAATATTAACTAATTTTAGGGGGAGGGCACAAACATGCACAAACAAGTTCTATTTTTTTTGGATATGTTAAAAGTTTATTTACAAGCCTATAGACATGATTTCTAGGTGTTAAAAAAAGTAACACATATATGCATAATTTTGTAAATTTAAATATTATGAACAATTTAATCCTTAGGCATGGTTTCTACATGACAAGACAATGCTAAAAGTTAGCACTTAATCAACCTACTAAATTATTATGATTTGATTTTAACATTAAAATTAATGGAATCTAGTTATTATTTTTTAGACTTATTAACAAAGCATCAAACAATTGATTGGATTATAACACCTACAAACAATAATTCTAGGTGGTTAAAGACAAACCTATAGGCATGATTTCTAAAAATTTATGATGAACAAGTAAGCATATAAATCCCCCTCCCCTAGACGACCCCCCAAATAAATTTATATATATGATCTTTAGAGTTACAATTGTTACAGCATTCGAATAAATAAAATAGGAAAAATATATATATATACATTCAAATAAACAAATAAATCTTTCTTCAATTAATCTTCAACTTGGACTTCAAGTTTGAAACCTGTCAAAGTAATCAAATAACGGATTCTCAATGTATTGTTAAAGTAGAAAGAGCGCAATGAGAGAAGGGAGAGTGATGAGAGAATTTGTGATTGAGAGTGAATGAGTGTATGAATTGATCAAATAATGAAGGGAGAGAGTCTTATTTATATAGCAAAGAGGGGGAAACAAATAAGGAAAAGAAATATTTTAAGGAATCAATTAAAATGTATTTTCCTTATTAGAATATTTTCAAAAACAAATAGTATATCAAACATAGACAAGTAAGGAATATAATAAGAATTAAATTAGGCAAAGTAATATATTTTTATTTTTTTTAAATAAAGAAGAGTCCAAAAATCAGATTTTAAATTATTATTATGTTACCAAAATAAACAAATAAGAATAAATTAGGAAGACTAATATATTTCCTTAAATACAGAGAAATCAAAATAACAAATGTTTCAAGATCAGCCAAATATAAATTTACTTGAATATATATCAGTAAGCATCAAATCAGCCTTAATTAAGGCATCTACAATCAATTACCAAACATTAATAAGCAAAAATCACCTTACCATAAAATCTTCTAGGATTCGTACAGGCAACAAAATCATCTTAGTACCACTAAATCGATATCAATCAAGCAAGTAAGAGGGAGGAGAAACAGTGAGATAACAGTATTACATGAAAAATATGTATTAATCCGTCATATAAGCAATCTATAGTTATTTACACCAACGGTAAATGTCAACAGAGCAACATTAGTAAGTCAAATGATATAATAATCAATAACTCCAAGATTAATTTAAAAAGTAAGAAAGCCAAAAAGAAATACTCGATTTGGAGCCAATTAATATCTCCACCGAATCAGACTCAAGAAGGGAAGAGAGTAAGAGAAATTTCTAATATCTCATGAACAGATTAAGAACAAGAAACTACTAATTCATAGTATAATCAAGTATGCAAGAATTTGAAAGCTACCAGTAAACCCACATAGAAGCAAATATGAAAAAATAAATCCTAAGTTTTAGTGGTCAAATTAACAAATTTATTAAAGGATGAAACAAATTTAAAAAAGAACTAACCTTCAAGAAATCTGAGACCTTTGAACAGTGCCGAATCTCGTTGTTTCTGGTTGCTGTTCACGCTGGCCGGAGCTGCTGCTTGCTCCCACCGATGATCGCAACTGCTGGATTTTTCGCCCGTGACTGCTTGCTGCTCTCCTCGCTAGGCTGCTGGTTTCGCTGGAGGCTTCACCAATGGTCGCTTCTCGCCGGGAGGAGATGGAAGAAGCGGATGAGAGGAGGAAGAGAGGGGGCGTTGGGGCTGCTGGTCGGAGAAAGGCGAGAAGAGAGGGAAAGCGGTTGTAGTTGGAGTTGTTGTCGCTGCTGGTGGTAGCGCTGGTGTCGGAATTGTTGGCTGGCGTCTTCTCCACCAATGCGGCTGCTGGTCTTGGCCTGCTACTCCTGTCTGCGGCTCTCCAGGCGTTGCTGCTACGCGCGCTGCTGGTGCCTGGTTCTGCTGTTCTCGCCAGCAAAATGGAGAGAACGAAAGGGAGAAGGGAAGGAGGAGGTTGGGCGATGGGAGAAAGGAGACAGAGAAGAAGGAGGGAGAAGAGGAGGAAGAACAAAGGGCAGATACAATAGCTGCCAGCGGCTGCTGGCTTCAACGACGATGGAGGATCTCGCCGGAAAGAATGGGGGAAAAGAGAGAAGCGGCTGCCAAGGAGGGGGGGAAGAGAAGGAGAGAAAAATGTTTTAGGTTTTTTTTTTGGGTCTTTTGGTGTTGTGAAAATAAAGATTTAATCACAACCATTAGATTAATAAGAGATGAAGGATTAGGATTCGATCTAGGATTTATTTTTTAAGATGGACGGATGAGATCAAAAGATGAAGTTTTGAAATTAGATTGGCAAAGATATAGAATGGCTAAAATTGCAATTAAAGTGGCTAGAATATAAATGAAAGAGTGGTTGTGATTGTGATAAAAAACTTAATTGGAGTTGGCTAGAATTGGAAGAAATTAGAATAAAATAGGCTAGAATTTAAATAATATTTATTAAAATACTACATACATTAAAATATTTCTTTTGTATAATTGAAAATCATCTAAATTTTAAAACATTTGAAATAATATTTACAATAATTTTATAAAGTAAATAATACTAAAATATATAATTTTTGAGAAAAATCGACTAAAACTTCCAAACTTTAAGTAAATTTTAAAATACGTATTTAGTCGAATATAATCCTAAAAATGGTTAAAGGTCGGTCAAAATTGGGTGTCAACAGCTGCCCCTTGGTTGATTGAGAATGAAGAATTAATTGTCAAGCAACCAACGTTGACTTAGTAGCCGATTTTGTCCGACCGACGAGAGATGTCAGTTGGATCAATTGAAACGATATAGAGTTGAAAAAGGATACGACCGAGACCTTGGTTTTAAGTCGCCTACATATCTCTGGTTATACGAGAATCAGGTCGTGTGTAGTTTTAGATTCAAGAGCAAATGAAACTCTTAAAAGTTGAAAGAGCGCTAAGGTATTCAGAAAGCACGATATTGGCTTGAATGAATAAGATTAGAGTAGCGAGAAAAGAGAGATTGAGAGGCTAGAAGAGCGTGACAAATAAGCAGGAAGAGGTTATCAACATTTGAGCAAGGTTTGGAGTATGAATAGTAAAGAATTGATAAGGTCTTTGTTGTGATAGATGATAGCATGATAATTGTAATCCAAGGGCGATCGATCATATCTGCAAATTCTAGATAAAATGTTAGCTTATAAAATAGATAAAGTATGAACAATAATGATGAAATGTGAGTTCTAAATAAATGACAAGAGGTGATAAGGAGCGTATCTGTTTGAGACGTAGTGCAAGCCTTGATAGTCTTTAACTTCTTGAAGAATTGAAACCCATCTCTGAAGAATAACGTCAAACTCCAAAATGTTTGATAGTATAAACATATAATAATATAAGCAAAATGTCTGGTTGTAAGGAGAGTCTAAACGTCTTTTAAATGCGGACGAGCCTAAACATCATATTTTAAGGCGGAAAAGCCTAAATATCCTATTGTAAGGTGGAAGAGCCTAAATGTCGTATTGTAAGGCAGACGAGCCTAAACATCGTATTGTAAGGCAGAAGAGCCTAAATATCCTATTGTAAGGCGGAAGAGCCTAAATGTCGTATTGTACGGCAGACGATCCTAAATGTCGTATTGTAAGGCAGACGAGCCTAAATGCCCTATTGTAAGGCGGAAGAGCCTAAACATTCTATTGTAAGGCGGAAGAACCTGAATGTTGTATTGTAAGGCAGATGAGCCTAAACATTGTATTGTAAGGCAGATGAGCCTAAATATCCTATTGTAAGGCGGAAGAGCCTAAATGTCGTATTGTAAGGCAGACGAGCCTAAATGTCGTATTGTAAGGTAGACGAGCCTAAATACCCTATTGTAAGGCGGAAGAGCCTAAATGTCATATTATAATAAGGCGGGAGAGCTTAAATATATATTCAGTCAATCGTAGAAAAAAATTGATAATAGCCTCTTCAAAAAAATAATCTGAGGATAGTATAACTTACATAGTAGCTCCTAAATATGACAGTACGCTCATATATAATTTATTCCTGCATCCAGAGAAAAATCGTAAATTCAAAAGGCAAGAGAGGGTCATACCTGTGCTTGTTTTGCCTTTAGAGTTGCATTCCGTTGTGACGAAATTTTTGAGGATTTCTCAAAAATTTCTGCCCCAGTTTAGAGAATAAGATATATACTCGCTTTTTCAAACATCTTTATAAAAAATTTTGAGGTTTCCTCAAAAATTCTGCCCAGTTTATTAGTAAAGGAATTTTGATCCTGCTTCACTCAAAGAAAAAACTATAAGTTCCAAAGAAAGTGATTGTCTTGTATTTGTACATTAAGGCTGGACTTCGAATTCAAGTGTCAATTATGTTCATGGATTGTCAATTAGTCTAGATTTGAAATTTTAAATGAGTGTTTCGAATGACCATGGGAAAGAAAGAAAATTTATTTGATAGAGACCGGACCCATCGAGGGTTGCCTACGTATCCAAAAAGGAAATCAGGTCAAACATAGTTCAGAATTACAAGGAAAAAAGAAAGGAATAAGGAAAGCTTTGGGCATAAGGTCGGAGAACAATAAAGCCAACTTTGTTCATAAGAGTCTTGTCCATATCAATTTCTCTGATGTGATTTACGCTTCCTTGTCAAGTGCCTAAAGTACATCTTTGTAGGATCTCCTTGAACGATGATTTATTCGCCATAGAAGGATTGCAATTGTTGTTTTGTCGTCCTTGTTGCACTATAATTTTTCCTTTTTCAATCATATTCTGAATCTTATTTCTCAATGCCACACATTCTTCGATGTCATGACCTTGAATGTTTGAATGATAGGCACAATTTTTGGATAGATCAAAGTTTGAAGTAGAGTGCTTGGGAATCCATCCATTTATTGGTCTTAGAAGTCCTTTAGCCCATAATCTCTGGAAAATGTCGGTCAAATTTTCCCTTAAGGGAGTGAAGACACGAGGTTTCCTCACCTTATGTTGAGATACCTGAGGGTTGGAAGGTTTAAGAATAGCATGAATTTGCTCAATATTCTGATTTCTTTGTTTTAGAAGTATATAGGTAGATGCATCTTCATTCCTTTCATCTAATGAGTCTTTCAGGACTTGAAAAGATTTTTGTGTATCAGCAATTCTTCCAGACTGAATGTCATATTCTAACTCTTTTCCAATTCAAATTAGACTGTCGAAACTTTGAATACCAGCAAACAATAGGGTTTTGTAGTATATACCCTCAAGTGATCTGATGAGAGTTTGGACCAACTCCACTTCATGCGGTAAGTGACGTATCTTGGAGGCTTCCATTCTTCATCGTATGACATATTCCTCAAAAGATTCATGACTTAATTTCTTCAATTTGAACAAATTTAACATTGTAGGGTCAACCTTGTTATTAAACTTGTATTGTTCCACAAAATCTCGAGCCATGTCTTCCCATGCGAGCCATTTGTCGAAGTCTTGTTTGACGTACCAAGTGAAGGCTATTCCTGATAAGCTTTGAATAAATAACCTCATTTGGAGAGGTTTATTGTTTTCTAAGCCAACTAGCCTGCTGCAAAAATCTTTGAGATGTGCCATTGGATCCCCACGTCCGTCGAACATGTTGAATTTTGGAATTTTAAATCCCGACGGCAATTCAACTCTTGGGTGTAGACATAAATTTTTATACCTTAAGTCATGAGTAGGTATTGAGTTTATTCCTCCATTCACCTTTTTCTCTAAGTCATGCATTTTTCGCTGCAGTGCATCTAGCTTAGACTTCTCTATTTTGTCACCTATTCCCTCATATTGTGAAGCATCAAAATTGAGGCGTGTTGGAGACCTTTGTTGAGAGAGGGTGTGAGTAGGAATAGGACGAGGAGAGATAGTCCAAAAGGTACTTTGTTGTGGACGAGAAGATGAGTGATTTTTTCGAAGGTTGAACATATTTGTCATGTTGCGAGTTCTTAGTCGAGACAAAATCCAAATACTAGACAACCTTTAGTCAAAGAAGCAAATCAAACATAAAAGCCAGTTATTATACAGTGAGCCAAAATTATAATTTCAAATGAATGACACAATACCCTCAAAGTGCGACAATTATAACAGTTAATAGAAAAAGACACATAATTGATTCAAGTTATACTTTGCCAATTTGAAGTTTAGAGTTGAAGAAAGACTTTAACTCCATTTTGACATAATGACTTGATTTAAAATATGATGATCAAATTGACACATAAATATGCAATTTGTCTAAAGGGTGTTGGGGCCCTTTAGACAATAAGGTGGCTACTAATTATATGGATTGACGTCAAGGACCAAACCACCTAGGGCTTATGCAGCATGTATGACTTAACCAGTACTTCTAAGAGTTGGCTTGACACGAACTTGAAAGGGATTCTATGCAAGAGGCTCGTGGCTTCGCGATAGTAAAACTATCTGTTACGTCCACGCATATGCCGACTCTCTATAATGGGTATTTGAATAGGATGGAATTGGAAACCTAAATAAGCCACAAAAGTGTAAAAATGACCAAAATAAGCCACTATTTTAGTTAGAAACTAAAATAAGCTTAGTGGAAAAAAAAAGTTTCACTTTATCTAATTTTTTAAACGTTTTCCGTTAGTGTCATAACATTTATTTTTAATATATAACGGAATTTTTTCTTACACTTTATAAAGTGGAACTTTTTCTTCCACTTTCTAAAATGGAACTTTTTATTACACTTTATAAGAGAAATATTTTTCACGTTTCAAAAAAGCTTTTTCAGTGTTGTCATACAATTATGTTGATTTGACATGTCATAAAACGGAAAAAAATATTACACTATGTATTTTTATTTTTTTTGTTCTAAAAAAATTTTCAATCTCTATTTAAGGTCGTTTAAAATGATTGAAATCACCAACAACAAAAAAATCTTCTATATTTTGTTCATTCAATCTCAAAAAAAATGTCTTCTACGCCTAAAGTTAAAGTTTCAATTTATTGGGATGGTGAAATTATACATGACAGAAATACCGTTTATTATAATTGTCCTCTCAAACACAATGCTAAATATCCAATTAATGTTCGATATCATAAATTCATTTCATCAATTTATAAAAGAATGGGTATAAACAGTACTGATTATAATTTGATTATAGTCGGAAAATACCCTACTTCATTTTTATCACAAGGATAAGTTAATTTTGGAGAGTGGATTATCTATAATGACGAATCGTTGACCGACTTTTTGAGGGTTCCAAATGACTACATAGATCAAATCAAGTTAACAATACTTGAAATCTATGTTAGGAAGGAGCCTAAGATTACTCAACAACGTTCTCATTTATCAGTCGATGCCAATCCCCAATTAAAAAATCGTAATAGCGTTGATGAATTTTCAATAACTCAATCTATTGATTTTCCTAACATGACTCATTATCAAAATATTCTTACCGTCGATATGATTTTGATTTAAATGAAACTATCAATGAAAGTGATCGGTATTGCTCAATAATTATATTTCAATCATTATTTGTTGATTTTGTCGATTATTTATTAGTTTATATGATTTATTTTTCTTATTATTATATATTTTGTAGCGGTTTAACTTAGTAAGATAGGAATATTGCTCCAAGTTATGGATTAGATAATTATTTTGGTCAGTCATCACACTTTGAAATGATGAAAAATGTTGGGACATCCTCAAATTTTCATGTTTCGCCTACTTTTGGTGTAGATGATTTTCAGTATGTTCAACGTTTGATTTTTTTTATTTAAGTAAGTAAACTGCATGAGTGAAATATTTATACTTTTTTACATATATAGGGAAAACATTACACAAGATGAACCCATTGATCCTGTGAATATCGATGATCGTGACCTTCCTAATTATGGCTCACCTTCAGCTAGTGATAGTGATGATTTGCCTAATGCTGAGGAATCAGGAGATAATGTTCCATTTGAGGCATCATCTAGTGATGATGATTTTTCGACTCTCAATCGATCGCCAAGACCAATGTCCATGAGCCCGTTTCATAATCATGAAATTCCTTATCTTGATCATCTCCCAGATGGTTCAGATATCTTTGGTGATACATATGATGAGTATACATCACAACGTACGTGGCATGAACCAGAAGATTTCATGAATGGTGCTATTTATATTAAAAAAGGCATGTTATTCAATTCAAAGAAGCAGTTGCAAAGAGCAGTTAAACTTCTACATTTGAAAGTAGCAAGGGAGTACTTTGTTATTAAATCGACAAAAAAATCATGGCGACTTGTTTGCAGGCGTGTAGAACAAGGATGTCGATTTAGGTTGACTTCTTTTATTGATAAACATACTAACATGTGGAAAGTTGGAAGATACATTGAAGAACATACATGTGATATGGGTACATGTCGCGAAAGACATTTCAACTTGGATGTTGAGATGATTGCTAATGTCCTCCGTGTTGATATAGAAAGAACGCCAAGGCACTATTTTATCATTAGATGATTCTTATTTAATAAGAAAATATTCATTTTTATTTGATAATTAATATTATTATTACTTTTCAGGTTTCCCATCAAAGACTGTCAAACAGCCGTTCTTAAAGCATATGGCATTTCGATAAGTACAAGAAAAGCCTATCTTGGTCGCAAGCGGGCTTTTGAAAAAGTCTATGGTACTTGGGAGGGTTATTTTGCCGAGTTACCGAGGTTCATAGAAGCTTTGAAACACTTCAATCCTGGAACAATAGTAGAATGGAAAACAGAGCGGCGTGTCGATGTCATTGAACATGTATTCAACTATGTGTTTTGGGCTTTTAAATCATGCATTGATAGGTTTGTGCATTGTCGTCCTGTTATATCGATCGATGGAACACATGTCTATGGAAAATATGATATCAAGTTGTTGATTGCGTTACAATAGATGGTAACGGCTCTATGTTACCTTTGGCATTTGCAATAGTTGCAAATGAGATCATAGAGACATGGACTTTATTTTTGGATCATTTGCACTTGCACGTTGTGAAGGGTCGTAGAGGGGTCACATTGATATCAGATAGGCATCACGGAATACTCTCATCCGTGTATAATTATTCGAATTGGCAGGCTCCATTTGGGTTTCATCGTTTTTGTTTAAGACATTTGAAGGCCAATTTTCAAAAAAAAATCAAAAATATCACTTTGAACAACCTATTATGGGCAGCTGCAAATCACTGTCAGGAGAAAAATTTTTTGAAAAAAATGGAAATGATCAACGATATTAATGCGGAAGTATATGTGTGGCTAATGAAGAACGAACTTGACAAATGGACATTGCACAGGGATGGAGGTAAGAGATGGGGCATGCTGACGACAAACACTTCTGAATCATTCAATGGTCTTCTCAAATCAGCAAGGGGTCTACCAGTTACTGCAATGGTAAGACTCACTTACAATCAAGTTGTGAATCGATTTGTTACAAGATCAAAATTTGTTAATCATCTAGTACAGGAAAAGCAACAATGGATGCCTAAACCATTCAAGATTTTTTAGGATAATCGAAAAAAGTCAAAACATCACACACTGATCAACTATCACCAACAAAGGGAAAACATATTTGAGGTGAAAACACATATGCATCATGGTCGTGATGGTAATAAGCATATTGTAAATGCATCACAAGGAAAATGTCAATGTGGTAAATGGCAATCATACCATATTCCATGTTCTCATGCAATAAAGGGATTTGATCAAATTGGGTATCAAGCATGGGAGCATATGGCACCAGAATTCACTGTGCGTAGCTACAAAAATGCCTACTTTGGACAATTCAATCCACTCGGCGGTGAAAAGTATTGGCCTGATAGTCCCTTCCTTATGATAGCAAATAAAAATTATTTACGAAAAGTGGGCATAAATAAAATCAAAGTGTTAATAGCTACTGTATTAAATAGATAAATAACACGAACCTGCAACTTAATTGGATCATCAAACAATCCTTCAATAAAATCTTGAGTGTTATAAATAGTAGTATCTTCAGTGTCAAAACGGACAGTACCTGATGTGCCCTACAAAAATATATAAATAGTTTTATTTTTTTATTTTGAAATATTTATATAAGTTAGTAATGTTTTAAGTTTAAAATTAATTGTTAATTCTTACCGCGATATCAGGTATATAATCTCCAACATCTATTGTTGATTCATAGCTCATATGTCCAATTCCTTCCACATCTCGAGTCAATCTTGAATAAGGATCAAATGACATATGTAATAAATTCATGATATCTGACGTGCCAAACTGATGAACATGCAAATCATCAGCCTCTACTCTCACATCTGCCCCTATGTCTGGAGGAATAGGTATACCACCAGCGCCACATCCTCGAGCGCGTCCTCGAGCTCTACCTCTATGCCCCATCCGTCCACTTCTGGGTCCTCTTGCACGCACATGTTCAAATAAAGGATCTCCCTCAAAAAATGGCTCTCTAAATTGTATTCCGGCCTCAAGCAATGTATCTTTAACAATCTGAGATACCTTTTCACCATGTAAAGCAGAGGTTGTGTCTCTCTGCCACTGTAATGCAAGACTATACAATTTAAATAGTCCTCTGGACATTGCAATACTAGTACCAGCAAAATGAACAAAGCCTGACGATACGTCAACCTCTAATGTAGGCCTACCTATAAGCAATCTTCCATGCCGCATGTACCATAATCTATACCCTGCCCCGCTAGTACCATCATTTACCTCAACAGCTAAACTCTGATGTCGATTACCCCAATCACAAAAATATTTATCCATCATTTCAAGAACCTCTGCTCCAAGCCTCCTACGCTGATCATGCGCGTGGTGGTTGGTTCCCCAACTAGGAATCACAGGTACATGCTGGGAATGACCAAACTGACGCATTACTCTATCAGGCGAGTGCACTTCAACAATCTCTAGGCAAAACATAGGGACACATGCCATCCATAGAGGCTCATCGACCATACAACAATGAGGCAGTGTATGTAAAATTTCATTGTACAGTGTCCATCGAAACTATTTTTAAAATATAACAATTAAATAAAATCAACATTAACTGATTAGTATACAAATAAAATTATTATTAATTTACTTTTATATGAAATTTATATTTTTTAATTAATGAAATGTAACAACGTAGGAATCCATATACATATATACATAAATTACAGTGTGGATGATAACACATACTACATGTTCAAGCAGAGACAATTGATAGGTTAACATATAACGATTTAATCGACATCTTTTTATCGAAAAATATTATTATATATAAAGTTATTTTCGCAAAAATAACAAGTGTATATCTCACAAATTGATTCTTTAACAACTTTAATTTTGACCTTTTTCAAAGATTGAGTTCTCCCATCAATCAAGATTGCAATTGACTCGTCACCTAATTAATTAATTTATTTTCTAGTATAATAAGTTATAGTATAATATCATACTTTAATTATATTACGTAAACTCCCGGGAAATATTGATATTTAATAACCTTAATTATAATAATATTAATCTAAACTATTCTCTCTCTCTCTAAATATTTTACTTCATCAACACTCACATCTCAACTAATTAGAATAGTAATGATAGGTTTGCAAATAACATAATAATTAATAATAAATAACTTTTCGTGAATTTATAACATGAAATAAGCAATACAAAGTTTGGCTAGCTTAATGCTGCAATTTTATTTATTTATTTTAAATAAAATAAAATAGTAAAACTATTTATAGTCCAATTCATGTGGACTACTAGAGTCAGCAAAATATCATTTTTTGTTGTATTTTTATTATTATATGTGTATTATTTCATTTAATATTTAGCAATCATATATAATGAAATTTATTTTATGTACCTGATCCTCCGTCATGCGGTTTAACTGGTCTCTGATCGGGATAAGAACATGATGTGACTCGGTATCCCTATCAATTCCACGCGTCCAACGCCTAGCATATGGAAGTAACATGTCACCATCATGTTGAGGAGGAGCTGATGGCTGTACAGGCAAGATCCTCTCCCAACACCAAACCTTGATGTGACAAACAAAATAATTAAATTGTGAAGGGGAGTAAAAGAAAAAAAAATACTAATTGAGTAAGTAGTGAGAACATATATGATGATCGAGAATATTTTAACTAAATAATGTTTAAAATTCTTAGTTATTAACTATGACATAATCATGAAGAATGCTTCATATTATTAATCAAAATCTAACAAAGAATAACGATATAACTCTCTCGGCTTTCAGCTCAAGTTGGTGAAATAACTTAAGTCTGCTAACTCCAAAAGAAATTACTAAAACAAAATCACACAAATAGTAATTATCCTCATTTAGAAAGAGGGAAAATAAGTGTTATCATTCCAATTAGAAATCTAAATTAGTTATTTGCATTTATTTGCGATCAATTGAGCACTATTAGCTGACTAAATATCAAAAACATAATCGATATGAAAATTAGTCATTATGATATTTTTTTTGTTTGAATAATGAAGCGAGATGAACAATGAAGATTAATGATATAGCCGATCCAACTTGCTTGATTTTGAAGTATGGCAGGAGTTATTGTTGTATGAAACCTCTATATTTTAGTATAGTATTCCAATCGAAGCATAACAGAGATTGAGATAACATATACTACAAAGTGGAACCTATATATTTTAGTATAGTATCCACATGTGCAAGTTTTAAGCTGGCATGTGATGCAGCATCAGAAAAGGGGTAGAGAAATGCGCGCTTTAATGTTCATATGTGTGCATACTAAGCTTCTCTTGTTTCTAAACAATTTTTTTATTTTTTATTTTTAAAAAATTAGGCAAACAATCCCTTGCCGGTAAATGAAGCAGCTTCTCGCCGGAAAATATAGCATCTTACACACCTCGCCGGAAAATGAAGCAGCTTCTCGCCGGAAAATATTTCAAGAACATTAAAAAAAATAATATCATTCTAAAAAATGTTTAATGTTCCACTAACAAGCAGAAATTAAGAGAATGCTAAATCAAGATGTTAAAGAATGCTAAATCAAAAATACTATACTAATACAAGATGAGATAAATGAAACACATTTTAAATAAATAAAATATGAGATGTTAAAGAAATACCTAATTTATATAATTTGTAGGGACGAATTGTTATGTTGTCGGGTTGTGCTACTCCAAATTTTTGATTTATTTACTGTGGGGCTGCTTCATTTGTCGGATTGGGACCATCAATGTTCATCTTCAAGTAACATAAAAGCCATTAAAGTGAAAGAAACAAGGAGAAGGTGAAAAGATGAAAGTAATTTTCTATAAAGTGGAAGATTTTCTTCCACTTTACAAAGTGGAACTTTTTCTTCCACTTCATAAAGTGGAAGACTTTTCTTCCACTTTATAAAGTGGAAGAAAAAGTTTCACTTTGTAAAGTGGAAGAAAAAGTTCAGTTATACATTAAAATACACGTTATGACACTAACGGAAAACGTTTAGAAAATTTGATAAAGTGGAACTTTTTTTTCCACTAAACTTATTTTAGTTACTAACTAAAAAAGTGGCTTATTTTGGTCATTTTTATATTTTGGTGGCTTATTTTGGTTCTCAACTCAATAGGATGAGAATAGTTGTGAGAGGTGCAAAGGCACAGCATCACGAGAATAAAATTAAAAAAAAAAAGGAAGAGGGTCCCAATTTGGGGAAGTATGAGCGGAATGCCCATTATCAAAGCAATAAACATTTAGCATTTAAATTGGAAAGCGATAAAATATAGACAGTTCATAAACAATAAATAGATAAATAAGCATGAATAAAGGAAATTAAACATGTAAAGATATAAAAACTAAGCAAATAAAGAAAGACGGTATGGAATTAAACATGTAATTAAGCAAATAAGGGAAAAGGGAAGATGTGAAACATGGTAATAAAAAAAAGGAAAAGGGAAAGGGATGGAACATGGAGAGAAAACAGTAAATAAGACAACAAAATAAGCTAAACATGGTAAGCACCTAACAAATAATGAAATGACAAAAATAAAGTAAACCCCACATAAATAAGCAATTAACACGTAATGGTAAGAACCTAATGTCCCCAGCGGAGTCGTCATTATGTCGCGCCCCATTTTCGCAGAAAACGGGTTTTTTGCGCGACCTAACAACTCTTTTGGGATTTCGAGTTTGAGGAGTCGCCACCTAACGAATTAAGGCGTCTTAGGACACCTATCTAACCTAAGTCTAACTAAGGTCAACGAGCCAGAGATTAGGGTAAGGGTACAAATTACCTCGAGGGAAAGGTGTTAGGCATCCCTCGAGGTCCACAAGTGTGGGTCCCGGCCGTATCTCATGCAATCTATGTGAGGGTTACAATTAGCAATCAAAGTCACTTCATTTATTAATTTATTTAATCTTGCTAGTGATAACAAATACAAAACAATTAATACTATTAATTTGAACATGCAAGTCTAGGTGATAGCAATAAATAAACAATCAAGTTTTGTTTTTATTTAAGCATGTGAAACTATGTTATAAACAAAATTTATAAATATCAAACAATTAATATGTGTGAAAGTAAAGTTTGAAAATTGAGCAAGTTTTGAATATGAATTTTTTATTTTTTTAAAATGTTTGTTTCTTTATAGGGATGATGCCACGATATTGTTGATCGCGCTCCTCCACCATAGAAACAATTTTGATTTGAGGTCGGTCTAAAAATAGCTTATGTTTTTTGAAAATGATTTAAAAGATTTAGTTTACATGTTGGCACATAAATTATTTACACATAAATGCACATAATTCTTTTGAAATTCATGGGTAGGTGGTACTTCCGAGGATGCGTCGGTTTAAAAATTGGAACTAGACCTCATAGTTCCTTTGACTTTCCCAAAAATAATGTAATAATCAATCCAAAATTTCAAAGGAAGATTGAATAATGACTTTTAAGAAAATTATGTTGCAAAACTTTGTAAGTACTAAAAACTAGTAGAACATTAAGGTGGTAAATTTATTAAATGCAAAGGTTTTACGATGAAATATATTTAAAGCCAAATAATTTGTTAAATGCATGAAATGATTTTAGCATCATTATTATTTTAAGAAAATAACATATTGCAACGAATGCGGAAATCTTCAAGAAGACAAATAGGATTACTCATGAAATAATATTAACTAATTTTAGGGGGAGGGCACAAACATGCACGAACAAGTTCTATTTTTTTTTGGATATGTTAAAAGTTTATTACAAGCCTATAGACATGATTTCTAGGTGTTCAAAAAAGTAACACATATATGCATAATTTTGTAAATTTAAATGTTATGAACAATTTAATCCTTAGGCATGGTTTCTACATGACAAGACAATGCTAAAAGTTAGCACCTAATCAACCTACTAAATTATTATGATTTGATTTTAACATTAAAATTAATGAAATCTAGTTATTATTTTTTAGACTTATTAACAAAGCATCAAACAATTGATTGGATTATAACACCTACAAACAATAATTCTAGGTGGTTAAAGACAAACCTATAGGCATGATTTCTAAAAATCTATAATGAACAAGTAAGGAATCTAATAAGAATTAAATTAGGCAAAGTAATATATTTTTATTTTTTTTAAATAAAGAAGAGTCCAAAATCAGATTTTAAATTATTATTATGTTACCAAAATAAACAAATAAGAATAAATTAGGAAGACTAATATATTTCCTTAAATACAGAGAAATCAAAATAACAAATGTTTCAAGATCAGCCAAATATAAATTTACTTGAATATATATCAGTAAGCATCAAATCAGCCTTAATTAAGGCATCTACAATCAATTACCAAACATTAATAAGCAAAAATCACCTTACCATAAAATCTTCTAGGATTCGTACAGGCAACAAAATCATCTTAGTACCACTAAATCGATATCAATCAAGCAAGTAAGAGGGAGGAGAAACAGTGAGATAACAGTATTACATGAAAAATATGTATTAATCCGTCATATAAGCAATCTATAGTTATTTACACCAACGATAAATGTCAACAGAGCAACATTAGTAAGTCAAATGATATAATAATCAATAACTCCAAGATTAATTTAAAAAGTAAGAAAGCCAAAAAGAAATACTCGGTTTGGAGCCAATTAATATCTCCACCGAATCAGACTCAAGAAGGGAAGAGAGTAAGAGAAATTTCTAATATCTCATGAACAGATTAAGAACAAGAAACTACTAATTCATAGTATAATCAAGTATGCAAGAATTTGAAAGCTACCAGTAAACCCACATAGAAGCAAACATGAAAAAATAAATCCTAAGTTCTAGTGGTCAAATTAACAAATTTATTAAAGGATGAAACAAGTTTAAACAAGAACTAACCTTCACGAACATGAGACCTTTGAACAACGCCAAATCTCGTTGTTTCTGGTTGCTGTTCACGCTGGCCGGAGCTGCTGCTTGCTCCCACCGATGATCGCAACTGCTGGATTTTCGCCCGTGACTGCTTGCTGCTCTCCTCGCTAGGTTGCTGGTTTCGCTGGAGGCTTCACCAATGGTCGCTTCTCGCCGGGAGGAGATGGAAGAAGCGGATGAGAGGAGGAAGAGAGGGGGCGCTGGGGCTGCTGGTCGGAGAAAGGCGAGAAGAGAGGGGAAGCGGCTGTGTTTGGAGCTGTTGTCGCTGCTGCTGGTGGCGCTGGAGTCGGAGTTGTTGGCTGGCGTCGGAGTTGTTGGCTGGCGTCTTCTCCGCCGATGGGGCTGCTGGTCTTGGCCTGCTACTCCTGTCTGCGGCTCTCCAAGCGTTGCTGCTACGCGCACTGCTGGTGCCTGGTTCTGCTGTTTTCGCCAGCAAAATGGAGAGAACGAAAGGGAGAAGGGAAGGAGGAGGTTGGGCGACGGGAGAAAGGAGACAGAGAAGAAGGAGGGAGAAGAGGAGGAAGAACAAAGGGGAGATGCAATAGCTGCCAGCGGCTGCTGGCTTCAACGACGATGGAGGATCTCGCCGGCAAGAATGGGGGAAAAGAGAGAAGCGGCTGCCAAGGAGGGGGGGAAGAGAAGGAGAGAAAAATGTTTTAGGGTTTTTTTTGGGGGTCTTTTGGTGTTGTGAAAAATAAAGATTTAATCACAACCATGAGATTAATAAGAGATGAAGGATTAGGATTCGATCTAGGATTTATTTTTTAAGATGGACGGATAAGATCAAAAGATGAAGTTTTGAAATTAGATTGGCAAAGATATAGAATGGCTAAAATTGCAATTAAAGTGGCTAGAATTGAAATGAAAGAGTGACTATGATTGTAATAAAAAACTTAATTGGAATTGGCTAGAATTGGAAGAAATTAGAATAGAATAGGCTAGAATTTAAATAATATTTATTAAAATACTACATACATTAAAATATTTTTTTTGTATAATTGAAAATCATCTAAATTTTAAAACATTTGAAATACTATTTACAATAATTTTATAAAGTAAATGATACTAAAATATATAATTTTTGAGAAAAATCAACTAAAACTTTCAAACTTTAAGTAAATTTTAAAATACGTATTTAGTCGAATATAATCCTAAAAATGGTTAAAGGTCGGTCAAAATTGGGTGTCAACAGACACACAAGTAAAAATTGTCATAACTTGCATAGTGCTACATAATTATTTGCAAGAATACCAAAGTAGCAATGAAATATTTATGGTCTATGAGTACGAAAATATAGTTGCGAATGATATTGACCAATAAATGACTCAACTAACAATGTTGATTCGTCTTCTCGGTCATATGATCAAGAAATGCAAGTTCAACATGAGGAGATTGTTCATACTATATAGGGGAATATATATTTAAAACTAATACACTACAATTCATGTTCAATTTTTTTAATTGAATTAAAGTCTGATCAATGAAAGTTAGATGAAACAATTATTTAAGTGGAGAACAAATAACTTTATAGTAATTTATTATGCAATTTTATAAAAAAAATTATTTTGTAAGAATGAATAAACAATTGGGACTATTTTAATAGTGTTACATCTTATGAAATTCTTATGTTTATGAGAAAATATACAACAGAAAAATTTCATATTGTATATCCATACAAAACTTTAATTTCATTTCATGATTTCATATCACATAACTAAACAAGCCCTAAATATTATTTTTTTTCTAAATTTAAGCACTAATGGTGAGTACAATTTTATCCTATCATAGTTATAAACTCAAAAAGTATTTCACGTGAAAAACTTTTTGCTCTAAAAAAGTCAAAAATAACATCTTACTTTTGTAGGATTTTGTAAAACTTATTTCACTAAATTTAAAATAGATTTATAATCACGCTAGTAACATCTAAAGAATTGTCTCCAAAAGTTTTGAGCGATTCTTTTAATTGTCTTGTGACCGAACTGGTGCTGGTCAAACGAATAGTTGTATTTATGTTATTAAAAAAATTGGCATTTTCAAAATAGGTATAAAAACATGGTCTTTTTAAAATATTGGTCTAAATACATAGAATGTCAAAGTAGATAGGCTAGGATAATAAATAATTCATCTAAATGGAGCTTTTAATTTTGTTTATATAACAACTCAAAATAAAACAGATAAAGTGGGAACCACATGAGGCTTTTCTTTGTAATGTCTAGGGTGGGCCCCAGTTCATGCATCTAACCCAAATTCTATCTTTCCCTCATTTTCAAAATAAAATAAAATTAGTCGATAAATAATAACCAATAATAATAATAATGTTTGAATAGTATAATGGAAAATGTGAAAAAGTAAATATTTTTATATGTATGTTCGACACTTACCCCCATTGCTTTCTTGTGTGCTTCATCAATCAAAGAAAAGGGCTAAGCAAAAACTGTTTTCATCACTTTGATTTCTTTGCTTCATTTTGAAGGTACCATTTTCTTCTTGTTCATTAATTCTTGAAATTTAGTTATTTTAGAATCCATGAAGATTTCATTTTTTGAGTAAGTAAGACAAAGGGGTTTTAAGGTTTTGATTGTTAATTGCCATATATAGACTTGTGAGCTCTTTAGATTTTTTTCATTAATGTAGTTGATGTCACTAGATTCTTTGAAGTTAGAAGCAATAGAAAAACTTTTTTTTTGGTTTTGGTTTTTTCAGATTATCCTTGAGCTAGATAGGGTTCTGTGCAACTTGTTTAACAATGTTGTTGGTGATTTGAAATTCAAAAGCAGTTTTGATTTCATCTTGGAGAATGTATGTGTTGTCTTGGTTGATAGAGGAAATTCCAAAAGCAGTTTTGATTTCATCTTGGAGAATGTATGTGTTGTCTTGATTGATAGAGGAAGATGGCAAACAAGTAAAGCTTTTCAATTCTTTTAACTCAATTGATGATCAACTTTAAATGAATTCGGTAAAAAAACAAAATTGTAATTTAGTAAGATATGTGTAGTTTGATTGTAGTGTTATTTAGTTGTAATATTGCCCTCTTACTATCTGTTGTTTGTTACTACCTATTGTCTTTTGTACTTTTATTGTGTCTATTTCTAGTTTGTTTATGTCTTGAGCGAGGGTCTACTGGAAACAACATCTTGGCTGAGGTAGATTAAGGTATGGTACACTCTACTCTCCCCCGAACTTCAATCTGTGGGAACACTTGGTATGTTGTTGTTATTTAGTAAGATAGACTGCAAATGAGTGAGTTTTTGGGAGGAAATGCAATGCAAGTCTTAACCACTATGAAGTTAATGATTCCCTTATCACTTGTTGCTTGAATTGATGGGTGCCGTAATACATTTTATCAGGTCCTGGTATAGCAACTTGTCAAGGTGTCCACAAAAAGCTTTAAGGAAGTTACATTAGTGTAGAATCCGTTGAAGATAATGCAGAACATCTTTTTAAAAAAAAAAAAGAAGTTGGGGATAGAGGAAGGAGATAACAAGGTGGAGAATTGAACCCTCACTATCCAACTTACTGAGCTACTAAGATTATCCCAAAGAAGAACATCTTATTAATTCCACTTACAAAAAAATGTTGTGATGAAGTAATAATCTTGTTAATGTGGGTAAACTTCCGTGTAGAAGTAATACACCAAAAAGTAGAGAAACCAACAAACTGTCAGAGAGATTAACCAAAAACAGGAGGTTATTCTTCAAATATATAAACTTATCATGAACTCTTCCATGCTCTCCTTCCAAAGGATCCATATAAGGGCTACATAGGCTATCTCTCGTGTCCTATGTATTCTTGCTTTCTTCTAAGGTCATCTGTCTAACAGGTCCTTTACTGTGCCCAACATTATCCACTGTACGTGCTCAGGACCAGCTTCCATTCACCACAATTGGGTAACACATGAAAATGCAGCAGTAGGTTGTCCAGATATTTACGGATCTATACATAAAGCACCATCCCGTACATTAGTATTATTCCTGTTTTTTGTGTTTTTAGATTTATTTGTTACTACCGCTTGTTTCTATAGCCTTGATCATTGTATCATCTTATTGTTTTTTTAGTTTGTTCCTGCTTCTTTCTTTTGCATCTTTCTTTGAGCCGAGAGTCTATATGAAACAGCCTCTCTACCTTCAAGTAATTTGTAACTATATAGGCACTTTCTGGATGCTGTGTTAGTAATACAACTACATTTTGACTATCAGTGAAGAAATAATAATGTGAAATCATCCAGTCTGATCGAAACACAAAGCATAAGTTTTAGCTTCTTTCGTTGTAATTGACTGTATGGATATCCCTAGCAGTTTTTTGTAACTTTTGGTTTTGGTACCTTCTTGGTACTTAAGTCACTAAACCTTAACCTCATCAAAAGAAAAAAAAAAAAAAGAGATAGCATCTTTACCATCCAGAAAACAAAACCTATAAGTGCAGGTTTAGAATCACCATTCCATTGAAGTTGTGAAACAATTCACAGTTCCAGAAAATCTTAGTTATTGACAAGAATCACCAAAATACAACATATGAGAGCAAAGAAATACTATGGAAGAAACACAACTGACATAAAACTTATGTCGTAGTAGAGATGTAGATCATAATGAAGATATATTCATTGTTAACAGTCCATGTTAAGTTGGGGCATTCAAATTATGCATTCAAAACAATAGAAAGAGAGTTAAATATTTTAAGCTGTGATAGAAGTTTTCCTGAACTGTATGCTTGCATAAATGGGATCAGTTACCACCTTTTTATATGGATATCCAAGAGAATTTCTGCATTTCTGGAATTGTTGAATTTTAGTTGCATCCAATGAAATGTCTTATTAATTTTGTAATGGCTAAAATCATTTTTCAAGCTTTTTTAACAATCAGTAGTCATGGATGTTTATGCAATTATGCTACATCGGCGGATCAAATAGTGCAGTTGTATAAAGCATAGTGCAATTGGCACCTAATGTTTTTATAGCTGCTTTCACTGATAGTTTGTTTTACTCCTTTTCTTTTCACAGAAACCTTTTTTCATGACTGCAAAATTTCATGTCGCCATATGCCATCAGGAAGACGTTCTTTAATGGATTTGGAACCTGCCTACAAGATGGAGAGCATAAGAGCAGTCCAAGATATTCAGCATGAATTTTGGCCTCTTGATGAAATAAATGGAGAGAATGCTAAGTTCCCCTGTTGTTTAGTTTGGACTCCTCTACCAGTAGTCTCATGGTTGGCACCTTTCATTGGACATGTAGGAATATGCAGAGAGGACGGTTCTGCCGTGGCCTTTTCTGGTTCCAACTTTATTAACATTGATGATTTTGCATTAGGTTCTGTGGCCAAATACCTTCAACTAGACAGAAAACAGGTACAATTTACTGTAGCATGCTCTTAGCCTTTCAATTGTTTGTTGTAGCATTATGTCACTCACTAACCTCTCCCCCCATCTTCCTTAACGCATCGCCCCTACTATTTATATTCACATATAACTTCCAGCAATTCCACCTGAAACACTATGCTTAGTTAGTAGTTACCCCACATAAAGAAATAGGGCAATTTGATCTTACCAACAAAGTATTGACAAGAATTTCTGAATGGTGAATTATTGGACAGTGCTGCTTTCCACGAAACCTTGCTGCACACACATGTAAGCATGGCTATAAACACACAGAGTTTGGGTCTGCAATTACTTGGGATGATGCCATCCAATCAAGCGTTCGTCATTTTGAGCACAAATCGTACAATATATTCACTTGCAACAGCTATTCTTTTGTTGCTAATTGCCTGAACAGGCTCTGCTATGGAGGATCAATGGATTGGAACATGATCAATGTTGGTGCTCTTTTATTGTTCAAAGGACATTGGGTTGACAACATGTCAATCTTGAGATCATTTTCACCTTTTATGCTAGTTGTATGCTTTGGCATTTTCATGGTGGGATGGCCTTTTATGGTAGCATTATTGGCTTTCTCACTTCTTCTTTTAGCATGGTTTATTTTTGGTACTTACTGTCTCAAAAATCTGTTGGATTCCTAGGTTTCTTGTATCACACTGCTACAAGATTAAAATTTGTTAATCCTTAATATGTGAAGAACCCCATAGACTTTGATAACTCTGCACTCTAAAGTCACAAGTGTAGTGGAATTTGGACAATATCAAGTTACCTAATAGATATTCACTTTGATTCAATTTATGACACATTTTTCTTTTTAATCCATTGGAAAAAAGAATGAGTGACAGTTTACCTTAGTTTTGGAACATTATAAAAAAAAAATTATATTTTTAAACTGCGTGTCTAGTCAAAAATCACATTGAAACAACACGACTAGTTATAAATTGTCGTCACTGATACTTGGAATTTGGGGCGTCCATCAGTTAATTCGACTTAATGTATTATTAGTCTAGCTTTCAATTTTTAAATGCACTAAATTAGTAAGATATTATTTTATTGATTTTTGATCTTTAATAGTTTAGTTTTTGATTCGACAAATAAAAAATATTCATAAAATAGTTATATAAAGCAAATCGGTGGCTTGGAGGCTGGAGTTTGAATTTTAGCGCATTAAAATAAAGGCTTTTAAGCTTAGAATTTGTATCTATCGAACAGTTTTTTTATTTAAAAATTATTTTTTATTGCAGATATGGGCAAAAAATGTGTTCCACTCACCTTGAGCGTATATAGCAGTTAAAAATCATATTTTTCTTATATACTTGATAAGTTTTAAAATAAAATAATAAAAATAAAATGGAAAAGCCTTCTTCTTCTTCACTGCAGCTCTCTTTCTCTAATCCTTCAATTCTTCTTTTGCTTTAACCTTCATTTTTAATTATTTTTTCAGCAATTGCTTTGAAATGGCCGCAGAAAAACATAAATTAAAAAAATAAAAGTCAAATTTGAGTTAAAAATAAATTTGGCGAAACTTTATTTTTTTTGACAAGACTAATATGAATCTGAAATTATTTTCTTTGAAACCGCTAAAAGATTCAAATTCTAAAGAACTTACAACAGTGAAGAAGCGAAAAAATCAACAAATATTGATTGTTATTCAAAAAAAAATGAGATTGGAAAAAATGGCAACTATAATATTGAATTAGAATAAAGGATAGAACTTATTGGAGTATGCGATTTTAGCCGGAGGCCACTACGTGTTTTCCGGCGACAAACAAAATGAGGTAGAATGGAAGCCGGGGTGGGCATTTTGGCAAAGAAGAAAAGGCAGAAGAATTTTTATTTTTTTTTGGGGCCAAAAATAACATTTTATTTTTAATATATATTTTAATCAAGGCAACTTTCAGATAGGTATAGCAAATAAAATATTCATATTTGTATGTTATAGCAAAGTTTACAAAATTACGCTCCATAGCAAACATAGAAACTGCATAATTCGCTGTACATAAACAGTTGAAGCAAATTATATAAAACGAAGTGTATAAAACAAGAAAGAGAAAGACACTTGGATAGAGAACTATATAAAAACTAAGTGTATAAAACGAATTATATTATTATAAGTTATAGAACGATTATATACAATTTGAATTTGTATAAAATGAGAAAGAGAGAAAGACAAAAGAGACTTGACAAGGAATATACAATTGAATTGAATGGTATAAAACGAGAAAGAGAGAAATTATATACAATTTGAAAATTGTATGAAACGAGAAAGAGAGAAATGCAAATGAAACTGAGCAGGAGAATATTTTTATTGTATAATTATAAGTGTATAGGACGAAAATATATGTACTTGCATGTGTATATACAATTTTCTCATGTTTTATAAAACGAAAACACAATTTATACATTTCGCTTCTGTTTGTATAAGTGAGAAAGGCGAGGGTGTAGAGCGAGATTTGCGAGAGTGGCAGCGAGATCTGAAAGAGGGGAGAGATGGGAACAAAAATATATGTATTTATACAATTTTCTCTGCTTTATACAATTAGAAACAATTTTTATACACTTGTGTTTGTATAAAAAATGAGGAAGCGAGCGAGAGATTGGAGGAGAGTGGCGAGCGAATAATTTGGGAGAGAGAGACTCCTGACAATTTTTTTGTAAACATTTGCTATGGAACACAACTAAATCAAACTCTAGCTACTCCATTTATTTTAAGTTATTAGTTTACTATTATATACAATTTTCCCTTTTAATTATTATTATTATGGGCCCAAACACCACATGTCCTTTTCTAACTAGTTACATGTCACGTCATCACTAGCTTATAACACACAATTTTTATTTTTAGTTAATCATGAGAAAATGTTTAATAAGTATTTCTTTTTACTAATAAAAATGTTCAATAGAAATAATCTAAAATAATGTGTCCAAAGTAAAATTTACAAACAAATTTAAATGAATACAGATTACTTAAGCTTAAAATAAATTAAATCTAACCTGTTTTGCGGCGGCCTTTGTTGGTTCCAACTATATTAATAATTTTGATGATTTGGCATTTGCTTTTGTGGCCACCTCTAGTTTTTGGATTCTTTTAAAATTAAAATTTCTCATAATTTTTTATTTTAGAAAAAGTTTCCGCTAATTATTACTCCTTTTGTTCATATCATAATTTTTATTTTTAAAGTCAAATTATAAGAATTTTGACTAATATTTTAAGATATATTATATAAAAATTATAATTTATAATATTTTTAATATTATTTTTAAATATTTTAATTTTTTATTTCAAATATCAAATTAGTATAATCTAATTTAATTTTAAAAATTAATCGAAAGAAAATCGCAATATGACCAAAAAAAATGGTTGAAGGGAGCAGTAGTTTAATTATGATATAGGAGCAGTAGTTTAATTATGATATATTTGCACAACTACTCATTAAAATCATTCTTATTTATAATAAAGAATGGCTCTTTCTTGTGGCTGTATTTCTTTTATACCTAAAAAGAAATCATTGTAGTAGGGTCGCTTATACATATATTGGAATAAAAAGAAATTATTGTAGTAGGGTTGCTTGTATATTTTTTGATTAAAAAGAAATCATTGTAGTAGGGTCGTTTGTACATTTTTTTATTGGTGGGTGAGTAGGGATCGTTTAAAATTACTAATTCAAATAAGGGAACTTATTAATTTATTGATAACTGATTTAATAATTTTGGTAATGATTGTAATTTGATAAACTATTGGATTACCTCTTCTTAACGGGTAATCCAAATTTTTGATTTAAGATTTAGTTTTGTATTTTTATTTTTTATGTTTTAGATTTTCTATTATTCTAAAATGTGTCAACGTTTGCATATGTCTAATTTACAATATTTTAACTCATATACATGGTTCATTCAATTTGTCACCTTGTTTTAAAGATATTTTCAATAATTTTCTTGTGTAGAATCTTAACGGTTAAATCAATAACAAATAAATCGATAATGGATAAACCAATATCTTAAAGGTTCTATAACAATTTAACATCCATTTTTACAAACTAATAACTAATAAGTAACTTCAAAATCGAATCAGACAGATTGATATGCAGCTCTATTTGTGAGTAAAATAGTTATTTCGTAGTAATTTTTATTGTAATATCATCTTAAAACTTTCGAATAATATATTGTCTAATTTCTTATAAAATGGTTACTCTTATCTTTAATAGTTTTTGGAACTCACAACCATAAATTATACTTCATTTTTCTTCTAAAGAATAGAATATAATTTTAAAATATTATAATCATATACATTTTGAAACTTCATCCAAAATTGACTTATAAAAGATATTTCTGAAAATGATCAAATGATACCTTAATAAATTATCACACCAATCAATTGGTGGAAACCTTAATAAATCAGTAGACAACCTTTAACTATCAAACAGTCTAAACTCGTGTGTCATGCATGATAAGCTTTTGACTCATACATTATTATTATTCTATTTTGTTAGAAACCTTAATAGACGATAAAAAATTGGGGTTTGCCGCAAACATTCACGTTTTGTATTGTTTTATAATATAATATTGTATTATATTTTTTTAACAAATATAACCTTTTAAATTAATTAATTTATTTTTCATTATTAAATAATATCATATAACAATAATTTGAATGGTAAATTTAAAAAAATAGAATATAAACATAATTACTATAAAAAAAAAAAGGATCAAAATCATAAGATACTCCCCCCATTTAAAAAAGGGAAAATTGTATAAAATAGCAAACTAATAACCTAAATTAAATTGAATAGCTAGGGTTTGATTTAATTGTGCTTCATAGCAAACATTGACAAAAATTTGCCAGGCGTCTCTCTCCCAGAAGTCTCGCTCGCCACTCTCCCATTCTCGTCTCTCTCGCTTTATACACAGAAGTGTATAATTTCTGTTTCTGTTTTGTATAAAGCGAGAGAAAATTATATATACACATGCAAAAATGTATATCTTCATGTTATACACTTAATTATATAATTTACAAACATTTTACTTCAAATATTGCAGAGAAAAAGGCCAAAGAATTATACAATTGCGAATTATACAATTGCAGTGAAATACAATTTTTTCTAACTTTATACAACAGAAGTGTATATATTGTGTTTCTGTTTTTGTATAAAGCGAGAAAAACATATATCTTCTTGCTATACACTTATAATTATGCAATATACATACATTTTAATTCGATTCAACTGTATGCAAAGCTAATTATACAATTGCAGCGAAATAGGCCAGCGAATTATACAATTTAGGCCAGCGAATTATACACTTTTATATGTATTGCGAATTATACAGTTTTTATGTTTGCTATGGAGCGCAATTATGCAAAGTTTGCTATATTATACAAATATGATTTTTTTTGTTTGCTATATGTGAAAGTTGCCCTTTAAAAAATGATGGTCTAGTTTGATTTGGAATGGAGTTAAAGAAAATAAAGAAAAAATTTTAATTTGTGGTTCAAAATTAGAGTTATGTCAAATGTACTCAAATGTCTTTTAATCTTGCAGTCTTAAACATGTGACGTGAAAAGTTAAAATTAAAGTATTGCCAAAAAAAAATTAATTATTTTTTTTAAACAAACTAAAAAAAAAATAGAAATATTTTTTTTTGAAACGAAGGAAATAATTATTTTTGTCATTATATAACAATAAATTTAAACAATTTAATATGATAAAGCAACAATGAATATAAACATTAAATTGAACCTAACATTACATTATACATTAATATAAGGCCAAATATATAAGCAAATTCCTAAACTTGTTGGGTTTTTTCTCTCATGTACTTCAACTACTTCATTTTTCTATTGAATCATTGAATTCCCATAATTTGTTTCCTTTAAACAAACAATGTTGTCTGATGTGGAACCAGATTTATGAGGGGTATTGCTAGAGGATACATATATTGTTCCACAACTCATTAGTCCAATTGATTGTGAAAATGTTCGAGAATAATTGTGTTTTACTTAAGTCATTTGAACACATTAGAAAACAAATGAGACTAACACGGTTTGTATTCATTCCTTCAATCAAAATTATTATAATTCGAACACAATTAAAGGCATTTCCAATAGAAAAGCCGATCAAAATCAACCAACAGTGTTTTAAAGGAATAAATTATGGGTGGTTCAATGATTCAATAGAAAAAAATGACTTAATTAAGATACCCAAGGGAAAAAACCCAACAAGTTTAGGAATTTGTTTATATATTTGGCCTTAATATAATATAAGGAGACGTAACAATCATTAGAAGGTGTAAAAGTATGTGACTCATACTTTTTAAATAGAAAAATAAATATGTAAGATAATATAAAGTTTATTACGTGAACCACCTTAACACTTGCACAGTCGTGTGGATCTGATCTTGCACTGACATTAAAGAACAGTGCGTTTAAATATGATTAAAAAACATACTTATACGACTAATTAATGTTTTCTAATATTAATATTAAGATTCTGTCCATATAAGTAAATTTTAGTATTTAATCATATTAATTAGGCGTAACATGCTCGTTTCGATATTTATCAAAACACACACTTTTAATTAAATAATTAAATTTAAATACGCCCTCATCTATAGATAATATAACAAGTGTCTTATAAAAACTTTTAATTTAAAATTAAAATAATATTAAAAATATCTCTAAATTTAATAAAAAATTAATAATAAATCAAAAATGTATTAAATTCAATTAATCTAATAAAATAAAATAATATTTTTTGAAACAATAATTTGTAGTATTAGTGTTCTTCTCAATTTTTTTCATTTAATAGAAAAAACAATTTGATCATTATGATTCTCTCTCCTCTCTGTCTTCTTTATTGGTAAATTTGTGAAACGAAATGTGATACGAATCAATGGATTCCACTCGAAATTCTCTGGTAAATTGCAACAATTCATTTAATTTCACATAGAATTCTATTTAATTTTCATTTGTTTTGTGGATTCTTCAGAGTTGGAGTTCTTTGACAATCTCAGAGAAAATTTGTGCTTCATTTTTCCCCATTATTGCACTCATTGAAGCTTGTATGTATGCTGTTTCTGGTTGCTTCGAATGTCATTACCCTCCAAACAAAAAGTTCAGTTACGAATACACGGACCTTGCTCGACTTGCCGGGGAATCTCGATGTAATTAACATTCCATTTTTTTTTTCAAAAATTAAAATCTGATTTGGAACTGTATAGGTTGAATCATTTTTTGGTGAATTTTGATTTTTTTGCAGTTAATGTGAATGAAGTGGAAGCATTATACGAGTTGTTTAAGAAGTTGAGTTGTTCAATTATCGATGATGGTTTGATACATAAGGTGATTTGTCCTTTTTTTTTTAGGGTTTTGCTTTTGTTATCCGTCTGTTCCAATTCGTAATTTGTGATAAGTTTTTTTTTTTTTTTTTTTGGATATTAGTGCACTTAGACTAATTCAGTATATTTAGCAATTTTACAAAAAAAAATTACATATATTGCAAATTCCTTTCCAAAATGATGAAATTTTTTTAAAAATTACTCGGAATGTTGTTTGATTCTTGTTGATGATGCTTACTGTTAAAGTTACTTTATATAAAAATAAAGAAAGACCAATCTGTTTGATTCTTGGAATGAAACTAGGATGACAGTATTACTAATATGCATGTAGTTTTGCTAGAGATAGGAAAACTGGTACAAGGATCAAGACTATTAGTTAGTTATAGTTAGAATTACTGTTCAATGTAAAGTTGGTCAGAGTTACTGTTCATTGGAAAGTTAGTTAGGATTTCTATTAGATTTTGTTACTCGTTCTTTTGAGTAGTTGTATCCATTCATACGAGCATATCTACGATTGTAATAGTCATTGTAAGGCATCTTTTGAAGTACAATATCTCTTTTTTTGTCTTCTAATATTTCTGTCTCCACTAAACTCTTGATTTTCCTGTGTTAGCTTCTTAGCTTCCTCAAGTAGTCTCATGTATTAGCCTTTTCACAAATCAATTGTGCATCAGAAACCCTCTTGTCATTTGTTGGATATGTGGAATGGAGTGTTGGAAGTAAAGGTGCGCCCAACAAGGCTTGCTTTCGGGTTTTAAGTTTGATGTAAGGTTTAAGTTGGAGAGGAGGTCTGGGTTATGAGCTTAATTATTGGGTGTGGCTGAACTTAATAAATTCTTTGCAATATGTATTATTTATTTGTGTGTGTTCTATCTGCTGACATCGTAATATATCTTATCCTGAAAATTGGACGAGTCTTCGTACAAAGAGAAATATGTAGGTAGAGATTTGTGCAATTTTCAGTCCTAACCTTTCAGCGACATCTATCTCAACTTTTATCTTCATTTTCCGTGAAGTTTCACCTTTATGTTAGACATTTCTGGTCAAATGAAGGAAAGAGAATGAATATTAGTTTTTTGAACCTTTCTTTTCCTCTTATTTAAGTTCTTTCTTCATCTTCAGATAGATGATAACAGTGTTCTTATTCATTTTTTACAAATTTGCATATGCAGCATATCACTTTTTTGCAGTTTTAAGATCCTTGAGTGGTCTTTTCCCTTCCTCTTTACTTTTTCTTACTGAAGTATGTGCAGAGTTTTGAAACTATTGTCATGTTATATTTATCTTTTGCTTTCTTTTTCCAGGAAGAGCTTCAGCTAGCCTTATTTCAAACTCCACATGGTGAGAATCTCTTTTTGGACCGGGTAAATGCACTTAAACTTCTGTTGCTAGTTCATCTCATGTTCTCTCTTGGGATATCTATCTCCATTCCATGAGAACAATGCTAGCATATTATATATGATTTGTGTTAGATTTGAATATGCTAAACATGCTAATTAATGCACTTTGATGTTTCAACTGAAAAAGATGGTTTATCTGATCGGTCTATATATGAACTGCCAGCTTTGGGGTTCTTAATCGATATGAATATGTCACATAACACATTACTATAGTTGGCTGTCCATGTCATTTATCAGCACATTTAGGTGGGTCAGATGGATCAATCATCTGAAGTTTTCCATATTCTATATAAGTAGGATAGTTATTTGTCAACTGTGCTGTTAGCTTTGTGGTTCTTTACATGTGATATCTTGTTTGACTGTATTGAGGACAAGCTGCTTTCTAATAGTTGAAATATATATCAGGGAAAGCTTAAAAATGAGGAAAGAGTTAAAAGAAATCTGCCTTGCATCAACTTGTCTGACCTTAATTTCTTTATGAAGAAATTGTCTTTAGTTTCATGTTGATGAACTTTCCAAGTTCCTTTTCTGCAGGTTTTTGACCTTTTCGATGAAAAGCAGAATGGAGTTATTGAGTTTGAGGAATTTATCCATGCACTTAATATCTTCCATCCATATGCTCCAATAGATGATAAAATAGACTGTAAGGAGTGTAAACCATTCTTTTAATTAATAGTTGTTCTATTCAAATCATCTGGTGTGTGTAATTCATTGTGATCACTTTTTTTTCTCTTGCAGTTGCCTTTAGGCTGTATGATTTACGACAAACGGGGTACATTGAGCGAGAAGAAGTGAGTAATTAAGTTTGACAATTTCTGTCAACAGCTTTGAAGTTCTTTTCTTCTCCAAAGATGTGATATTACCATATGCTTTTAAAATAACTACCCCTTCTATTCGAATCTAACAATTGCTGATAACATGTACTATTAGTTTGCAGACACTAGTGTTTTAAGTTCTATTTAGAAGTACTGGAAGCGAAGGAGAATAAATTTCGCTTACGTATTGCAGGCTATAAACTATAACATATGTTAAACGTAGAAAGTTGATTGATTCTGAAACTGAAACTAGAATATAGATCTCACTGATGATGTCTCAAAAAATACTTTGGATACAAAATGATTTGTTAAGTCAGACGGGAATGGTATTGTGAAGTGATTGATCATAAACTTAGACTGCATTATTTATATAGGAGAATATAATACTACTCTGAGTGTAATGGAAGTGGAGAAGAGTGAGCACAAGGTTCATACAGAGTATTGCCCCACAAGTAATTTACTTTAACTTATTAAAAGTTGTTACAGCTGATATATACAAAGCACAAGCATTGAGATTGACAATATTTTGGCTGCAGTGACCAGTTCTTAATAGCATTACATGCTTAGAAAGCATGTTTTTAACTTGGAAGTTTCTGAACTCCTAGTTTATGTGATCAGTTCCCTGGATGATACAATGCTGATCAAAACCTGATCAGTTATCCTTCTATTAAGCCAGAACAAACTCATTTTTTTTCTTCTATTGTCAAATAAGTGCATTTGTTATAGAAGTGAGTATATTGATGCAATAATGGTAAAAGGAAAGTAAATATATGGATGTAACCATTATTGTAGCTAATTATTATTTGTGCAGATGTTGATGCAATAAAGGTTGAAATCCAGAGATAGCATTTAAGTTTATGTTAACTGAAAGTTCATTGGCAGAACCCTGTGCATAGCTAGGTCTATGGTGTAATCTACTTGCAGTGTGCTGTGTTAAAGTTGATGTCAGATTTATTTTTAGATGCATTTATCCATGAATTGATTGGAAAGTTTCTTCATTTAGGTTAAGCAAATGGTAATTGCAATTCTGATGGAATCTGAAATGAGGCTATCTGATGAACTAGTTGAGGAAATTATTGATAAGGTATGCGTTTGTCAAGATGAATCTTTTCTCCAAACCCATGTCTGCTTATCATAATTTTTATGTCTCCGTCTTTCTGATAGACATTTGCTGATGCTGATGCTGATGGGGATGGCAAGATTGACAAGAAGGACTGGAAAGAGTTCGCTATCAGATACCCATCATTGCTGAAGAACATGACTCTGCCCTATTTGAAGTAAGTAAACTGTTCTTTTGCATCATGGCTACTGTGCTTTTATTATTGTTGATTTAACCACCTGATAATAGATCTAGATCTGATTCATTTCCTCTTGTTGCTGTTTTCTGTTTCTCTTTCCCCACACTTGTTTTGTTAAATAGGAAAAGGGAAAACTGAAGAGAAACTAAACCTCCCACCTCCAACCCCACCCCCACCCCTCCTCTCCCTCCAAAATCTGGTGTTTTGAACCCCAATCAAAGAAAGAAGTAAGCTTGTGGTAGGATGGTAGCTATTCATTATTGTTGGCTGATAGAGGATATTCTTGTCATCAAAGATATGATCCTATCAAAGATGTGATCGTTTAAGATCTTAGGATAATTGTGGATATCATTACTCTGATTTTTCTCTTAATGTAAAATATATATGATTCTGTATAATCCCTGATTTCATGGGATTTAGGTGGTTCTATTCCATAATCTCTTATGTATATATAAAGCCATGTAATATGACATAGAAATATATGTATGAAATTATTCAACAATCTTATTCCACATGGTATCAGAGCTTTAGGCTTATTCCTGACCAATTTTTTTTGATGACAAGGGAAACCCGCAGTCGCTACCCTTTGGGTGCGCACAGGGTAAAAACTCCACTCCTATGCAATAGCTCGCAAATCTTATAGGAGAGGTAACTCGCACTAGGCAAGCCTGGTGCACAAGCTCGACCCAGAAGGCAAACCCCTTGATTTCGCGGGCAAGGGGTTTCAAACTTGAGACCTCCAACATGGAAGTCACAAGCTCAAACCACTGGGCAACCCGAAGGGTATTCATGACCAATTTTGTTCATCCTACCTAGACAAAAACCCATTTTTGCTACCATGTCTGAAAATGGTACTGCCGCAAACATTCCAGTCTCTGAAAATGTTTTTGCAACCGTAGAGAATAACTCTATAGTTTCAACTAGAGATTTGGAACATTCAGCTTCAATATGTAGTTGTTCATCGGCTTTCACAAGTATTTCTTACTCTTTTATTACTTATGTCTCAGACAAACTTTCTCCAACGTGGGTGGTTGATTCTGGGGCAACTTATCACATGACCGGTCTCTCTCATCTCATCATATCATATTCCCCTTGTCCTAGCTATAAAAAAATAACTATAGCTGATGATTCAGTTGTCACTGTAGTTGGTCGAGGAGACATACTACTTGGAAAATCCTTGATACTTAAAAATTTCCTTCATATCCAAAGTAATCTGTAAATCTCATTTCTATCTAGAAACTCACCAAAGATTACAAATGTCAAGTAACTTTCTTCCCTTCATATTACTTATTTTGGATCAGAACACGAAGGAGATGATTGGGCGTGCTAGTGAGAAAGGTGGTCTTTATTGTTTGGATTTTCACAATGGTGAATATATATCTAAGAATTCCTTGTCTAGTTCATTCTTGTCTGAGTCTATTATGTTAAATAAAGAGAAAGTATGGCTTTATCATCGTCGGTTAGGTCACCCTTCCTTTTATGTAATCAAAAGGATGTTTCCATCTTTGTTCAAAGATTTGATTGTGGAGTCTTCTTTGTGATGATTGTGAAATTACAAAACACAAATGTAGTTCCTTTCCAATTAGTCACAAAAGATGTCAAACTCCATTCTCTCTTATTAATGATAACTGGTGACCCTCTCCGACTCCTAATATTTCTGGTGCTAGATGGTTTATGTCATTCATTGATGATTGTACAAGAGTTACGTGAATCTATTTGCTAAAGCAAAAATCTGATTTCAGTCAAATTCTTCCTACCTTTTTTAATATGATCAAAACCCAATATGAGGTGCCAATTAAAAGATTCCGATCAGATAATGCCAAGGACTACTTTAATTAAAACCTCTCTTTTCTTCCAAAAAGAGGTAATTATTCATGAATCTTCATGTGTCAATACTCCTCAACAAAATGGGATAGCAGAGAGAAGAAATGATCTGTTACTTGACATTACTAGATCATTGTTGTTTCACAAAAAGGTGCCAAAACAGTATTGGGGGGAAGTTGTCCTAACTGCTGCACATCTTAGAAACAGAATGCCATCAAGATTTCTGAACTTTCAAAGTCCGATTGATACTCTTAGGAATTTCTTTCTAAATTAGGAAATTTCCAATAAATTGGTTCCTAGAATCTTCGGAAGTGTTGCCTATGTTCATATTCATTCTCAAAATAGAGGCAAAATTAGATCCACGTGCTCTTAAGTGTGTTTCCATAGGATGTTCTCCTACTCAAAAAGGTTACAAGTGTTATCAACCGTCATCTAAGAAATTCTTTGTTTCAGCAGATGTCATATTTGATGAGAGTGAATCCTTTTTTAATCATTCTTACAATCTGGGGGAGTCATTGAAGGGAGAGGAACCTCTAGACTTGTCACTATTTGAGTTGTCTATTTCTAGTCATGCCAAATTCTTGCCTGAGTCACCATTTGTTCGGTCACCTGAGTCTATGAATCCAAACGAACCCATTGAGTCTCCTAATCCAAATATAGATAATGGAATTCTAGAAAATAATCTACCATTGCAGGTATTTTCCAAAAGAAAGAGACAGACTGATCAAACTAGTCAGTTGCAAGCATCTCCTCAGGTTACTACTTCTAATACCCATCCTAAACCTGCTGAACCGTCAGAACCAGCAAACTAAACTGTTCATGAAGTAGAATTTAACCAACATAATGACCTTGACCTTTCCATTGCACTCAGAAAAGGAATTAGATCTTGCACACAACACCCTTTGAGCCTTTTCATGACATAGCAAAATCTATCCCCAAGTCATAAAACTTTTCTCTGTAACCTCCACACAATTTCTATCCCCAGAATTTTGTCTGAAGCATTAGAAAATAAAAAACGGGAGAAAGCTATACAGGTAGAAATGGAAGAGTTGGAGAAAAACAAAACTTGGGATATTGTGAAATTACCAAAAGAAAAAAGGTTGATCGGGTGAAGATGGGTGTTTACATGAAATATAAGTCAGATGGGTCCATGAAAAGATAAAAAGCACCTTTGGTAGCAAAGGGTTATACACAGACCTGTCGAATTGATTATTTGGAGACCTTTGCCCCGGTTGCAAAAATGAATACAGTGAGAATCTTATTATCATTGGCTGCGGTTTTTAATTGGAACCGGCAACAATTTGATGTAAAAATTGCATTTTTACATGGAGACTTAGATGAGGAGATCTATATGGAGGTGCCACCTAGTTTTGAAAGCAAGAAGGGAATGGTGTGCAGACTGAAGAAGACACTTTATGGATTAAAACAATCACCTCGTGCATTTTTTGGAAGATTTACAAAGGTTATGATCGAACTAGGGTATCAACAAAGTCAAGGAGACCACACCTTGTTCATAGGACACTCAAAACAGGAAAGGTGACAATATTGTTGGTTTATGTGGATGACATCGTAGTAACAGGCGATGATTCAGAGGAGATACAAAATTTGAAAAAGTGTTTACTCAAGGAATTTGACATCAAAGAGCTTGGAAAAATAAAGTATTTTTGGGGAATCGAAGTGGCACACTCAAAACAAGGAATCTTTATTTTCCAACAAAATTATGTGCTTGATTTGCTGTAGCCAATTTATGCATGATCCTAGAGAAATGCATCTTCAAGCTGTCAATCAGCTTCCACAATATCTCAAAGGAAGTCCAGGAAAAGGAATATTATTCAAAAGAGGAGGAGACATGGTTTTGGAGGCTTATACAGATGCGGACTATGCTGGTTCATTAGTGGATCGAAGGTCAAGTTCAAGATATTGCACTTTCTTAGGAGGAAATCTAGTGACTTGGAGGAGTAAAAAACAAAATGTAGTAGCTAGATCAAGTGCAGAATCTGAGTTTCGATCTATGGCTATGGGAGTTTGTGAGTTGTTATGGTTAAAGATAATCCTTGATGATTTGAAGATAAGATGGGAAGGACCTATGAGACTATATTGTTACAATAAATCAGCAATAAGTATAGCTCATAATCTTGTACAACATGATTGCACTAAGCATATTGAGGTAGACAGACATTTCATTAAGGAGAAATTAGATAGTGGACTCATTTGTACGCCATTTGTATCTACAAAAGATCAGGTGGCTGATGTTTTAACAAAAGGATTACCAAACAATGTGTTTCAAGATTTAATAAGCAAGCTAGGAATGGAAGATATCCATTCACCTACTTGAGGGGGAGTGTTGGCTGATATAGGATATTCTTGTCATCAAAGATATGATCCTTTAAGATCTTAGGATAATCGTGGATATCATTAATCTGATTTTCTCTTAATGTAAAATATATGATTCTGTATAATCCCTGATTTCATGGGATTTAGGTGATTCTATTCCACAATCTCTTATGTATATATAAAGTCATGTATATGACATAGAAATATATGAATGAAATTATTCAACAATCTTATTCCACAATTATGTCTTTTGAATATACAAAATATTATGGACATCCTTTATTATGTGTAATCCTTTTTCTTTGTTCTGTTGCCTTTATGAACTCTCTTTTGTTCGTTGGTTCAGTTGCTCAGTCAAATTCTCTTCTCTCACTGGAAGAACATTTTATATGCACAAGGCCAAAAGAAAAATGTTTCTACTGTGCTGTTTTGCTTCCTTCTTTGGTAGCAAACCAGAGAAAACAAAACTTTTATATGTTCTCTTTCTACATCATACTGTACTTTCCATGAAAACTGTTGCGTTGATTAACCAAAAACCTCTAAAAATAATGTTTTCTTGTGCTTCATTTTACAGGGACATCACTACTTCATTCCCAAGTTTTGTCTTCCACACACAGGTTGAAGACATTGAGAAAATCCATTTGTTGTGACAAGTTGTGCACTAGCCATAGCGAGGAAATATGATCGGGACAGGGAACTCTGTTAATCTGGCTAAATGGTTCGTGTCATCCCTAGAAATGTCCTCCATTACAAAAGGGAACATGTTGATCATCAAGTCTAAAGCAGCAGCCAACAGCTCTTCTTCTACTAAAATGGCTTAAGCTGTCAGCCTGTTATAAGCATCTCATTCATTTTCAGAATCAATCTTCAAAAGTCTATTGTCTTAGATGGTGATTTAAGATGATCGATTGATAAATCATCACATGTATTTCTGCCTCAACCTAGCATCTAGTTACTATTTGCAGTGTACCCCCAAAAAAAAAAGGGAAAAAGAAATTGCCGTGTATATAAATTTTTACCATGAATTTGTGTATCTGGTTGTTATCAGTTTCCAATTCAGTGATTGATGTCCTGTTTAGATTGTTCATCTGTTAAGGTCCAATCTTCATACTGTACTTATCCTTTCTTTTACTGAGGAGATTTATACTTTGCTGCATATTGTAGGGTGTGTTTTTTCTGATCTGTGTTTGGATGGATTAATGCTCAATATATGAGTTTTCCATCTTCTGTTGCAATGCAGAATGCTTCCTTGGAGAGAATTGTTCAAGTTCAGGAAACAATATTATATTTTGGATAAGATAAATTAGGCTATAACTCAATAAAACCTTCAGATTGGTGCTCTGGAGATTAATTTGAGGAAACTTACGTAAATATACTATAATAAAAAAATATTTATCATTTATAGCAATAATATTTTTTTTCACTTGATCACTTTTAATTCGTTTATAATACACGTTTAATACATATTGCAAAGAATAATTTATTATTCACATATAATATAAATTTTAATGATGAATAATACATTTATCACACATTTTAATACACTTATAATATAAAATGTGATAATTTTTTACCAAACAAACATGATATATTTCAAAAAACAATTATAATTCACATATACTGCATAAATAATTCACTTTTAATACATATTACAGATTTAACAAAACATTTCTATAAATAGTAATAAACAAAAAATATCACTAAATCAGTAATTATTTTTTAAAATGTATTAATTTATATAATTTTTCCTTAATTTAGCCTGGGATATAACTTTATTGGAAAGAAATTGGGTTGGATTTGATAAAAATCGAGGTAGATTGGGCTTAATGTTAATTTTAGAGAAAAATCCATAAACAACTATAACTTGGAGCGTAATATCATTAGCAGCTATAATTTTGACTAATTACGAATTATAGTTACTATTTTGGTATTCCTCGTATACATGATATTAGTATATACTTTAGGCCATCTTTCGAGGAAACCTTGAAGTACTTTGTAAAAAGAAATAGACAAAAGGTGTTAGTTCCCGGAATATTCTGGATATCGGGGATGGTGTAATATTGGAAAAATTACATGGAAAAATAAACTTATATCAGAAATTACTTAAAATAGTTATGGTTTGCTTTACTTATCATTCGCCTTTTACTTTTTGTCAGTATTATCAGTTTAAGCGTGCCTTTTTTCCCCTTTTAACCCCCGTTTCACACGTTACTTGTGAGACTCTGCAGATTTTTTCTTTTAACTTTTTTTCACCATAAATTTAAAATTTCTACCTTTGCCTCTCAAGTTGTTCTCTCAGATTTTCCAGGTAATTATTTTTCCGATTTCATGCTTATTTCATTATCTTGTATTTTATATTACTGCTAACTTTTTTGTTCTTTTTCAGTTTTTCTGTTTTATACATCCAAAATGAAGAAAAAACACCTTCTAAGAGAATCATTAGAGTTATACAGTCGAATCAACAATTTTTGTATGATTTTCCATCTTTTTCTTTGGGTTTAACTCAGGATGTCGAAGAAATTTCAGGATCCATGACTAAATCTTGAATTAATCAACAAGATCGTATGTCGAAATTTGGTAATACCCCATTGAAGATGCAGGAAGTCATGCATATTGCAAATTCAAAAGGAAAGACAAAAAAAAGTGAATAAACATAAAGAAGACAAATCTGTTGATGTTTTGACTTCAGCGAACAAGCGTAAAGTAAAAGAGATTGCATCTACAAGCATTAAACAAGACAAATCAGTTGAAGTTTTGGATTCAAAAAAGAAGCGTAAAGTAAAAGATATTGCATCTACTAGTAATATAGAAGATGCCCAATCTGATTCAATTGAATGACTACATTTTGAAAGAATTGAGGTAAGTTGTAGATGTTTTAAGTTCACATCTAAAATTGTACGCATATCTTAACTGTTTGAATATATTTGTATCTCTATATACAAAAATGAAATTCTATATTCAAGTTGTTGTTGCATTATTTTGATATTTGTGTTATACTTGTTGATAAATTATATAAATTATGTTTTAATTGTATTCATATTTGTATAACTTTTTATATATATATATAGATATTCACTTTGTATAACTTTGAATTTGTATATAGATATTTACTTTTTATAACTTTGTATTTGTATATAGATATTCCCTTTGTATAACTCTGTATTTGTATATGGATATTCACTTTGTATAACTTTGTATTTGTGTATAGATATTCATTTTGTATAAGTCCGTATTTGTATATAGATATTCACTTTGTATAAGTCTGTATTTGTATACAGATATTCACTTTGTATAGTTCTGTATTTGTTATACAGTTTATGCTATTTGTCTTGTATAATTATATATTTGAAATTGTATAATACATTTACATTATTTATTAGGGAGTACAATTTTTTCTCAAGGAAGATTCACTTTACACAACACACGTGCAATGTTATACCAATATTGGGGTAATGGATCAATTACGCTCCAAATTGCCTTCAGTTGAGTTCAATCAATTTTGCGCATCATCTTGTTTTGCTCAAATATCAAGTATGTATTGTTGTCATGTTCAAGCACAATTGTTTAGATGTTTTATGTTGCGAGAGGTAGAGGGTAGTTCTTCTAATGTCATTACATAAATGGTACCACTCTACGTTTCACCCGTAGAGATTTCTGTCTTGTTTCTGAGCTTAAATGCAGTGATGATCTGTCAACATTTATGTTCACACTGAAAAAACAAATAGACTTCTTCAGATGTATTTTCAGAAGAAAAAAAAGTGTATCAAAAGCAGAATTTGTTTAGAGTTTTAATAATAAGGTATGGGGTGATAACGATGAAAATGCATTGAAGTTTGGAATTCTGTATTTCAAACATTCTTACATTCTATCTGAAGAGTCATTCTCTACAACAATTGATCGAATCGACTTTGACTTGGTAGAATCTGAAATGTATATGGATTATTCATGGGGTAACAAAGCTTTTGAGGAGCTAACAAAAAATTTGATTGGAAAAAATGAACAAAACAGGGAAGTACTACAAAATTCATGAATTTCCTATTGCTATTCAAGTGTGATTTTGTGAGTGTTGTTCACAAGTAGACAAAAAAATGGTTGTTAAAAAATCTGACCATATTCCTAGAATTCTCAATGGAATCACCAAAAAGGATTATCCCCGCATTGATTACTTCATGAAAGAAATGTTTCACGATGTCAATAATTCGGTATGTACTTTTGCCTACTTTTAATATGTGTTGTTCTTTATTTTATATACAAATATTGTTTATCATATTTATACATATACAATAAGTAGAACTTTCATTTTTATACATGTACAAGTGTTTATACATATATAAATTTTGTGTTCTTCGTAAATAATGTATGTAGTTACTCACTAATTATACATATATATATATATATATATATACACACACACATATACATACACATATATATATATATATATATATATACATATACATACATACATACATATATATATATACATACATACATACATATATATATATACATACATACATACATATATATATATATATATATGCAATGATTTTGTTATAAATTTCAGATTACTTTTCGGAACATAACTCCAACTCCATTGAAAATTGCAATCATTCCATTGCCGCCAGATTATGTCCAATCTGATACAGCTTCACCATCAGTAGCACCTTCCAACATTGAAGCAGATGATGTTATACAATCTCATGAGTCATATGATGACTTTCAAGACCCTCCGAAATCAATTAACAACAAGGGAAAGAAAAAAGTTGTATCTGATTCTGATATCTTAACTATCAAGAAGCGGCTCAGGCAATTTGTCTAGGTTATACCAAAAATCCCACCCAAAGTTGTTCAAGATCACGATACACAAATGCCACAAACATGCAATGCCCCAGTCTCTCCATCAGTGAAGACTCGACGTGTGAAGCACATAAAGCAACCTGTTGTTATTGTAACCAAGCCAGCCATCAAACAATTGCCTCTCAAACGTAAAAAATCAAATGCTACAGGTGTTACAACATCGAACAACGATTCATCTCAAATCAACATTTCGCGTGCTGAATTTGATTCATTCAAATTGTCTGTAAGTATAATATTATTGCACATATTGTTGTATATTTATTTTTAAAATTTTTGAAATTCTTACCTTCATGTATTTCTAGGTAAAAGAATAGTTTACAAATTTAAGAAAGTTGATAAAAAAAACAACATCAATGTTGTACTGAATGCCATTATAACAAAAAATTAACTGCGAAGGTTTTGTATTCAAACATATAATTACATTTGTTATATAAATTCAATTGTGCATGTTGAGTTTTGAATGTTTATTTCAGGATTCTGATACAGAAATTTCACCAAAATCTCCAATTGGGCATGCCACAGTCACCTATACACTCTCCATCTTCAAGTTTCAGACAACGACGTTCGAATGAAATGAATAACTTAGAGAACATGAGGTAATTCAATAATATCCAAATGTATATGTACAACTTTCCACTGTTTATTTCTGTTATTACGTATATATACAAATTGTAATCTAAATTTTTTACACAATATTTGTTTGCATAATTGTTATACAATATATGTTCATATGTTAATTTTTGAACGTCGTACTATTTTTGTATATGTATTTATATTTTTAAGCCTATTGATCAGTCTTTGAAACTTTTTATCATTGATGAATTATCACCGAATGAAAAGATTTTGGAGGTTTGATTTTTTTTCCTGTTGTCTTTGTATACTTTTGTTTGTATTTGATATATTTTTAGAAATTAATTAAATCCAAGACTGTTGGTCAATCTTTGAAGGTTTCCATCATTGACGAGTTATCACCAGATGATACAATTGTAGAGTTTTCATTATGAACTTATATGATGTTTTTGTATATGTCTATATACATTGATAATTTTGTATCTTGAATTTATGAAAATTTGTTTCAGGATTCTGATTTAGAAGTCCCATCGAAATCTTCAATTGGGGGTGTGCCACAGTCACCTATAAGTTCCGGACTACAACGTCCAAATGAAATGAATAACTTAGAGAACAGTGAAGTAATTTAATATTATTTGAACGTATATGTGCAACTTTTAACTGTTTATTTTTATAATTACATATATATATATATATAAATTAAAATCTATATTTATTATGCAACACCCGTTTGTATAATTATTATACAATAAATGTTCATATGGTAATTTATGAACATTGTTATTTATTGAAGGTTGTCATAATAGTTGAGTTTTCACCATATCAAGAAAAAGAGGAGGTTTGATTATGTTCTTAACTTATGTTTTTTTTTTATATATCTATGCTTTGAACTTTTATGTATAAAGTCTCTGTTTGCATACACATTTATTAAAAAATTATTTTTTTAAGCTTGTTGGTCTGTCGTTGAAGGTTCTCATCATGGACAAGTTATCACCGGGTGTTTCCATCACTGGTGGGTTGTCACTAGATCAGAAAAAAGAGGAGGTTTGATTATATTCTTAACTTATGTTTTTGTATATGTATAATATGCTCAACTTTTATGTATAAAGTCTCCGTTTTCATACACATTTAGTAAAAATTGTTTTTTTAAACATGTTTTCCTGTCATTGAAGGCTCTCATCACTGGCGAGTTATCACCGGATGTTCCCATCACTGGCGGGTTGTCACTAGATCAGGAAAAAGAGGAGGTTTGATTATGTTCTTAACTTATGTTTTTTATATGTATTTATGATTTGACCTTTTATATATAAAGTCTTTGTTTGTATACGCATTTATTAAAAATTTGTTTTTAAAGCCTGTTGGTCAGTCTTTGAAGGTTCCCATCACTATCAAGTTATCACCGTATGATACAATTTTAGAGGTTTGATTATAACTTATATGACGTTTTTGTATATGTCTATATACACTGATAATTTGTATAACTGATTGGCTCTTTTATTATTTTAAGCCTGTTGGTCAAGATGTACCTCATGAAGAACACATCATATCTGTTGCACCAATTTGAATGATATCTCCTGCTGATGCAAGCTACAATACAGTTTTAACAGAATCTCCGATACTAATTCTCGATCGACATCTTTCGAGACTCAACCCAGAAAGAAGTATTGTCTTATATTCAGGGGCAGGAGTGGTGGATATGACACTAATGCATCGAATTAGATGTCCAGGTCGATATAATGCATCGCCATATGTTACAACTTTTGAATCTTCTTCTGGTATAATTTTAAATTTTATACATATAGTTTGATTTATACATATACAGTCATGATTTATATAGTCTAACAATTACGTATTATCTCATTTCAGATTGTTCTTCAAAGTTGTCGTAATCTTTGATCAGAAGCATCAGTTTGATTCTATTAGTGGAACACATGACACATCGCTATATATCGATTTCTGGATATGGTTAAGACAAGGTCTTCTTGCTAGACACCAAAACAAGCGAGTGTGGAGTTAATTTGTATAATATATATAATTTCACAATTATGTATATTACATATCAGTTGTAAACCTTTTAACTTCAACAATAGGAAAACCTTTGATGATCGATATAAAAAGAAATAACGTACCTTAAAAGGGCACATGAATTTTGTTGTATGCATTGTATCGGATAAATATTGGTTCTATAAACTAGCTAATCATGTACAAGTGCTGAATGATTCAGTATAATTTTTGCTACATTATTTTTACAATATAAATTCATTGCATTTGTATAATATTTTCTTTTTTTGTGTTTACTTTAATTCCTACAACACAAAAATGTGATATTGTACTATTTGAGGAAAAAACTTCAGCACTATTGACTGTTATTTTAACACGCCGATTCACAACATTTGGGATGTATATTTTGAAACCAATACTCTTGCGTCTAAGGCCAGCTATGAAGAGACCATTCTTGAATATATTAATGGGTATAGGATACATGTTGTGCCATGGTTTACTATTGATAATATATTCATTCCGATTAATGTGAAGGAGAGATTACATTGGGTATTGATTGTTGTGTCTTTTAATGAACGTTGTATAATGGTATATGATTCACTCAGAAGATCCATCCATGATTCGTATGTACTCACTGAGATAAAAAAGAATATGCACAACTGATACCCATGTATCTTTCAATGTACGGATTTTATCAAAAGAAAGGATTGGATGTACTTTCACATCTGAAATACAAATTGCATCACAGATTATGACTCTTTTGACATCGTATATGTGGATGATATTCTTCAGCAACCTCTTGGCAGCTTGTAAGTTATTATACACTTGTCTTTTTTTTATGACTTCTTTTTCATAGTTCAAATGTTGAAAAATATCTTGTATTATTATGTTTTTGTATATAGGAATTGTGTTCTATACATTTCGGCATATACAGAGTTCTTGAGTGATGACAATGGCATTCCAACAGGTCCATTTGATCTTGACCTTATGCGTAGCATATATACAACGCTATTGTGAAATTATGGCATGCACAAAAATCAAGTTTAGGCGATTCGTGACAGTGAAGCACCAGACAAACCAATCAGATCAAAAGTTGATGCGGTCAGTATTGAACATATCACAATCACTTAGTTTTATTGTATCTTTTGTGTTTGTTTTGAAATTCTGTATTAGCAGTAATACTTTTTGAATATTCCAGTTTTGATGGGAACAACATTTTGTTGCCTCTATTATTTTGTTTAATGAACTCCGTTTTACTATTTTATTTGTTGGGTGTTTCATATATATTTTTACATTTTTTTTGTGAATATAACTACTATATACTATTTTATACAAATAAATAGTTTGACATGTTATAAAATAATTATTGAATAATTATTTAACTTAATTGAGAAATCATTATACAAATGTAATTATTCTCATATAAATAACAAAAATTTGTATCAGTTATATTTTCAGTTTGTTTGTTAGTTTTTTTTATGTCCTATGCAATTATACAGTCCAATTGAAGTATAAACTGAACTCACTAATTCGGCAAACGTCACCTTTTGATTTTCGAATTCGTCAAAACTTTTTATACAAAATAATTTCAAAAATATCAAATTTTATCTGCAGGTTGTATACCAAAATATAAATGCAGACATCAAGTTTACATTTATACAAACATTAACTTATACAAATACTAACTCCACATAAAATATAGTTATCAATATTATACATATTCAAGTAGCAGTTCAACTTAAACTACTTTATACAATTTTACAATAAAATCACTTTATACCAACTAATTTATACAATAATTAACACATTTAATTCTTTCAACTATTTTATATAATTAATCACTGAAATAGCTCAATTAAACAAATGTAGAGTTAAAGTCTAGATTAATAAGAAAACTAATTTATACTTAGTTGAACTTCCACAAATTCACTAATAACACCTATCAGAAATAGTTATACATAGATGGTACCTGTTGAATTCATTTGTAAATTGTAATACATCGGGGGTACATGTTAAACAATATAATACCATTGAAATATATTGAAATATCATTTTAAAAGTAAATTGAAATATCATCTGTGATCATGTATCAATACAACTAAAATAATATTCAAATGACAAAATTCAAGCAATATTAAATGTATAAAATCATCATACACATTTCAAATTGGATCTTTTCTAAGCTTTTCGAGGATGTACAACATGTATTTGTCCCCTTAGATTCAAACATCACTCTTGCTGGTTTTTCGTGAGACTTTTTTCTTGGTCTTCCAGGTTGCCTTTTGCATTCTGGAGGCAGAATTAAAATAGTCATTATGTATTCAGGGCCCATCCACTCTGTTTTATCTGAAAATGGGTATATTGAAAAATCATAAATCTTCAACATGGTTGTCGGTGTGTACAAAATTCGAACAGAACTCATCTGGTCCTAAACTCTTGAACTTCACAATAACCCAAGCATGTTCACATGGTATTTCTTTATACTGAAAGCTTCCACAAGTACACTTTTTCTTCTGAAGACAAACTATATAATTTCTACCTTTATTATTGACATTTTGAGCATATTCTGTTGATGGAAAAACATGAAATATACAAAAATAAATCAAAACAGATTATTATGTACAAATTTATACAAATATAAAGATATCATACCATCATTCGTGTACTCATTGCTTCATTGATTTTGAGTGTCTCCTGAAATTTTCCAATCAAGGGAGTAAATGTTAATGATGCCTCATTTTTGTTATCATAATTCCATCTGCCGAACATGAGCCTAACTTCCTTTATAAAATCATAAATTGACAATTCTCTTGCTGAAACTAATGCCACATTTATACTTTCTGCGATATTCAATGTCATTGACAGATCACGATGAACCAGTGCATGCATCCTAGACCATTTATCATATCCAACCAGCTTCAAGTATTCCTTTACTCGTATATCTACTTTCTCTACTATTTTCATTAGTCTATCAAACTGATTACATGTCTTAGCCATTTTATAGGATAATGGACTTAATTTTTCATTCGATTTTCTGTACTTTGTCTGAACATTCTTCCAAATGTGTCACATACAAGCATAGTGTTGCACATTATTATACACTTGCGTAACAACCTTTATGATGCTTTCATTTCTATCAGACACAATACACATATTGTTTCTTTCCCCATATGATTCTTTTAGTTGTTCAAAGAACCATGTCCAAGAGGCATCATTCTCTGAATCTAAGACACCGAATGCTAGTGGGAAGATATGACCTACAAATATATATTTATATAGTTACAGAGTTGCAGATTATAAGTATATATACAAAGAGTTATGTATAACACTCATTCAAAATTCATATATTTATACGTAATATAAAATACATATTTATATACCTGCACCGTCAGTCGTGGTAGATGCTACAAAAGTTCCATTATAAGGTCCTTGGAGATGACTCCCATCAACTACAACTACATGTCGATAATGGTCAAATCCTTTGATGAAAGGATCCAATGCAATAAATAGGTATAAAAACCTATCTTCATCTGTTTTTAGTGAGTGTATATGTGATCCTGCATATGTAATACCCAATATATACAAATACAAAGGTGAGTTATTGTACGATCCTCCTAGCGCCCCCCTCAAAGAAATTAAAGTCCTTTCTTTAGCTCTCCAAGCCAACATGTAAGATATATCAACACCAAGATCCAACTTCATATCTTTTTTTTATATGTTAGAACGTGTGTATTTTTATGATCTACCAATTTAGGCTTAAAGTTCCACCAACTAAGTTGCTTGTTACTTGTCGTTGTGAATAAACCCTATCTTTCAGTGAATATATATGTTCAGCGTTGAACACTCTTATTGTAAACATTCCTGATTTATTAATATCTGAGGCCTTCATTAACCAGTTGCATTCATTGGAGAAACACACAAGTGTATAACTACACGTAAAATAATTAAGATATACAGATAAGTCAAAATTATACACTTAATAACAGTTGAACAGATTTATACAAATGATGTTACCTGATTGAATTTGACCTTTTTGTCTTGAACTGAAACCGCTTCACAATTGCATATTGCTCCATCACGCACTTCAATGTAGCTTAATTAATGTCACTTGATCAATCTTTACATATATATGATGTATCAGTAATCACCATGCTGCAATTCTCTACTTAAAGGTATTGAGGGGATTTACTATCTCTGCAATTGTTAGTTTCTGTTTTTCAAATTTCTCAAAATCAGTTATACAAAGTGATCCCAAAATATCGGATGTTCCGTTAGTTGAGCTTTCACGAAGTTCATTGTTTTGATAACACCTGTTAGAGATAGTTATACAAAGGGGGTATTTGTTAAATTCATTTATAGACTTTTTAGCATAGCATATACTAGCACCCCCATCTCACTGTGTATCACCATCCTAATACTGGTCTGATCAACCTTATATTCAATTCTTAGTACCTTCACAATCACATCCACATATAGTTGAGTTGCAATTATATTATATAACTCTGTAAAAGAGTCATCTTCTCCAAAAACAACTCCCTCAAAAACATAGTCAACATAACAGTTTTCAAATTGCATTACCAAGATAGCCATGGAAGACATTCCTGTATACATCAAATATCAGTATAAATCAGTTGTTATTAATACATATACACCTACACTAATTATACAACTTTACAAATCAAAGTCACTTTATAACAACTAATTTATACAATAATTAACACAATTCAATTCTTCCAACTTTTTTATACAATTAACTACCGAAACAACTCAGTTATACATCTATAGACGTTTATATGAACACTAACTTATATAGTCACTAACTACACATAAACTGCAAATATCAATGAGTTGTACATATTCAAACATCAATTAAACTAAAACTAATTTATACAATTTTACAAATCTAAATCACTCTATACAAACTAAATTATACAAAAATTAACTTTATACAATTAATCACTGAAACAATTTAGTTATACATCTACAAATATAACAGTCTACGTTTATAGAAATACTAACTTGTACAGTCACTAACTATACATAAACTACAAATATCAATGAATTATACACATACAAATCGCAATTCAACTACAACTAATTTATGCAATCACTCTATACAAAATAAATTATATGAAAATTAACTTTATACAATTAATCACTGAAACAACTCAGTTATACATCTACAGACATAACAGTCTACGTTTATACGAACACTAACTTATACAGTCACTAACTACACATAAACTAAAATATCAATGAATTATACATATACTAATGCATTCAACTAAAACTAATTTATACAATTTCACAAATCTAAATAACTATATACAAACTAAATTATAGAAAAATGAATTTTATACAATTAATAACTGAAACAACTCAGTTATACATCTACAGATATAACAATCTACATTTATACGAACACTAACTTATACAATCACTAACTACACATAAACTAAAACTATCAATGAATTATACAATATACAAATCACAATTCAACTAAAACTAATTTATACAATTTTACAAATCTAAATCACTCTATATAAACTAAATTATACAAAAATTAACTTTATATAATTAATCACAGAAATAACTCGGTTATACATCTACAGATATAAAAGTCTACATTTATACGAATACGAACTTATACAGTCACTAACTACACATAAACTACAAATATCAATGAATCTGACATATTCAAATCGCAATTCAACTAAAATTAATTTATACAATTTACAAATCCAAATCACTCTATACAAACTAACTCCACATGAAACAATTGAAACATACATTCAATCAAAGTTTTGATTATCGATTAAGATTTGAATTTTAATTAAATAATTTATACAATTGAAACAGTTTTTTCGACCTAAATATCAATCGACTAAACCGAATCTCCAAAGCATAAAACAGAAAAGAGATGAAACTATATATCTAAACTGAATCGATTCATTGTATTATGTACTTGTTGTATAATCAATGATGAAATCGACGCCTATTCGACAATCTCAGAAGAAAATTGAGTTGTCGGCGGTGATTTGAATCGAGTTACTCAATTTTGTTGCAGAAGAAAAGTACTCAATTCTGTTGCAGAAGGAAATTACTCAATTCTGTTGCAGAATGAAGGTACTCAATTCTGCTGAGTGAATTAAGGTATTTATACCATCTGAGATTACCGCCATTTACTTTTAAAAAAAGAATTCCTTTTGTATAAGCTATTACAGCTGTAGCAACTAGCTACTGTTTGTAATTATGAAACTTCAACTAAATTGAATAATAATTTTAAATATATTGGCTACTTGTGAAAGTTTCCCATAAATTTTTAAACATTTTTCAGTTTGTGCTGAAGCAGGCACGTCTCGAACTATCAGAATTGAATAAATGAAATAAAATTTTAAATATTTTTTTGAAACATGCTGAAGCAGGCACATTGACGAAGACGTATCTGCTTGAGCACAACTGCCTCTTATATAATAAGAGAAAATATTTTTTAACTTGTCCGAAGCACGTCTCTATCAACATATTTGTTTCACCACAAACTATCAAAATAAAACAAAAGAATTAGATTTTTAAATATTTTTTTCGAGACACACTAAATCAGACACATCGATAAAAACTTAACTTGTTCCGGCACTAACTATCTCTTATATAAAAAGAGAAAATACTTGCTTGATTTTAAGAAAATGCAAAAAGTTTTTAACTCGAATCTCTATTGATGATTAGTTATCTTGAATCGAAGTGTTTATAGAAGGGCTAAATAATAAGTTTGCACACAAATCCATTGTCAAGTGACAGGTATTTTGATAAATAAATAATAACATTCTTTGTTTGAAATATACATGCCATAGTAGTAGTATATTTAACTAGAAAAAATCAGCTAAGTAGTCGAGTGTTTTAACTTTGAACAACTCATGGCAGGCAGGTGTCAAAAGCTGTGAGTCCTTTGTCAGTTGTGAGAGTGTATATATACATACATACAGTCAACATACACCTTCTGGTTCTCTCACACACGCCTCAAACAAAACCATCATCGCCATCAAAGCTGCTCGATATCTCAATCGTTTCACTTTCTGCAACTTTTCTCTCCTCTCTGCATCTCAATCAATGTCATCCGCTGCCTCTTCCTCCAAAACCGACGACGCTGAAGCTCTACGCCGTAGCCGTATTCTCTCTAGCCCCCTATATTACGATGTGCCTCCTTCTAAGGTACAACCCCGACATGCTCGCCTTTAATTTTTCCATGAATCTCTCTGGTGTTCATTTTTTTTTGTTCCATCAGGTTCCGTTGATATACTCGTCATCCTACGACATTGCTTTTTTTGGGATTGAAAAACTGTAAGAATTATGCTACCTTTCGGAATGAAATTTGTTCGAAAACTATTTGTTTACTATTTTTGCTAGTCAATACCTATAAAGGGAAGCATAGTTGAGTGAAGTTCTAGGAGTGCTTAGGTCTGAGCCGTGTATGTTAAAAGAATGACAAAAGTCGCATCATTAATGAGATGAGTGGATTTTTTATAAGGCTTGGACAATTCTCCGTTCCTTTGAGCTAGCTTTTGGAGTATGAATTAGTCTAAGACCTAGTTTCACATGGTATCATAGCGGGGCTTCCCAAAATCAAAAATTGCCCCGCACTATATGCTAAGCACTGGTCGTGAGGTGGGGTGTTAAAAGAGTAACAAATGGTTAATAAGATGGGTGGAGGATATAAGGCTTGGGAAATTCTCTACCTTTTGAGCCAACTTTGTGAGTTAGGCGTAAGACCTAGTTTCACAGTGTAGTGTAATTCTGGATGAGAGAAAATTATTGGTGAAATTCTACAAGTGCAAGTACTAAAGCTGGTTAGTCTAAGTTGTGATTTTGAATGTCAGCGAATTTGCATTTGCTAGTGTTTGGAACGGATTGATATCTGTTCTTGGTAAATCAGGACAATATGAGATACAGAGCCTTAAATTATGCAATGTTAATTATGTACTTGAGTGGAAGAAATTTTCGATGTTGTGAAAGGTCAAAAGGAGTGTATAGGGGGTAAATGAAGGAAAAGAGAAAACAGATGTATAGTTGACTCTAAACTGAATGAACAGTATCTCTGTATTACATCCGTCTTCCCTGTTGAAGTCTACTGCATTCAACACTAAACTATTTGTCTTACAAGAGTTTGTTGTGTGTGGGAATCAATTCTTCCTATGTGTTCTTTTATTAGTTATATTGACATTAATTCCAAGAGTCTGTAGGTTACTAGAGATAACTTCCCTTAATATGATTTCATCTCTACCTCGTCTCTTTTTATCACAGTCAATAGTCATAATTATCATATTGTCACACTTATTGCCAAGACAAGATGATTTTAGAGGATATGTGAAAATCATATCATTCAATCCTTTTTAATTTTATTCACTCAGTCTTGATAAGTATATGCCGAACATCCAGATGTAACAACATTCATCTTGTGTATACATTGTATAATAGTGTCACTATGTAGAGGTTGCATTTCTTTAGTTTAGTTTTTTCTTTCATTACCTTCTTTTCTTCCATCCTATAAAATGGAAATGGTTAGAGAGGGTTGGAATCATGGTTTTGATACTTTTCTTTGCTTCAATTTGAAGCCACACATCATTTCTCCCACTGATTGTTCACCTTCTTGTGTGAATTTCATCTCTACCATTTCTCAGCCAAGGGCGCCTAAGAAGGTATAAATGTGCATTATAGAAACTAAAACATTGTGTCACTCATCAACAAACAACTTAAAAACCTCTCATCCCCAAAACTCTCGCTTGCCTCTGGGAGAGAGTTTTATAAAGGACATGTGTGGCGGTAGGGGGTGAAAACTTGAGAATAGAGATATTAGCACTTACATATGAAGGGCATGGGTGTGACAAAATGACAAGGGCCTCACGTCTATACCTTGCATTCCCTGCAGGTCAGGTGAGTTATCCTTGTTTGCGGTGCTGAATTTCTGTTTACTTTATTATTTGTTAGGCATTAATGTCTATTAGTTTTCCTTCTAAAAAGATATTATGATTATTCTGAAAGAGCTACTGCCTTTTCTAGGTTTAAATTTAACTGGATACCTCATACAAGAATTTAACTTCACAGGCATCCATTTGACTCTTCTAAATGGGGTCGAATCTGTCGGTTTCTCACTAAGGAAGGTATCATGGACCAAAAGCATGTAGTTGAGCCTGTGGAGGCAACTAAAGATGATCTGCTAGTGGTAGCAACTTCGACTGGTTAATAGCATCATAGTGATTTATTGAGTTACTTAAATTAAATCCTTTTGTATTGTTTTTCTAACAGTTGGTTGAGTCAATTTTAAACATGCTCTTTCACTTTATCTCCACTAAGCACATTTGTGTATTCTTTGTCAATGCACCTTTGTGGGCTAATTTAATCAACTCAGTGGACTGACAATTTCTGAGGAGCACGATATCAGAACCTTTGCTGTCTAAGTTATAATCACTTCCATTTGACTAAACATATATACCATCATTTATGATATTCTGATTCCATCCACCTGTTAGTTGAGTTCACTTTATCTAAAGATTAGAGGATCACTATTTGAAATAATTACTTTGGAAGCCTTATACTTACAACACATCCACTTATACTTTTCTTGCATGTACCGAATTTACTAGTCACTTTAGGATGCTCTTGTTTTTTTTTCCAGTCTAGGTGCTGTAGCTCTACTTATCTGTCAACTGTAGTCAGTGGGACTAGCATTGATACGGACTGTCCTTGTACCTGGCTATGTTGATGGGTGTCTGATACATTTCTGGTGTAGGTGCATTCTGAATCATACCTGAAAAGTTTGAACAGCAGCTTGAATGTCTCCATGATTATTGAGGTAAGAATCAGAACTGATGTTTGCTGCTGTCGGTGTAGGTGCAGAATCATACCTTTTTTACGCATTAAGAGTTGGTTTTCTTGTTTCCATACTCTTTCTTATCTCATGACTCGACCTTTTAGGTCCCTCCTGTTGCGATGCTTCCTAATTGCCTTGTGCAAAAGAAAGTGCTCCACCCCTTCCGCAAGCAGGTGAATTTTGTAATTTGCAGATCATTTTGTTTTTCCTAATTCTCTGGTTCAGATTTTGTTGATAATTCTCTGAAGGTGGGAGGAACAATTTTGGCTGCAAAGCTTGCAAAAGAACGAGGATGGGCTATTAATGTTGGTGGTGGATTTCATCATTGCTCATCAGAGAAGGGAGGCGGTTTTTGTGTTTATGCTGATATATCTCTTTGTATACATTTTGCATTTGTGCGTCTAAATATCTCAAGGTACATCAAATGGTCATTCATGTATACTTTGTGGCTATGTACAGTTGAAGGTCATGACATCTCAATGAAATCAATAATAAACTTTTTTCTTGTAGGGTCATGATAATTGACCTTGATGCACACCAAGGAAATGGCCATGAAATGGACTTCTCTGATGACAGTATGTTTCTCGTCATTCATCTTTCCTTTTGTGTGCCATTGTAATGTAATTAATTGGTGTTGGTTGGATGCATGCAGGAAGAGTCTTTATCCTTGATATGTACAATCCCAGAATTTATCCACTTGTGAGTTCCCATCTTGAATAATCTGCTGCATCTTGAATGAACAGTTACTTTCCTCTCCTTTCCTTGTTTCTAACATGCCCCACCCCTTACCCAAACAGTTGTCTGTTGATTTCTGATTCTCTTTCAATTGCACTGATAGTATGAAAAGGTATCAGTGTCTGATCGGATCTGTTGTGAATCTGTTCTATTTCTTTTAGGATTTTGAAGCCAGGCGTTACATTGATCTGAAAGTCGAAGTTAAGGTTAGACTCGAAACCATAAAACAAGTTACTTCCTTACTCGAACTACGCTGACATCTGTGGCTGGCAACTTTTGCAGAGTGGGACTGCGACAGATGAATACTTAACTAAGCTAGATCATGCACTTGAGGTGTGTAATTAGATTTTTTGTCACCACTTTCCACATGTCTTCTTTTACTCAATAGTGTAATTCATTGTAGCAAGGTGCGGCGCTTTGTTGTGCCCATGTGCTGGTGACCTGTCCTAGCATGTCTAGATCAAATTGGTTACTGTATTTTTAAGTCCTCATGTGAACTCAGCAGTTATAAATTTTATTGTTTGCTAAATGAGGAGGGTTTTCCAAGGATCAATGGAGCGGAAATATTTGTTTTTTTATGTATGTAGCTGAAAAATGATCGACAGATTGTCTTTGGTGCTGATTTAGAAGTGATGCAACAGCAACTTTTTTACTTTACTTGAACTCAAGTCCTCTCTGTTGTGTGTACTACTATCTTCTGACATAAAAGTAATAATTGTTAATGGAAATGGTTAGTTTCCTCCCATCATTGCAAAAGTTCCATATTTCTTTTGTTAGATGACTACAGTTAGGAATGCTACAAATAGTTTATTAGCGACGTTGCAGATTATTTTGTCAACATTGTCACTAATACCTTAATTTGTTTTGGTGATTTGATTGTTTCTGGAACTAATGTACCTTGGTTCTGACCATTGCTCTTGGCACAAATTCTACAACCCAGTCTTAGAAAAACCACAATGATTTTCTATGAATTAATTCTGCAATATCTAGTGTTATTGGAATCGCCTAGAACTCTCTAGGAAGAATGCTGTAGAGTGTAGCTCTTTGCTCTTTGGTTGAGATGGAGTCGGGGGGACAAAGAAACCCTTAAAGGTATCAAAAAGTGCATCATAAAGAGTCAAAAAGCTCCCTTATGAACTGAGTACAGTTAAATTTTGGTGTAAAGAAAGAAGTGTAGAGTTACCAAATCCTTACTAAATTTTTTAGGAGCTGTAAGAAGAACCAGGTCATCCTTTTGTTTATCTACATTGTGAATATGGCGTCTTGCATTTCCTTACTGATGAATGTACAGTTACTCTTCTGTAAAAAAATAAAAAAGAGGAGTCAAAATCTTGGTTTTATTCCTATAATACTGTGTAAGAAAGATATTAGCTTTTGTGCAGTGGAATGAATATCTTTGGAGCTTTGACATAAAATCATACTTCTGTGAAGTGTGTGCGCGCTTCTTTGTTGTAAAGGAATCATTTGATATAAAAGCATTTATGCCTCTGTCTACTGATTCTTCTGTGTTTTTTTATTTGTCATTTGATATAAAAGCATTTATGCCTCTGTCTACTGATTCTTCTATGTTTTTTTATTTGTCAGTAACATTCAGACGTAGTTAAAAGATACTTCTTTTTTCATAGTGAGTTCTGCATTATTGTGTTGAGTTACCTTGTATTCATGACTTTGTTATCCTGATGACTTCCAGGTTGCAGAGAAGAGATTTGATCCTGATTTCATTGTTTATAATGCTGGTACTGATATCTTGGATGGGGATCCACTTGGCAGGTTGAAGGTACGACCCACCAATGGGAAACAAGCTACTTGTGGCTTGCATGTCTGTTACGGAAAAGACACATAGGAGATAGAATTCTAGATTTTTCAAATTATTACAAGCTTATAAAATCTTGAACATTTTTAATACAGCTAATTGGGAGGTTTTTTATAACAAAAAATAATCATAAATTTTGGGATGTAAGACTGTAATCTTGTTTCCTTTGAATCAAAATATAAAAGGGTAAACTACATGTTTTCCTCTTGAAATATAGGGGAAGATATGAGATATCCCAATTCTGCTCCAAGCATAAGACACAATTGAGAACTGAATTATGGAACATACATGCAGTGGACATATTACATTCCTTCCGTCTAATTTTACCTGACATCATTACTGGACTAGTAATTTTAAATATTAGAAATCAACTTGTATACAAGTGTTGGAGAAAATAGTTGAGTAATTGGTGAATATTAGCTTGGTGGAGAAGTCATACTTTGATGTTTATATTTTCTATGGAAAAGGATCAAAAATACCCTTGAACTATCTGAAATAGCTCAAATATACCTTTGAACTATATTTCGGCTCAAATATACCCTTCCCGTCTATAGGGTCAAAAATACCCTTCTCATTAACAGATTCTGTTAAATGTCACTTCGATCCACATGGCATGCCACATAAGCTAATAGAGTTCCACTCATGCCATGTAGACTAATAAACTTTCCCCTCCTAGTTTGCCCCAATTTTCTCCATTTTCCTTAGAATTTCACTGAAGAACATAGAACCCCTCTTCCTCATTTCTCCATTTCCTTAGAAACGATTTTGCCGCTAAGGTTTCAAAGTACATAACTTCTTGATTCTCTTTCTTAATTCTAACCCCTCCTAAGCGTCTTTCTTAATTCTAATTTTGGTCTGTGTCATAACAGTGGCCAATCAACCCATCCATGAACAACCACTCAATAGAAATGGCTTTCTTTCAAATGGAATTGGAATGAAGCAAAGTATATCAACAAAGTAGTGCATTGATCCAAACAGTGTTTCTGGTGCCCTGTACCATAATGTCACCCGCCTGAACAATGGAGTCTGTTGTTGGAAGTCAAAAAAAACAAGCTCAAAAGGGTCAACTATATGCTAGAAATGGAGAAATGAGGGAAAGGGGGGTTCTATGTTCTCTGGTGAAATCGTTTTTAAATTCTAAGGGAAATGGAGAAAATTGGGGGAAATTAGGGTAGGTTTATTAGTCTACGTGGCATGAGTGGAACTATATTGGCTTATGTGGCATGCCATGTGGATCCAAGTGGTGTTTATCAAATTCTGTTAATGAGAAAGGATTTTTGACCTTATAGTTTGACGGGAAGGGTATATTTGAGCCGAAATATAGTTTAAGGGTATATTTGAGCTATTTCGGATAGTTCAAGGGTATTTTTGACCCTTTTCCGTATTTTTTATTATTTAAATAAAATATGTATTCCTGATAATTTTGAATTGCAAAAAATAAAATAATTAAATGGTGGTAAACATCTCAGCATGTCTCATGATAGAAAATGTATCATATAAAGTATGATTGATAGTTGCTCGGGCCTAAAGGATTTGTGTCTTTGAATTTTACTAGAACTTAGCCACAGAAAGGTGAAATATCCATAATGCTCCTCTCTTTTCAAATCTGTCAAGTAGCCAAATACAGGTGCATGCCTTGAATGTGTAGCATTACTATTTGGTTTGATTGAAGCAGTTTCAGTTTCTGGAAGAACTAAGTTGCACGGACTCTTCAAAAATGTTATTGAGTGCGAATCAGATCCTCCAAAAGTAGTGCATTTTTGGTGAATCAGACGTTGGTGGGGCAACATTTTTGGAGAGTCCCAACACACATTGCGTATGAATGAAGCTGCCAGATATATTCCTCATACAACTGCAGACCCTATAGTCTTCTTTCATTTCTGTGCCAAAAAAGGGAGAGTACTGAGTTTATGCCAAATCTTTTGTACGTACTGTCATTTTTAATTCCATATATGGCCGTGCAGATCAGTCCTGATGGCATTGCTAGTAGGGATGAAAAAGTTTTCAGGTTTGCTCGAGAGAGAAGCATCCCCCTCATCATGCTCACATCAGGTCAATCCACCATGTCTTATTCAATATTTCACCTTGCTTAATCATTTTGGTGGAATTATGCCATATGTTACCTGTAACTGATCTTTTTAATTACATTTTCAGGCGGTTACATGAAATCGAGTGCCAAAGTTATTGCTGATTCCATCGTAAATCTCTCTAGTAAATCCCTGATAGATATGAAGAGCTAGCTTACTAACTGGGCAAGCATGTCTTTGCATAGCTACTTAAAAAGGCCTGAAATTGACCTATGTGGTAAAGTCGAGATTGCTCATTTGTGTTGTAAGGAAATAGATTAACTTCCCTTGATAGTGAATGCTTGTATGGGATTCTAGAGATGGGAAAAGCAGAGGCGAACTTGTGAAGATTTGTGTGCCTTAATGCATTTAGGCTAGAATGTAAATTGTGTAAGTGCTAGTTCATGTTCATGTAGCTTGAAATCATTGATACGTCAGGATATGGTCTCTGCTGTCATGGATTGTGATGCAGGAAGGAGCATAATTTAACGTTATGGCTCAATCTTGGCAATAGATTGGAACCTGTTTGTACGTTGTTGTGCTTATGTTGATTATCTAGAGAGTTGTGCAATCAAGTTCTCGTCGTACCTCCTGTAGTCCTATCTCATGTTTCCAGCAGCCCATATGATGTTAAAGTCATATCCAGAGACTTCATTTATGTTGGTCTATATGGCTTCAAATGCCCATCTCTCCCTCTACTGGAAAATGGAAATAGACATAAAACCATTTCCTTATCAGGGTCATCTTTTACCCTATTGATTTGCTGTCTCTTTCTAATCATTTCCCCTTGAAACCCCTGTTAGCATACTTACTGAGATTTGATGTAGTAAACTAAAGAAAACAAAATTATGACAGAACAATAGATCTAGAGGGTTAGAAATGACGGATCTATTAATCATGTTATATGAGTTTTTTTTTTTTTTTTTGCTTAATAATAAGACTTATCAATTTGAGAGACACTAAGTAGATACTTGATATGGTTTTAGAGTCTGAAGTTAGTTTTCCTGTTTCATAGAGTCATAAAATTGTTGAAAAGTTTGATTTTGTTCTGTTTGTGGACAACCGGTCCCTAAACATCCTTGAGCTTTTGATCTTGGTTATCTTGTGATTTTTTTGAGCTACAATGCTTCTAATTTTTTTGTAGCTATTTAAAAGCATGACTTCACTTGCATTAGTTTGAATCCTTCAATATGTTTCATTTGAATAAAATATTTTATTTTTAATTATAATTTTTTATCATTGAAAAAGAATTGTGAAGCCATATAGACCGAAGTGATTCGTGAACCCATAGAAAGATAAAAGATACTCAGATGAAGATATAGATATTAGAGTCAGTGGAACTTCTATCGTTCTTAATGTCATGTACAGCTAACAAGCCGTATGAAATTGCAATTACTTTCAAGGAGGTCTCTTAATTTAACTTTTTTTTTTTTTAGAATTTATAGGTTGGATTTATAGTTATTGTTTATGCCAAAAAGCTTGATAATTTCTCGTAACAATTTAGATGTTCATGAGAAAAGCTAGCTAGATTATCTTTCGATGTATTTAAATTTGAAATTGTTTGCTTTAATGTGATGAATTGTTCATCTGCTTTCTTGTATGTTTGTTTTGGGGAATTACTTCGAAGAGTATTTGTGGTCATATAAAATGCTTTCAAGCAAGAAAATGATATTACTATTGCATTTGCTGCTCAAGGTGAAGTAATGGCCAAGAGTAGGAACAAAATTGGATTTTACAATTACAAAGAATATGATCGCATTACTAGCAATTGTTGCAAGAAGTTTTGCAATTATTTTAAACAACAAAGACCAAATTGTCAAAGAGTGTCCTACATGCCCTCGAAATCATAATATCAATGTTTTTCAAGAGAGATAAATGATTTCACTATTGATAATTCTTCTGGCTTGTACAGTAAATTCTTCAGGCTCATGAAATTTGGTGTTTTCACCAAACAGTGACATCTATTTTTTATTTTTTTTCATTGTTCCAGCAACTTGCCTAAGTTATGTAATCATATCATAATCAAATTTCTGTAAATAAAAAAGTATATATGAACAACTAATACTAGTAAGGTGAGACTGATTTTATCTCACAAGTTTGTGACTTCAAGTATCACACTCCATATCTATCCATTTATGAAATGAAGAAAACCTAATACTCCTATAATTAGTGTTATTTGAATGAGATATAAAACAAAGATATAGTAGTTAGTTAATTGAGCAGCGAAGCAATGATTTGAGCTAGTAATGATGTGAATACAAACCTATGTTCCTGTCTTATTTTAGCTTCTCATATATTATTATTATTATTAGTAGTAGTAGTAGTAGTCGTATTAGATGATTAATCATAACAAATTGACTATACCTTCGAAAATAGAAACAGTGAATGTTGCATCTCTTGGGACAATGATACCTTATTTGGTCAATTGTTGGATTAGTAGCACTCATTATACAAAAATTATGCTCACCTAAATGAGAGTAAGTTAGGTGTAACTTAATGTATATCAATAGAATCTTCATCTCATATTAATTAGTAAGCTTCTTCAATAAATTTAATGTATGAAGTGAACCTTCACCTAATTGACAACGAAAGCCTAGCATGCGGGTGGACAATTGATTTTCGTAGAAATAAATGAATTTCTTATTATTTTTTTTTTCATTTAGTATGTGTCTAATAAATATTACTCATTTTGATGCTATTTGTATATAATATTATTTTATAGAATAATAAATTTCATTGAAGTTCATCTGATAGGACTACTAATTCTACACACATTTCTTTTATTTTGAATATCTAATTAAAACAATTCATCATATATTCAAATATGTAATTTAAGTAATGTCACGCTCGAAACCTACACCCTGGACGTGGACTGCATCGAACGACCATTGCTGACCTTAAGCGAACCCTTGGTCTGGCTTACTTAACTCCGCAGAAGGGTGTATTTATCTCAGATAAAGAATTAAAAGCATTCTCATCAAATAACTTAAATAATTGTCTTGGCCAAAGTGACACTTAAGTCTCAATACTGTGACATGTGAAATATAGGATAAAGGAGACTCAAAAAACTGAACTACTACAATGTCTATGAAGCCTCTAAACTGACTGAGATGGATGTTGGGACATACCTCACAATATCCTAATGAACTAAGCTAGAAAATCAATAAAAGGCTCCGGAATGTAAGGAGGCTCACCAAGTGACTGTGGAATGCTCAACGGGATCAACAGTGTGCTGCATGCTGATTCCATGTTGATTCTAGTTACCTGCGTCTACATCATGAAACGATGCAGGCCAACTGACATCAGTACATTGAATGTACGAGTATGCGAGTTGGAATGCTAAAACTCACTTAAGCTTGAAAAGAGTAAGAAAGAACATTTATCTTGGCTCTACTCGTCTCATGATCTACTAACTCTTATTCAATATATGCAGTTTAAAAGTAATTGCAATATAAAGAAATACTAACTGCAAATATGCTATAAATTCTGATGTATACAAGTATACAAATAATATCTGAGATGTATGTAAAAATACAAATAACTGATGTGCATGAAAATATAATACTTTTATGGGAGCTTCTCTAACCGACAATCATCACTTAAGAGCTATAGTGATGATACAACGTTACTCGTCCCACGCTGCTCGGCCATCCTAACATTGCCAGGGTATAGGACCTGAACTGGCTAATGGATCCACAAGTAAACTACAAAGATTGTTCATCAAAAAAGTATGACCCTTTTCTACCCATGATGGATACATGGAGACTTGAGTTAGGGCCCGTTTGGATGGGCTTAATAAAAGCAGCTTTAAAAAAGTACTTTTGAAAGTGCTGAAACTTATTTTTAAAATAAGCAGTTATGCGTTTGGATAAAAGTGCTGAAGTTGTTATGTCAAACGTGAAAAGAGAAAAATGGAAGAAAGAGATGTTAGGGTTATATGGGTAATTTGAAGATTGTATAAAAATTTAAGGGTAAAAAGATAAAAATATGGTCAACTTAAAACAACTTATAAGCTATAAAAAAAACACCCCTACCCAAGCTTTTAACTTTTGGCTTAAAATAAGTTTTTTTTTTAACTTAAAATAAGTTATTTTGAGTATTGTCAAACAATTAAATAAGTCAAAAACCAGCTTTTAAGTCAGTTTGACCAGCTTTTAAGCTAAGCCAAACAGGCTCTTAATCTGAACTTGACCCCACATCGATGCTCAATACTACTCCCAACATATATATATATATATATATACATATATATATATATACATACATATATATATATATATATATATATATATATATATATATATATATATATATATACATACATACATACATACATACATATATATATATATATATATATATATACTGACTCTTATGTCTTTAAAACATACTGATTCTGTGATTTGAGATTAATATTCTTTCTTCTATTAAAACTAGTCATAAGCTCTGTCGAAGTTAGTTTTCTTTCTTTCTCAAAAGTTTGAAAACATTTTAGTTCAAGCTTTAAGGGACTACTTAGTTCCCTTATAACTCTTGAGAAATGAACTCAACTTTATGTTTTTTGCTTACTCGAAACTTAACTCTTAGGTAGAGCTATTAATATGGGCTAGCCCATCCAATTCGGGCTAACCCATACAAGCTTTGACATTTTACGTATCAGGTCGGGTTAGCCCATTTTTGGTGTGGGCCAGAAAACGATGAGCCTAACCCACAAGTACGTGGGTTGCAGGCTTGCCGGGCCAACACACTTTTTTTTAAAATCATATTTTTTTATAATTATTAAATTAAATTATAAATTATTATTTCAAAATATTATCATAAATATTGACAAAACAATATTACATGATGTTAATGTTACTACTTGTTAATCAAACCAATGAATAAAATGATCTTTGTAATATTTGGTAAGTTTTTTTTTCCAAATAAAAGTATAAATATCTAAATAGAAATATTAATATAACTGTTTTGAATTTAGACTCTCTTTAATTTTAAATTTTAATATTATATTTTTTAAATAATTTTATTTGCCCATGGCCGGCCGTACTGATATTTCTCAAGAGTCAAGACGCACAAATCAGCATGCCTATCCTGGCTGGGCTAAAAGCCCTTCTCTTAAATGCACTGCAAAAATCTTAGCTCATTCATATTAAATTCCAGGTTAGACCAGGCCGGCCCAACATGCCCGGCCCATTGTCACGACACGCACCTATACCCTAGAAGTTAGGGCATTCCTTAGGTCGTGGACCGGCGTACCTGACCTCTCGGAAGTCTTGTACAAGTCCTTCCGTATCGTTCATCGCATATAAGCATATGAAAAGTAGTGCGGAATTAAATCTTTTCACAAACATTCTATAAGTCTTTAAAATATCTTTCATATAAAACGCATAGGAAATACTAAGTCTCTTTTCATCAAATCTTAGACACAAGAGTACTTTGGGACACGACCCATACACAATAGAAATAAGTACTACTAAGTCTAATACAATACTTCGATAAAGGAAATAAAAGACATCTATGCCCTCGAGTCAAATAAAGACATACTTCAATGATTTTCTAATTCAAGCTTAGCTCTCCAAAAACACATTCACCTATGAACCACTTAGAGATAGATAAAGGCATGGAATTAGTACAAACACATGTACTAAGTATGACATAATGCATAAAAATCATGAAAACAGACATTTATTGAAAATATGCATCTTTTGACTTAAATATCATAATATAATTATAAGAACAACTTTTAGAACCTTAGAAATACATAAGAAATCACTTAGGCAATTTAGGACATTGCTAAGAAATCTTACAGTGAATTATATCACTATATAGTGAATTATATCATCATAGACACGTTATATCATGCAATTTCCTCACTAGAAGCTATCCTACGACTTACTTAAGTAAGACAAAGAGAGATCGCACATACACCCTCTCTAGTCACACCTAAATGATCTTTAAGACCACCTATAATGAGATATACACACCTACAATACATCAACCACATCAACATGAGATCTTCCTACCAAAGGTGATTCTAAGGTTCACTTGAGTGAGTTGTGAAACGACCGCCCATACAATCCCTTTCACACACGCTTAAGAGATCCTTATAGACTACCTAAGTAGAATCATTCTCACTTAATATAACAACATACATATAATATGACATTCTCTTTTCCAAAGGTTATCAAAAGACTTACTTAAGTAAATCAAGAAGATAACTTTCATGATTGACCTCTTCAAGATTATCTAAATAATCCTTAAGACTACCTAAGACTTATATTATGTCTACATAATCAACCAACTTACCTAACTAGAGTCATTCTTAAGACTTATCTAGGTAAGATACGAAGTGACTATTCCTTGCCCCCTTCACACCTTAACTAGACAACCCTTAACTACTCTAGACAAGTACTTATTCATTTAACATACTTTCTTATCTTAAGTCATTACATTCGTTAGCTCATTTAAGACTCATTCATCACATAAGGACATTTAAGTAATGGTCTTGAAGAAGACCTAGGGACTCTCACTAACATCTTCAAAGCTTACTGTGCAATGTCTAGATAGCGTCCCATACCACCACCTAAACTTCATAGAACTTCTCCAATACTAGTAGGTATCCCATATGACGAGAATATGCAATAACCGACATAGACCATAGTAGCAAAGCATGAAATTCGGAGTTCTAACCTACTCTGATGAGGGTGCTCTACTTGTCAATGGTAGAACTTGGACACATCCCATGTAGACACATGGTTAAGGAATATGAAGGTCTTACCTTGTACTCTAGCCTCATCCTTTAACTAGAGCTACTTACCTTACCATACTCACTCAGTGCTAGCCTTTGTTCTCATAGAGTAATTTACATTAAAGGATCATACAAAGGGGTTCCGTATCAAGTTCATAATCCAATCACATTCACCCTAGCAAAGAGGTCCTCTAGGGCTACCTTACAATGGCGACAAAGATAGTTCATCATGACTTTCCTAAGAAAGATATGATGTCGTTCCAGCCAATCAAACTTAATTCGATCATTCATTACATGAAGGATACCGTTACTACTTTCGGCTTCAATGTTCATAACCTTACCACTAGGTTCAAGGTTTCACATAAAGAACCTCTTAGCATCATTCAAGGTCACATGTCATTCATACATTCAAGACTAAGAGGATTTAGCATCCTAAGTCAAGACATCACATATTCACCTTTATATATGTATCAAGTAAGGGACACAAGTCTACCAACACAAGACACAACATACTTTACATGTAACATAACACTTTAGAAGCACATACACATAACCAACATCATCATCTTTAGGTCATGTTATATACTACTATAACATCATCAATATAACCCTTATAAACTCATATAGTCAAGTAGGAACGATCATGCATCAACTCTAAGACTACACACATAAAGATATAGTCATAGTCTAATATGATCACCTAACAACATCAATGGAACACATACTTTCACATTACTAACATGTAGGTAGATATGATCATACTTCACATAATCAACTATACAAATCGTCATAATACTTCAAGTAGTGCCGACAAGGCCATGATCATCATTATACATAAAGTAACGCCGACGAAGCCACATCAATTGCAAGCAAAACACATAGCACCATCACCATAAGTGGACCATATCAATTACAACATAATTCAAGTCTAATTAACATAAAATAAAGAGAATTAGGGAAGCATACCACCAATCCATTCTCTCCACTTCAATCCATGTCTAAATCATCCAATTCAATACCATAAGGCCCTTATCCATGACTATGAACATCAATTCAATACAATTATCTCAATACTCAATGAATCTAAGTCATTTCAATATAGATTTATCAATCTAAGACCAATTAAACATCAATTGAATACAATTCTTACATCATTCGATAGCCTATAGAAAACTACACTAGAATTCATAAGCATTAGAACAATATTACTTAGCCCATAAAATAGTAAAAAACTAGGGTTCATCAATTACATGGGTTCATAATTTAATTGAGTTAAAATCATAAAATTAACAATTCAATCAATAATTAATTCTTTAAAACCTTTAAGGCAAGAACCCATGGATAGATTTCAATTAAAATCATCTTTTAAGAACTCTTTGAAAATCACTTTGAAGATTAACTCCTTGATGAATAGAGTTTCAAGGATCAAAAAACATACCTTATTGATGCTGATCCACCAATTTGATGAAGAATCACCACTCAAATCTCCAATCCAAGCTCTTCCTTGAGTTTTGGTTTCAATGGAGTTCTAGAATTTCTAAGGGATTTTGATTTTGATTTTTAAGAGTGAATTCTCCTAAGTGTTAATACCCAAAGTACCCCTATGTAACCTCTTTCTATATTTGAACGTGGGGTGAATTTACAACTTCACCCCTAGAATTAACAGTAAGCTGCGCAGGAACTAGCCCTCACATATGGTTGCAAACGACTGGTCGTTTCCCAACCAAGGGACTGTTCTGTTGGTCCGTGATTTGGGAATGAGGCTGGTCCTTAGCTTGTACTTCTCCCACGCCTAAGTCCTGAACCACGACACCCATCGACGAGGTGTTGACTGGCCCACGATCCGTCTACTGCCTCTATCGTTTGGGACTGTTTTGGGCAGTCTTGGCTCAAATGAAGGGTCCTTCCTCAAGGACCATTAGATGGTCCTTGGGGATGATTGCTCAGACGTTTCAAACTTGAATATGTTCGTATACAATTTTAGGACCTACCACACCAATTTCATCCAAAACAAAAACGTAAAGCTCGACGAAACATGCCAAAACACACAAGGTTGTTTCAAGGCAAACCTTTCAAACATCATAGACGTTCTTGGACGTTTGACCTCCAAACCTCATGAAATTTGACACACTGCCTATAGACACTATAATAACTCATGTTAAAACCTCATAAGCTCATGAAACACACATTTAGGCATATAACCACACATGAGGTACATAGGTGACTTAGTCGTCGAACATCTTGGTCGTCCCTTGACGTTTTACTTCCAAATCACCTAAAACTCTAGACATTGCCTCAATACCACATTGTAGACCATTTTAGAACCTTAGACCCTCATGACAAACATGTTAGGCTATAGCTTCACCTAAGTCATTTTTGAGGTATTACACCCATATTGACGGCTCTACTCTTAAGGAATATTTAGTTCCCTTTTAGCATTTGAGAATTTAACGCAACTTTTTACTTGAACCTTAAAACAAAGTTAAAACGTTTGTTTAAAACTCTTTAATGCTTTAGGAACTTACTTTGACTTGCTTCTTAACTTTTAGACTTGACTTTAACTCTCTTGACTTTGATCTTAATTTTCCTTGAATTGGATTATGGATTCAAGGATCATAATCTCATGTTTATGGATGATTTCATTATAATTAGATGTACTTTATGTGTTGGAATAAACTAGGAATGATAGGTACATCACTTAGGAACTAGTACAGAAAGATAAGGAAAGAATGGGAACGTGGCGCTCTGAGAGGCGCGGAGCACCAGAACCTGAAGGACAGACACCGTCCTCAGGTGCTTTGGCTGACGCGGCGCGCCAGGGCCTGACAGACAGAGTCTGTCTTGAGGCGCTCTAATAGACGCGGCGCCCCAGGGCCTGTCAGACGGGTCTTCTGACTTTTCTTCTCCGATTTTCAAATCTAAACCTCCCAAACTTCCATGGATCTTTCCCCAAACACTTAGAATCATTAATATACACAATACCCAATAGATTGGACCCGAAAACAATCCGAAAACAATCCGAAAACATGAATCTAACCTACTAGAGATCAACTACAATTCAACCAACAAGAACTTCACAACTTTTCATAAAAAAACTTCAAGATTTTCATTCAAATAAACTCTAATTTGTTGTATTGAATCAAATTGGGGGTGTGGGTGAAAGAACCTAAAATCGAATGATCTCACATACCTTGATATGGATCACTCCCGATGAAATTCATGCAACGATCTTGGCGTTCTTGGATAATTCTTGATCTTCCTCTTCTTTTCCCTTTTCTCCCAATCCTAAGCGTTTCTTTGTTTTTCTAGAACTGATTTATGACTTGGTTTTACCCCTAATATAACCTAAAAACGAATTAGGAAGGGTGAAAAGACAACTTTACTCTTACTAAAATCCGTATTGGATTTTCCTCAGCTCAACAACTCAACTTCTGAAAGACATATCTTCCTCATACGACATCGAATTTTCACAAACTTTGCGGCATTGGAAATATCTTCCTAAGGGCATTCCAATCACATAATGAACTCATCCAAACTCCTCCTTAGCTGGAAGTTATGATCGTTTGAAAATGACCAAAACTCACTTTTGAAAGCTAGAAATTTTCCAGATTTCCTTATTCCCAAAATTGATTATTCTTGGTTTCTTAACTTAATCTTAGTTAGTTCGACTTACGAGACATTACAAGTAAATCATAATGCAATGATCTATGAGAGTCTGTTGTCTTTACTATTGGAAATTCAAAAACGCTTATTTCGAGTAAAAATATTTATTTTGAAAAAATAGGATATATGACAAATCAATAAAACTACTTTTTAAATGGAATTAACTGTACTAGAAATTTCTGCTTATTAAGTAGCTGTAGAAAAATATTTATTTCAAAACCAAAATATATGTGTCACATTTACATAATTATCAATATATGTCCTATATTAATTTATTTTTTGTGATAAGTTTTTCGTATGTAGTGATACGATTTGTAAGTTATTTTTAATTTCTTTTGCTTGATGTATCTTATTATATTTAAATCATCATGTTAATATTATATCAATATTTAATTTATTTTTATTCATTTACATATAATATTAATTTAAAATCTAAATATGAATATTTTAATTTATTAAATTTTATGATAAATATTTAAAATAATTTTAATATTAAAAATGCATTGATACTTATTTTTCTTTGTCACTTGACTCTCAAAAATAGTTTTTTCTAAAAGTAAGCCAAACACAATCCTTTCATCAAAATCACTTCAAATAGAAATTACATTTTTTTTCTTGAAAAAAAAATTATTTTTAAAAAAATATTTGGAAAAAATACTTTTAAAAATAAGTAATTTTTAACAGTAATATCAAACAAGTTTTAAGTTTAGTGATATATTTTTTAAGCTATTAATAATTTAAAATAAAATTAATAATTTACAACATATTTTAATGATTTTTTCTATACTTCTTCAAATAAATCAAAGTTGAGTTGTCTAAATAGTATCTTGGTTTATAAATTTGAGGGGCTCTACATCCTGCACATGGTCACGTGAAAACATCCCCCAACCGTCTTAATCATACTCAATTCAATAAGCCCTTAAATAATCATCTTTCATTTTTGTCTAGCAATTCAATTGTCCAGTTAAAATCTAACCATGGTTACTTTTTGACTTAATTATCCTCCATTGAATCAATGTCCCTCTTCTCTCGCATTTCAACACACAGTATGGTGTGTCAGTGTGTGTTTTATATATATAAAAAAGAAACAGTGTACAGTGTGTAGTACTATCAACCAACTTATATTTCTGCAACCGAATACAGTTTGTTGTTGTAGAAACTGACAAACCGACACCCAAACACTACACTTAATCCACTGCTTTCCGACGGCGTTGTTGCCGTCGCAGGCGCCGTGCAATGACGACTCGGAGGAGATCATCCTCCCGGTTGCAATCCTTATTTCTGAAGTTCTCTACTATTTCAGCAATTACACTATTGCTGCTCTGTTTAGCTTTGGCGTTCGCATTTGCGCTTCCTGAATTAGATCAGCTGCTTAGTGGAGGAAGTAATGGAACTCGTAAAGGGACTGAATTCAGCAGTGGACCTCGGAGTAAACCTAAAGAGGATAGTTTTGCTGATATGATCGATCGAGCACTTGAAAAAGAGTTTACTGAAAATGATAAGGATGAAGGTTTGTGTTCTAGATCTGAATTTTTCACACTTCACATAACTTTGTTTCATCTTTTGCTCAGAGCAATTTACAAATTGTCACTGTTGAATTGGCAACTGGAGATATGCGTTAAAACTCTGTTTTATAATAAATCAATAATCCCCTAAACTGAAGAATTTATATGACTTCTACTTGAGGTTGTAAATCTTTCATTTTCTGCTTTCGGATTAATCCGACCTGGTATATAGTTCCATTAATTGCTATATAGAGTAAAATAAATAATATCTATGAAGATCTGCTTTTGTAGTTATCAGATGTAATTTTGGAAGGTTGGAAAATAGAAAATGAGCAGCTACTAACTGATTGAGCATATATTTTTCCTATTTAATTGGCAGTTAATGATGCGGGCAGCTTCAGTAATAGTGTGGCCGAGCAGCAGGTGTGCACATCTTACATTATCTCTCCACCTCTTCTTAGTGAATTATATTCTATAATGCGATTGTTATAAGTTCCATTTGAATTGCTATGTGTAATTATTACGTTAAAGAAGGTGACTTGTTCTAATATACTCAACTTTTGTGGTAGAGTTATTCGGTATACTGGTGAGAGAATGAGCTATTCGGTGGGTGATGCCTGCCAATTTACATCCTCAAATGGGAATAAAGCAGTAGCTGTCAAAATATAGTAATCCAACTAGGTTAAGATCGTATCCCACGTGTGTGGTGAAAAAACTTGCAATTTGCTATTGGAATCCAATCTAATGGCTACTATTTTATATGGGGTTTTAAATGGTGATTTTTTAACTAAATTAACTACGTTGTTTATATCGAATTGAAGACAAACTAGAGTTATTGTTTCTAGATATCGGAATTAAAAGAGACAACATTCACTACCAACTCACTCAGGTGTATTCATTGTGCAAAACTGACGAGTCCATTAATCTTCTAAAGTCTTTCGATGGATTAGAAGAATTTCACCTTAAGTCCTTTCGGCACTTGAGTGTTGAATTAATTGTTCATCATAATACCAGGTTAGCTATTCTATCTTTAGCTTAAGCTATCAGATGAGAGTTCGTAGCTCTAAATCCCTATTAATGATCCTTTTTCCTAATCTTAACTTTTTTTGTCAAGAAAGTCAGAATATATGCGAGTCTTTAATATTTGCAACCATTAAAAAGATAATCATTATGAAAGAATCCCTGCAAAGATTTTAGTGTGAAGAATCTATTATCCTTATTCCTACTCTAGATTCCATAGCCCTAGTTATGAGTTTTAGCTACTCATAGCTAGTTGCAAATGATAAAAGCAAATTGTAATATCTAAAGAACATTAACATGAAAAAATAAACCTTTGATTAATGCATATCTTTTGCAAGAGTATCTTGTTCTTTCCACATTAATCTTCTAAGAAAGCAATAACTAAAACTAAGAAATTATGGAGTAGTTCGTAGCAAAGAATAATGAAACCTATTTTCTATTGATAATGCGGAACGTTAATTACATTGTCCTTGTGATGTATTTATAGAAGTGGAATGAAAATCCTAATTCCAGTTGATGTTGCTTTGAATTTGCCAACTCTGGTTCCGCATAATATAGATATGCGGTGCAGACCCCACTGCGGAGTAGGAGGCCTACGCTGCGAGGTCCATTGCAAACTCCGTCTTCTTTTCAGTTTGTTGCATGTCCATCGCAAGAACTTTCAGATGCTGAATCTTGTTTCAGTCAGGCGCAATGCGGAGGCTAACGTGAGGTGCATGCCCTGCGTCGAAAACCACCTTCTTC